>NW_016107428.1:418754-455808 GCF_001604975.1 Cebus imitator
GTAGAGACGGGGTTTCACCATGTTGACCAGGATGGTCTTGATCTCTTGACCTCATGATCCACCCGCCTCAGCCTCCCAAAGTGCTGGGATTACAGGCTTGAGCCACCGCGCCCGGCGTTTTTTTCTTTTTTTAAAAATAAAATCTACCAGTAGTTTAAAAGTGAGCTTTTAATGTCTGTCATCATTCTGCCCCCTTTGCCTTTAAAAGTTACAAAAATACGTGATTGTTACTTGAGAAAGCATGTTTAAAAATTGCAGATGAGAAATATTGTCGTTAATAATTATGTGCTGTCTTAATGTGGGTACTTCATTTGTTATATTAGATTATAGCAGCCTAGTTCTTTAGAATTTGATGATTCAATTTTATTTTGTTTTGTTTTATTTTATTTTTTGAGATGGAATCTCGCTCTGTCGCCCAGGCTGGAGTGCGTTGGTGCGATTTCAGCTCACTGCAACCTCTGCCTCCCTGGTTCAAGCGATTCTCCTATCTCAGCCTACTGAATAGCTGGGACTACAGGCGTGTGCCACCACACCCGGCTCATTTTTTGTATTTTTAGTAGAGACAGGGTTTCACCGTGTTAGCCAGGATGGTCTTGATCTCCTGATCTCGTGATCCACCCACCTCAGCTTCCCAAGGTGCTGGGATAACAGGCATAAGCCACCACACCCAGCCTCAAATATGTTTTTCAAAAATATCATTATCCTCCTAAGATTTTTTAAGTTCTTTTGCTCAAGTACTTAAGTAGTTTGGCTCAAGTACTTTGTTTACAATTAAAATGGATATTATAGCATTTAATAGAAGAAATGGTTATGGCTTATCAGAAAAGAATATCAGCATGACCTGGTGTAGAGTTAAAAGACTACATGTTTGTGAATATTTTATAATGTGGAATGATCATTGAAATATCAAGGATTCTAGTAATTGTATTTCCTAAATAAATGTATGTTTATGAATTTTCTAACTTACATTTTGTTGTGTCTTCTGCCAACAATCTGGTTTTGTAATTTTTGTCTAAAGTTTGCTAGTAGTGTTTCTTCAAAGATTATTCCAGTTATGGTTAAGTAGTGGGGAAAATCAATTATTAATTTTCAAGAACTTTCAAACTAATTTGTATTGACTTGGTTTTTAAAAATACTGGCAAATGTTATGCTTCTACTTTTAAAATTTGTGGTAATATCCAGAATGGATGTAAAATAACACTTTTTCAATAGATGACTTCATTTATCAATTTAATTCTAATTTTAAGGCTTATTTAAAATATATTTGTATGAGTTATGTCCTTATTTTTGGATTTGAAAAGAGCTGATGTAACTACACAATAGATAATGTTTGTGAAAGCTATGTATAAAATAACTTTTACATAAGGTCAAAGCGTAATTCATGGTGGCTGCTGAAGTGAAACTTTGAATTTCTATATCTTGCTTTGTCTTTCATAAAATTTAACTAAAGAAAACATTTTCTTGTGTTATTTCGAGAGTGGCAGTATGACGTGATTGAGAGCACAGATTCTGAAGCCCAACAACTCTGGTTTGAATCCTAGTCCCACCATTACTGTATGTCACCTTAGGCAGATTGCTTAATTTCTTTGTGCCTTAGTTCCCTCATCTGTCATCGGTAATAAGAATGCCTGTAAGTGTCATACCATTTTCTATAAGGCCCTTAAAAAGGTGCCTGGCATAGTAAATACTGTTTGTGTTTGCTTTTCTTCATGTAAAATAGCTTCCGGACCTTATGAGCTACGGGAAATAATTCTGGTCAAATAATTAAAATTAGCAAGTTTTTAGTTTAGATGTTTAGATAGCATAACCTTTATGTTTGAAAACTTTAGAAGAATAAGATTCATAAGAAATTATCAAATTTCTATTTTGATTAAAGAGTCTCAGAATTTTTAAATTGGAGCTTTGAGGATTGAGGCCACATTCAAATGAAAATCATTGGAAAATAAGTTCAAGTAAGGATCTGTTAAATTAAAAACACTGCGAGAAGATGATCTAGGTCTAGAGACAGTGGAATGCTGGAAAGTACAAGGCATCACCATCATTAACTTCAAACAAGCGTGGCAATGTGCTAGGCAGCGAAGGAACAGCAAAAGCGTTTAGTGTTAGGACTCCTTTCAAAACTTTACTAGACCAGAGTATCCATTCTCTAAATTTTTCAATTTGGGTTTTGTTATATTCACTATTGTTAATTATTTTGATTTTAATATAATGAATTGGTGATTCATATTTTGTACATTTATTTACTAGTGGCGGATAATCTCCCTGATGAAAACTTTAAGATTTACTTTACATAGCACAAGGTAAATTCATACAGAATCCATTTTTCAATTTTGTTTTTCGGATTTTAAATTTTAAAGGTACAAGTTATTCACGTCAACAACAAGGTATATCTTAGACCTCTCTTAATTCTCATGAACTACAGAGGTATATTTTGGATACCAAAATATGTATATTTAAAATCACCAAACGTCCAGATTTGGTATTTTGAGACCAGGTGCAGTGGCTCACACCTGTAATCACAGCACTTTGGGAGGCCAAGGCAGGTGGATCGCTTGAGCCCAGGAGTTTGAGACCAGCCTAATGTCCTCATTTTAATTGGATTACCTCCGTAAAGATCTTAATATAGCAAAACTCTGTCTCTACTGAAAATACAAAAATTAAGGCCAGGCATGGTGGCTCACGCCTGTAATTCCAGCACTTTGGGAGGCCAAGGTGGGTGGATCACTTGAAGTCAGGAGTTCTAGACCAGCCTGACCAACGTGGTGAAACCTCATCTCTACTAAAAATAGAAAAAATTAGCCATGCATCATGGCCTGTGTGTGTAATCCCAGCTACTTAGAAGGCTGAGGCAGGTGAATCACTTGAACCCGGGAGCCAGAGGTTGCAGTGAGCCAAGATTGCGCCACTGCACACCAACCTGGGTGACAGTGAGACTGAATCAATCAGTAAATAATAATACAAAAATTATCAGGGTTTGGTGGCATGTTCCTGTAATCCCAGCTATTTGGGAAGCTGAGGCATGAGAATTGCTTGAGCCCAGGAGGTAAAGGTTGCACTGAGTGGAGATTGCACAACTGCACTCCAGCCTGGACAATAGAATGAGACCCTGTCCCAAAAAAAGATTTGGTGTATTTAAAGTTGTCTCTGAGAAAGTGTGGATGAGTTCTCATTTTAACCAGTAGGTATACAAATTTTAGCCATTGCTTCAGGTAAGTTTCCTGTATATGACAGTTACTGAAAGTAATTCATTTTATCAGAGGGTATTAAAAACCCAAAACTAATATTGTGTTTTTTATTTGGCAAAGAAGTGCAATCAAACCATGGAGTAGGAAAGTTATTACTGGGATCTCTTATTTGATGTAATTTTGAGCCCAGACTTTAAATGCTATCTAACCTTTGTGTTTTACAGTGTTATGGGTTGAACTGTGTTCCCCTAAAAAAGATAGGTTGGAGTCCTAACCCCCAGTACCTCAGAATGTGACCTCATTTGGAGATAAGATCTTTACAGAGGTAATCCAATTAAAATGAGGTCATAGGGTGGGCCCTAATTCAGTATGTCTGGTGTCCATAGCTTTTAAAAAGCTGGGAGAGATTTGAACACACACAGGGAGAACACTATTGGTAGTGGAAGGCAAAGATTGGGTTGATGCTTCTACAAGTCAGATATTGAAGATTGCCAACAAACTACCAGAAGCAAAAAGAAAGGCATGAACCAAATTCTCCCTCACACGCAGAAGGAACCAAGTCTCCTGACACCTTGATATTGGACTTAACAGCCTCCAGAACTGTGAAACAATAATTTTCACTTTAGCTCCCTAGTTTGTGGTACTTTGTTACGCCAGCCCTAGAAACCTAATACATGAGAGAATCTACCTTTCAGTGGCATCACTACCAAAAATGGATACAAAAGCAAAATTAAATGTGGATTGTCCAATGTGTGATAAAAATGTTCCAGTAGGAGTGGCTGTGACTAAGAAAAGATGCGATTCCTGCCCGTGGGGATGAGGAGAATGCTGGTTTCTTTGTCTTCTGTGGTTGTAATTCGTCCTTGGATATCTGTGCAGCTGCGTGTAACTGAGTTTGTGCCGCCATGATGGCCCCCTGGACTCATAAGTACCTAAGCACCTAGCTGTTTCTTCGCTTTCGGTTGTCAGTTACTGCATGGCTGTGTCTTTCTCAACTCCAGGAATTGCTGGGAGTTGGCATTGTCAGGGCATTGTCTCCTTCAGCACTGAGAGAAGTTTCTGCAGCAGTCCCTGCTCCAGCTGGAGTGAGATGAGGATTTGTCTTTGACCTGGGGCATTTCAGCCTTTAAAGGTTTGTCCAAGGGCCTGGTACCAAGCACTAATTCAACCAGAACTGATCGTGTTGCTCCCTTTTTAAAACTCTGCATTGTACTTAGGATAAACTCCAAATACCTTGCCTTGACCTCAAAGGTTCCGCGTAATCCGTGCCCTACTTCCTCTCAGGCCTCATCTCAGTCTACTGCCCTACTTGTTCTGCTCCACAGCCTATTCCCTTACTGGAAGGCTTCCCTCTGGTTCTTCCACTAACTGGCTGCCCCTCATTCAGGTGTCAGCTGAAGTTGCCTTGCCTGTTAAAGTCACCATCTAAAGGCTAATTCCTCCTCCTCTAATATAGCAACACCTTGTTTTTGTTTTTGTTTGATTGTTTTTTGAGACGGAGTTTTGCTCTTGTTGCCCAGGCTGGAGTGCAATGGCATAATCACAGCTCACTGCAACCTCCACCTCCTGGGTTCAAGCAATTTTCCTGCCTCATCCTCTCAAGTAGCTGGGATTACAAGCATGTGCCACCATGCGCAGCTAATTTTGTATTTTTAGTAGAGACAGGGTTTCACCATGTTGGCCAGGCTGGTCTCATATTCCCGACCTCAGGTAATACACCCACCTTGGCCTCCCAAAGTGCTGAGATTACAGGCGTGAGCCACCGTGCCCAGCCAACACCTTGTTTATATTAACATGCTTAATTGTGTCTTTTCCATTAGAATTTAAGTTACATGACAGGAAGAAGGACACAACTGTACCACAACTCCTTAACACAGTGCCTAAAACATGGAATGATGACTTGTTATACCTTGTTGGATTGATTGGTTTTCCATAATTCCACAGGTAAATCAAAAACTTATATTGAAACTATATAAAAACGATGTGTGTAGAAGGTAGGCACAGAATTTATCAACTGATCTTGGTGTTAGATGTCCTGGAAAGAAAATACTAAAGGGGCAATACCCTTGTCAATCTTTTATTACCTCCATCAAAATGCCAGGTATCATTTGTGGAGGACAACAATGAAGGTTACTTTCATCTTTCATGTAAAACTGTTTCAACTAATATTAATAGTAGCTAAAATTTGTACAGTAACACCTGATTTTTAAAAATAGAACAAAGGTTTTCTTCGGTTATTGCAACAACCAGAATTAAATGAAGAATTGTGCACTTCTAACCAAGACCTTGTTTTTAAAATGTCTATTGTGTAATTTTAAATAAATAACAGGGCTGGTTGCAGTGACTCACACCTGTAATCCCACCCCTTTGGGAGGCCAAGGTGGGCAGACTGTTTGAGCCCAGAAGTTCAAGACCAGCCTGGGCAACATGGTGAAACCCTGTTTCTACAAAATTTAGCCAGCCATGGTGGTGCCCACCTGTAGTCCCAGCTACTGGGGAGGCTGAGGAGAAGAATCAGTTGAGCCTGGGAGTTCAAGGCTGCAGTCAGCCCTGATCGTGCTACTGCATTCCAGCCTGGGTGACAGAACCAGACCCTGTCTCAAAAAAAAAATAACAGTAATGACATAGTGTAATGGAAGAAACACTGAACCTCCGTTCTAATCCTTCCACTTAGGCCGGGCGTGGTGGCTCCAGCCTGTAATCCCAGCACTTTGGGAGGCTGAGGCGGGCGGATCACGAGGTCAAAAGATCGAGACCGTCCTGGCCAATATGGTGAAACCCCGTCTCTGCTAAAAATACCAAAAAAAAAGTAGCTGGGCGTGGCGGCGTGCGCCTGTAGTCCCAGCTACCCGGGAGGCTGAGGCAGGAGAATTGTCTGAACCTGGGAGGGGAAGGTTGCAGTGAACCGAGATCGCCACTGCACTCCAGCCTGGTGCCTGGTGACAATGTGATACTCTGTCTCAAAATAAATAAATAAATAAATAATCCTTCCACTTAACATATGATCCTTAAGTCCTAATTTTCTTGATTGTGTAATAAGGGAGGTTGGTAGTTTCCAATCTGGTTTCATTTCTTTATTCCTTAGAAAAGTCCTCATTTCAACCAAAGCCTAGTATATATAACTACTCTGGTTCAAGAAGCCTGTCCCCTTCACCCCACTTCCCACGCTGCAGCCAGGAGTTCGTCTGAGCACAGTTTGAAAACCTTTGTCCTAGAGCAGGAGACCCCAACTCCATGCTACAGATCTGATAGGATCTGGTAAATCTGTTAGGGACCAGGCTACACAGCAGAAGGTGAGTGGTGGGAGAGCAAGCATTACCGCCTGAGCTCTGCCTCCTGTCACATCAGCGATGACAGCGTTAGATTCCCATAGGAGCATGAACCTTATTGTGAACTGTGCATGTGAGGGATCTAGGTTGCCTGCTTCTTATGAGAATCTAATACCTGATGATCTGAGGTGGAACAGTTTACCCTGAAACCATCCCCATCTCCCTGTGGAAAAAATTATCTTCCACAAAACCAGTCCCTAGTGCCAAAAAGTTCAGGGACCACTCTGAAGCCCATTCCTGTCCTAAAAGTTCAATAATGTTAGCGTGCAATTGGTTTGATGTGAATTATTTTGTATCATGTGATAACATATAAACTAGTTTATGCGCAAAGGGGGTATTTGTTGAAATATCAGAAATACTGATAATCATGCATGGCTGCCTTTCATAAAGCATCTACTGAGCACTGCATCTAATCCTTATAACTGCTCAATAAGATGAGTGTTAATTCTGTTTCACAGAATCAGGAACACCAGATAGTTTATTCATAATCACACACTCATAGTGCCTCATAGACCAGATTCTAATCCCAAGTTTGTTGCCAAAAACCATAATTTCCCCCCTAATACCACATTGCATTTTTAGTTAGATTTTGTCTCTCATTCATTTTATTTTTTTAGGTTCCTTGTTTGACTTGTTGTGTTTTTTGTTTGTTTTGTTTTGTTTTTTAGCTAGAGCCCTATATGAACAATAACAAAGCAGTGTGTCTCTAACTAGTATGTTAATATTTAATTGGACATTTTTAAATGGGCATCTCTTCCTCCGAATATAGGTATTATTTCGTTAAATAGCATTCACACATTGAAAATACCACCTATTATTTTCTACTTATTGTTACTTTGTATCACAAAATTATAAATAAGGTTGTAGCAATTAAACATTTTTAAAAGATGAATGCTACAGAAAATAGCAATTTAAGTGAATTATTTTCATAGCAAAAAAAAAAAAAAAAAAAAAAAAAGGCTGGGTGTAGTGGCTCACGCCTGTAATCCCAATGGTTTCAGAGGCTGAGGAGGGAGGATTGCTTGAGGTCAGGATTTGGAGACCAGCCTGGGCAACACAGACCCCATTTCTACATAAATTTTTTATTTAAAAATAATGAAATAGCATTTTATTAACTCTTTAATGATGGTGGAAGGAAGTAACTGAACAAATGACAATGGAAAAAATTGGAAGAACAAAGTGACCAGCTATAGTTTTATACATTTCAATAAAATGAGCTTGATTTTGAGTCTTGTTTTACTGGGCATATACCGTAACGTTAATTCATTTGTTGATTCAATCAACATTTATTTATTGAGCATCTATTATGTACTGGACAGTGTACTTATATAGCAGTCTATAAGACAAAATCCTGCTAATAAGGAGCACATGTTCTAGTGGGAGAAGCAGAAGAACAAAATAACAAATAACGTAATTTTAGGTAAGTGACAAGTATTATGAAGTCCAGCAGACTAGGAGGGCTAGAGAGCAATAAAAAGCAAAAGACTCATGGACATTCAGTCACTTGTCAAGGTCCCAGCTAAATCTCACAGTCCCTTCTCATTCTGGGCTGTGTCTGGAGTGGGCTCAACATGTTTAAGCAGCTTATGGCTTTTGTCAGAACCTACATACAGCACCAACTGCACTTCCCATCATGCTTGCAATTACTAAGCACTCATATTCTCTTCTTTTTTAATTCTGAGACAAAGCCTTGCTCTCTTGCCCAGGCTGGGATACAATGGTGCTATCTTGGCTCAGTGCAATCTCCACCTCCCAAGTTCAAGCAATTCTCCCTGCCTCAGCCTCCCAAGTAGCTGGGATTACAGGCACTCGCCACCAAGACGAGCTAATTTTTGTATTTTTAGTAGAGACAGAGTTTCGCCATGTTGGCCAGGCTGATCTTGAACTCCTGACCTCAGGTGATATGTCTGCCTCAACCTCCCAAAGTGCTGGGATTACAGGCTGAGCCACTGCACCCGACAAACACTCATATTATCTTGAAAGCACCTGCTGTGTGCTGATGAGCCCTTTCTACCAGTCATCCTTAACACATCCATTGGCTGCCCAGCCCAGTTAGAATAAAAACCCAAGGCTGGGCGTGGTGGCTCACGCCTGTAATCCCAGCACTTTGGGAGGCCTAGCGGGGCGGATCACGAGGTCAAGAGGTTAAAACCATCCTGGCCAAAATAGTGAAACCCTGTCTCTACTAAAATACAAAAATTAGCTGGGCGTGGTGGTGCGTGCCTGTAGTCCCAGCTAATTGGGAGGCGGAGGCAGGAGAATTGCTTGAAGCCGGGAGGTAGAGGTTGCTGTGAGCCGAGATCACACCACTGCACTCCAGCCTGGCGTCTGGCAAGAGTGAGACTCTGTCTCCAAAAAAAAAAAGAATAGAAACCCAAGCCTCTCACCATGACCCACCAAGTCCTGCATATTATTCAGCTTCTGCTTCCCTCCCCAGCCTTCACTCATACACTTTTCCCCTCTCCGTCTTCAGGTGTCTCCAACAGGGCTTCACACTTGTGGTTCTGTCTCCCTGGAACCTCCTTTGCCCTCTGCTGCTATGTATTTGTGAATTTTGTCTACTCCCTCCTCAAGATTATAAACTCGAGGGCAGGCAGGACCCTGTTTAGTTTTCTGTTACATATTTAGAGCTAAGAACAGCACCTACCACATACTAAACAATATTCGTTCACAGAAGAAATAATTTGAAGGAAGACTGTGCTGTTATTTTTAGGACAGGAAAGAACATCTGAGATGACATTTAAAGAGAGACCTGAATGGCGTGAACTGAAGAAGGCACTCTTGTGACTATCTGGGAAATTGGGGCTTTTGACAGGGACCAATAAAGAGTATCTCTCTTCTCTACTTGGGTTCTAGGTACAGTAGGAATTAAATGAGTGGTATATGAGGGCCAGAATGTGAGCTTGATTATTTATTGATTTATACTGATCACAAATGTTTGTTGGATGTCCACTATTTGCTAGCCACGGTTAGGGACTGAGAATTCTACAGAGAACAAAATGAAGCTCTTGCTCTCCCAGAGCTGACACTCTGCTCAAGGCTGGGCAGGTGCATGTCTCTGAGGCCTGAGAAGAAAATGGGCATTCTGAAAACTGGCCAGAGAAGCTTCTCAGAGAAGCCTGTGGCTGGGGGCCTCAGCCTGGCCAATTTTCAGGCGTGGAATGGGCATGGTTAGGGCTGAACTCTGCAGGGGCAGACCTTGTTCCCTCCCTAGGCGTGGCCAGGATGAGGACCTGTTGCTGCCTCCCCGATTACCAGTCAGATGCCACTCCACTCCCATGGAGTGAATGTTACCAAGGGTGAAAGCAGTTGGGAGTGCTCACTCACTCCTAAAGGTGATTTTAAAATATGTATTTGAATTTTGTTCCCAACCATCCTACTCACATAATTATTGATATGTTCATGTGTTAGCCTGGCTGCAGGAATACCATGCTTTCTAGGTATTAAAGTTATTAATCCCAAAGTGCTGGGATTACAGTCATGAGCCACCACGCCTGGCCAGAATAGTTTTCTTTTAAAGCTAAGGAGGGGCCGGGGGTGGTGGCTAAGGTCTGTAATTCCAGCACTTTGGGAGGCCGAGGCGAGTGGATCACCTGAGGTTAGGAGTTCAAGACCAGCCTGCCCAAGATAGCAAAACTGCATCACTACTGAAAATACAAAAAAAACAGCTGGGCGTGGTGGTGCATGCCTGTAATTCCAGCTACTCGGGAGGCTGAGGCAAGAGAATCGCTTGAACCCGGGTGGTGGAGGTTGCAGTGAGCTGAGATCGTGCCATTGCACTCCAGTCCGGGCAACAGAGTAGGACACGGTCCTAAAAAAATAAAGCTAAGGAGGGAAGGACTTAATCACACACACACACACACACACACACACACACACACATACACACACACACGTTTTCCCCCACTGTCTTCTGGAAATACATATAACTCCTCACAGATTAATTACGCTACATTATATATATAACCTTTTTCTCCTACCTTTTCACATTTGACCACAAGGTGGCGCCAAAGTGCTGTTGTTTCTATTTTAGAATTTTCTAGCAGTTCTTGCTAACTGAAAATCAGACCTAAGCTTTAAAATGTACTCCATCTTTTCTTTTTCATTCAAAATTAAAATTGAAATGTATTTTATAAAATTCAAAGCTTTGTAAATGTGGAGAAACAACTCTTCCCAAATAAACCCTAAAGAAAACAAACTTATGTAAAATACCAAACTACATGAATAGTCATCTACCATTTGGTATAAAGGTTTGGGGAGGCGGTATGATGGTGTATTTAATACTGCTTTTTTGGTCTCTCTACTAAATATGAATAACTTTAGATGAAATGGATATTATCTTTGCCTTTGTATCTCTTAGGTGTCTTCACCTTTCATAAGATGTTTGAGAACAGTAATTAAAGAGGAGATATGGCAACTTCTTTTAAATAAACTGGAGACCATCTGAATCATTGTGATTCACTTGTTTTGTGTGACAATAAACTTGTCAAAAATGTTCTTTTCCATGAAAATTTAAAATAAAAAGCCAAGTACAGAATAGAGCAATTGACCTAGATATTAGCTCCAGTTCTGTTTGTAACTAGGTACTTTGTTGCCTTGGGTAATTTAGTTTTCCTCTGTGGGTCTGATTTCATACTATTAAATGAGGGGATTTAGCACATATCCCCAAACTTTCTTCTAATTTTAAGGATTTTTTTTGAAACAGTGTCTTTTTTTGTCACCCAGACTGGAGTGCAATGGTGTGATCAAGGCTCACTGCAGCCTCAACCTGCTGAGCTTAAGTGATCCTGTCACCTCAGCCTCCGGAGTAACAGGGACTATAGGTGCAGGCCACCACACCTGGCTAATTATCATTAAATATATATGTGTGTGTGTGTGTATATATATATATATAGAGAGAGAGAGAGAGAGACATTTAGTGGGAAATTATAAATCGTTTCCTGAAAATGCTGATACAGTGTAGGTCAAACAAAACACCAAAAGTATAATAGAAGAGGCAGTATACATATATTCTTTAGTATATCCTATACCTGTAGAAACATTTTTTTGGAGATAAGAGTCTCCCTCGGTCACCCAGGCTGGAATGCAGTGGCATGATCTGGGCTCACTGCAACCTCTGCCTCCTGGGTTCAAGCGATCCTGGGGCCTGAGCCTCCCTTGAGCTGGGATTACAGGCATGTATCACCACACCTGGCTATCTTTTGTGTTTTTAGTAGCAACAAGGTATTTCTATGTGGCCGCCTGGCCTGGTCTCGAACTCCTGGCCTCAAGTAATCCACGTGCCTCAGCCCCCCAAAGTGCTGGGATTACAGGCCTGAGTCACCATGCCCAGACTAAAAACATTTTTTAAAAATATTAACTGTAATTTTAAAACTAAAGTTTGCAGTTCGCTCCAATGTATCTCAAAGTCAAACTGGCAGGAACCGATTTATATGAAGCTAATAGAAATACCTAACCTGGAAGGCTCATATTCTTATGCCATATTTTATAATTTGACTACTTAAAAAAAGAAACGGAATTAAAATAATCCATCTCAGCATGCTTTTCCAATATAATAGTATTAACACAATGCAAGCATCAGAATGTCTAATAAAGTTAACAAGCCAAGGCCTATAATAAACGGCATAAATTAACCCATTATTATAGGCCAGTGATGTCTCAAAGAGTAGAGGAGTGCCTACTGGGTTTTCAGTTCCTTCAATCTTCTGATGACGACCTTACCGTGACAGGGGAAGTGGTATGTAGACCCAGGCATCGCCGGCCACTCTCTTCCTGCGGGAACCACAGTGCCAGAACCCCACAGCTCATCTCTTCATCTTGGTTTTGCCACAGAAAGAGCAAATGTACTTGGTGTGCTGGCTGATTTCAATTTTCTTCACCATTTTTCAGAGGGAGGCCCCATAGCGGGCACCATATTTACCGATGATTCTGACTTTCTTGGTGCATTTGACCATGTCACTGCGAACTAGGTCCCAGCCCAGAGAGCTATGTTTTTTGTTTTTGTTTTTGTTTTTGTTTTTGTTTTTGTTTTAAGTAGAGATGAGGTCTCGCTGTTGCCCAGCTGGTCTTGAATTCCTGAGCCCAAGCAATCCTCCTGCTTCAGCTTCCCAAAGTGCTAGGATTACAGGCGTGAGCCACCACGCCCAGCCTTATTTCTAATTTTTAAAGCATTGAGAAGAAACAGTTTGTCACAACATAATAGAACTGTCTAACAGCCAGAACTGCCCAAAGATGGACTACTCCCCGTGGAGGTATGAATATGCCAACTCTGAGATGTCCAAGAATAGCAGGGATGCTATTCAGCCTTCTTAAGCCTTAGGAAGGTAACCAAACTAGTGTTAGTCTTTTCTAACCCTGCATTTCTAAATTCTGAAAGTTGAATTGTAAACTGCTTGGAGGAGAGCTCCATGTCATACCTTATATCCTGGGGCTGCCGTGAAAGGCACCTGTCAGAGCTCTGATTGTGGGGAGACTAACTGACTAACAATCCTAAGGTAAATCCTTCACCCTGTTTGTCCCAAGGCCACACTTCCTATGGGCTGGATTCCAGCCAATGACTGAGCATGGCTGAGATACTAAGGCAGGCCTGTTCCTGGGAGATGTGGACTCTGACAGATGATTTCTGTGGCCTTGCTGAAATGTTATAGAACTGCACTGCAATCTAAGACTCTTTTCCTTCCTTCACCTCCTCACCTGGGGCCAGACCTACATCTCAGTCTGATGGCTCTTGAGATGCCCTTAGCTCCTTCCCCATTTTCCCTCACAATCATTTCCCCTAATACATCTCTTGCATGAGTAATCCCATATTGATGTCTGCTTCTCAGAGGACCCACACATGCATTATCTCGTGGCAAAAAGTCATACATTTTGGTTGAGGGTGGATGCCTATTTCAGAATCAGGAACTTTTTAAACACTGGGAATTCAGGGACCCATGGAGACCTACTATAATAGAATCAATGGAGATGGAATATTGGAATTTCTGTATTGCAAATCTTCCCCATGTGATTTACATGCAGGCAGCCCTGCATCAGGCAAAACTCTTCAGTCCCTAGCAGAGTAAATTCTGAAAAGTAGGTGTATGGTAAATAGCCCTTAAGAAACAAAATCCAGCCGGGCACAGTGGCTCACGCTTGTAATCCTAGCACTTTGGGAGGCCCAGGCTGGGGGATCACCTGAGGTCAGGAGTTCAAGACCAGCCTGGCCAACATAGCGAAACCCCACCTCCACGAAAAATAAGAAAATTAGCCAGGCATGGTGGTGCACACTTGTAATCCAAGCTACTCGGGAGGCTGAGACAGGAGAATTGCTTGAACCCAGGAGGCAAAGGTTGCAGTGAGCTGAAATCACATCACTGTACTCCAGCCTGGGCGACAAAGTGAGACTCCATCTCAAAAAAGAAAAAAATAAATTAAAAAAAATGTTGAAAAGCTTGACAAAGTTGTGTTATTTTAGAATAAACGAGGCAAATTTGCAGAGTTCCTATGTTTTTCCCTATTACCTCAACATCCTTCATTTTCTCTTTCATATCAAACATTTTCTAAATTTTATCTTGTGTTCTACAGATGGCGAAGTATATGTTTTAACATTAGCCTGAGGCAGAGAGAGAACAAGAGAGAGATTAGCAGAAAGTACCAGATTTTGCCAACCAGGCCTAGAAAATAGCATCTTCAGCATCATCCTGACATCCAGCACCGCTGACTCAGTCTTGAAGCTTTCTTTGCTTTGCCCCTTTCCAAAGTAATCTTGGAAATTACAAATGGCTGGCAGTTTGCTTGTGTTTTTAAAAGCATTGCCTCAGGGTTTTTTATTTTCAAAATTAAAAGACATTTTCAAAAAGTTTCGGATAGTTAACATTTTCATTCTGACTTCCTTTTCTTCTTTGAAGACAGCCATGGTAGCTGTCACTAGATAAAAATAACTTAACAGCTTGGGAATTACCAAAGAGGTATTTAAGAGTGTCTATTTATTTATTTAGAGACAGTATTCAATGTCCAGGTTGGGAAAAAGACAATCTACAGAACATGGAGTCTTCCCTCCACATCCTACCCAACGTTTCTCCTTGGATCTAACATTTAATTTCCTCTTTCTTTTCTAGATTTCTTTCAAAGTATGTTCACGTAGATGAAGAGCTTTTCTGAACATTTCAGCACCACCACCACCGCCCCCACTCCACCACAAGTGCTGGTTTCTGAATATACATCATCATAGTATGTGCAGATTTTGCCTGCAGTTCCTTGAAATAATTGTGTCATGCTAAGATCTTTCTAAAATGTTCAAAGTTCTATTTGTAATTCTGAGGGAGTGAAAAGTAATCAATTCCATTGCTGAACTTAGTGCTGGTATTTTGGTCTTAACAAATTATCAGCTTGATCAGGTGGTAATCTTCCTGCTTTTCCATTCTGATTTTTCTACCTTTATTTTTCTATTTCTTATGACATCTGGTTTCTTGGACAATGATTTAATTTTTGCCTACTTCTATTTCTCAACAGTAGTTTATGCACTCAGACTTTGGAACCCACATGTGGTTCTGTAATCCAGAAGTTGTTCCCTTGAGTCTCATTTTCCTCTTGGTTTAGAATTGAAAGGGAAAGATCAGGAAAAGAAAATCAGATTTAGAAAAGATTAGGCATGAATAGGGAAATATTTCTGATATTTATCCAAATGTTTTGAAATTTTGGGTCAATATGAGTCTTCAGAAGTATTGCAAGGCTATCTGACTCTGTACTATCCAACCAGCTTGAGAGAGTAAGATGCTTTTTGGTGATGTTTTGAAAAAGGCTGGCTTCAAGAATGGCCTTCAGCCAATCCTGCCAGAAGCCTCACTACCAGCCCTCACATTCCAAAGGTCCCATCAGTTCTGCACAAATGGCATGTGCTGTTCCCAGCCATCCTTTACCCTTGCTTGAGCTCTAGGTACAGTAAAGGGGACCCAGAAGCCCACATTTAGTCACTTGTGTAACTTAAAACTATGTTTAAAATTTGTCAACGTTATTGTTTGCTCAAAAAATCATTGTTTTCACTTAGCCCTAAAAAATTAGATGCTGACTCCTGTGCACAGTAGGACCACTCTAGGGATGTTGATAGGTGTGTAAAACTACCTTATTTGAGACCATGATAGAATAACTGCAAGTCTCTGGAGCCTAATGTGAAAGCTTCTCCATCCCAAAGCTCCCCATGCAAATATGGAGGCATCAGAGCCTAGAAACTACCCACTACCTTGAAGATTCATTCATTAGAGTAGGTTCCTATCAGATATTTGATCAGTAGGGATTCGACTTGAAATCTTTTTCTTTATTCCCTAACCCTATCATGTCTTGAAATGTTCGTGTATGTATATTTATGTATACAAACCTTTATGTATGTGTATGTATATACATATATATAGTTTTTGTTTTATTTTTTGAGACAGAATCTTACTCTATTGCCCAGGCTAAAGTGCAGTGGTGTGATCTCAGCTCACTGCAACCTCTGCCTCCTGGGTTTAAGTGATTCTCCTGCCTCAGCCTCCCCAGTAGCTGGGATTACAGTACCTGTCAATGTTATATTTTTAGTAGAGATGGGGTTTCACCATGTTGAACAGGCTGGACTCGAATTTGTGAACTCAAGTGATCCGCCAGCCTGGGCCTCCCAAGGTGCTGAGGTTACAGACATGAGCTACTGCTCCCAGCCTATTTAATTATTTTATATCTAATAATTAAAAATATATATTTTTAATGTATAGCCAGCTTCTCACTTCAGGTAGCTTTTTGGCACCTATGTTTTTATTTAAGCTCGATAACTATTTCTCACAGTTTATTTGATTATTCAGGTCAAAAATATTTAGGGTGCCTTTTGCACAAAGGGTAAGGTAAACTCTAAGTGGCCAGGACTCCCTCTGCGTCCTTCATTCTAGAAAGCAGGGCATTTTTAAGCTTCGCTCTTCTTGGCTCATTCTGCAATGTAATCTTCAGCATGAGCTCACCATGGAGACCAGAATTTTGAAAGCCCTTGATCTCAACCTGCAAGAAAAGATGGTTACTTTTGAGGTGTGTCCGTCTGAATCTTACAGTCATGTAAATGGTTTTCAAAACAATTACTAGGCTAGGCATGGTGGCTCATACCTATAATCCTAGCACTTTGGGAGGCTGAGGTGGGAGACTCCCTGAGGCCAGGAATTTGAGACTAGTCTGGACAACATAGCAAGACTCGTCTCTACAAATAAAATAAAATAAAATAAAATAAAAATTATCTGGCATGGTGGTGCGAGCCTACAGTCCTGGCTTCTCTGGAGGCTGAGGAGAATGGATCCCTTGAGCCTAGGAGTTTGAGGCTGCAATGAGCTAAGATCACTGCATGCAACTGGGTGACACAGGAAGAGCCTGTCTTTAAAAACAAGCAGCAAACAAAAACAAACAGAAATAATGAGTATATTTCAATAAAGGATTAACATCCTATGAAACAGGGTTAGCAAACTATGGCCCATGGGCCAGAACTAGTCCAACAGTTGTGTGTGTGTGTGTGTGTGTGTGTGTGTGTGTTTGTGTTAAGAGATGGGATCTTGCTATGTTGCCCAGGCTGGAGTGCAGTGGCCATTCACAGGTACTATCCCACTACTGATCAGCACGGGAGTTTTGACCTGCTCCGTTTCCAACCTGGGCTGGTTCCCCCCCTCCTTAGGCAACCTGGTGGTCCCCCGCTCCCAGGACGTCACCAGATTGTTGCCGAACTTAGTGCGGACACCCAATCAGCATAGGGCACTTCAGCCCAGAAATCCTGGACTCAAGCATCCTCCCACCTCAGCCTCTCGAGTAGCTGGGACTACAGGCACACACCACCGTGCCCGGACAACACCTGTTTTTGTCAAAAGCCTTCTTGGAATACAATGATGTCTATTTTGTATTATGGTTGCTTTTGCACTGCATGGCAGAGTTGAATAGTTGTGGCAGAGACCATATTGCCCACAAAGTTCAAAATATTTACCACTTGGCCCTTAACAGAAAATCTTTGCTGATCCCTACTATAAAACAATAAAAGCAGACATGAACAACCCAATGGAAAACAAACAGGCAAAGGAAGTGAATGGGCAATGCATAGAACAAGCACACAAGAATGTCCAATAAATACATAAAAATATGTAGTTGGGATCAGGGAAATTCAAACTTAAACCACACAGATTTCATTTCCTATGCATTAGATTCGAAAACATTGAAGCCTTGTAATATCAGGTATTGGTAAGATGTTGAGGAATGGGGGCTCTTATTCTCTTCTGAGGGAAGCACAACTAAGTGCAGTCACTTTTGAAAGCAATTTAGCAACATCTAATAATGGTAAATGCACATAATCTACAACCTAACAATTCTGCCTTTTTTTTTTTTTTTTTAAATACAGAAGCTTGCTCTTGTCCCAGGCTGGAGCTCAATGGTTCCATCATGCACTCCAAAGCTAGAGTGCAGTGGTACAACCTTGACCTCCTAGGCTCAAGCAATCCTCCCACCTCAGTCTCCTAAGTAGCTGGGACTATAAGTGTCTACCACCACGTTGGCCAATTTTTTAAATTTTTTGAGACGGGGTCTTGCTATGTTGCCCAGGCTGGTCTCAAACTCCTGGGCTCAAATGATCCTCCCACCTTGGCCTTCCAAAGTGTTGGGAATACATGCATGAACCACCATGCCCAGTAGCAATTCCACTTCTACACACACACACACATACACACATATACACATGAGTATTTAAAGAAAATATACACATTTTAGGGAAACTCTTACATGTATGAACAAGCAAATATATAAAAAATATTCATAGTTGAATTGTTATTAGAAAAAATAAAAATAAAGAATATTAACCAAGAGAATGGATAAATAAATACTGAGTATGATGATGAATTGTATGTGTCAACTTGACTGGGCAAAGGATGGCCAGATAGCTGGTAAAACATTACATCCTGGGTGTGTCTGTGAGGGTATTTCTGGAAGAGATTCAGTAGACTGAGTAAGAAGATGCCCTTGTGCAACCCATTGAGTGCCTGAATAGAACAAAAAGATAGTGGAAGGCTGGGTGCAGTGGCTCACACCTGTATTCCCTGCAGTTTGGGAGGCTGAAGTGGGTGGATCACTTGAGGCCAGGAGTTCAAGACCAGCCTCGCCAACACGGAAAAACCCCTTGTCTACTAAAAATACAAAAATTAGCTGGGTGTGGTGGTGCATGCCTGTAGCTCCAGCTACTTGTGAAGCTGAAGCAGGAGAATCACTTGAACCCAGAAGGCAGAGGCTGCAGTGAGCTGAGATCACACCACCTTATTCCATCCTGGACCACAGAGAGAGGCTCCATCTCAAACAACAACAACAACAACAAAAGAAAAAGACAGTGGAAAGGTGAAAAGGTGAATTTTCCTTTCTGCTTGAGCTGTGACATCTGTCTTCTCATCCCCTCAGACTTCACTGCTCCTGGTTCTCAGGCCTTTAAACTTGGACTGAAACACCATTGACTCACTTGGGTCTCAAGCCTTCAAGTTTGGACTAGAACAAATTCACCAGCATTTTTGGGCCTTCACCATGTAGATGGAAGATTGTCATTTAGTCTCCATAATTGTGTGGGTCAATGTCTCACAATAAATCTCTTTCTGTATGTCTAAGTGTATCCTATTGGTTCTGTTCTGTGGAGAATCCTAACACACTGGGTATATTTGTTAAGTGGAATATTATACAGTAATGAAAATGAAGTTACAATAGCCACGTAGTTCATGAACATCAATTATGCTTATAGGTTGAGTAAAAAAGCAAGTTACAGAGCAGTATACAATTATATTGATTTATATATGCAAACAATGCTGTTTATTGTTTAGAGATAAGTGCATATGAAAAGCATGAAAATATGCATGGAAATTAATTACAAAGTTTAGGAAAGTGCTTACTTCTTAGGGAGAGGAAGAAGAAAAGGAATATGATTGGGGAATGGTACAAAGGGAGTTTCAACTACATGTGCAACATTATTTCTTAAGCTGATTGCTGTTGAGTCTTTTTCTAAGTCAAAACATTTCATACAAAGTGAAATTCTACATGTTTGAGGACTTTGATCCAGTCAATCATTATAGCACTCCCGGAGAGCCCCCACTGTCTCTGAGCTGTTGTTGACACAGCAGAGCACCTTGAACCTTTCACCCAATACGTAGGGCCTCTGCATCTACTTGTTCAGGTTCTATGTTTACGAGAGTTCTTGGGTTAGGGGGTGACAGAACCGAAGTCCAGCTTATCCACCAGACAACAAACCCTGTGTCCTCTGCACAAAGACACCAAGGCAAGCATCACCACAACAGGGTACTTTCTTCATGGCCCTAAAACACCATGCCATGTATGCAGAGGGGCTGTAGCCAGTTCCATTTTTTATCTAGCCTGTGGATGTTGCAAATCTACTTATCCACAACCATGGAAAACTTGAAGAGGAACCAGTCTGTAGACAGAGACTCTATTAACTTTATTTTTTGCTTGCCATCAGTTTTTATTTGGTTTAGCCCAATATCTTTCCAGCCCTTATGATTTATTAAGAGCTGATCATTTTTCTCTAGTTATATGAGCTAGTGTCTTAATCATTGCTTTTTCATTTTTTGTCTTTATACTCTCTTAGGACATCTTATCCAAGAGATGGAGACTAACTGACCAATCGATCTTTAAGGCAAAGTATACATAATGTAGCAAATAACAAATACAAACACTTTAATATGTCTTATCTTTTCTCTTCCCTATCCAGGTCTTTTGTCCCCGATCTTTTATTTCTTGGCTAAGCGGCAAATTTGAATCTTCCTTTCTTACATTTGTCATCTAATACACAATAGCAATTTATTCTTTGGCAAAATCTGCATCTCTTTTTCTCCAAAATCTGAATCTCTCCTTTCACCTAAGTTTTCAGCCATAACACTTTATTCTTTGAAAACAAAGAATAAAGTTCTCCAAGTGTGGTTTATGAATCACCTGTGCCACTTTCACTTGCTGTGCAACAAAATGCTGGTTGGGCCCCTTAGGCCTACTAAAAAATTCTGCATTTTTAATCAAGATTTGCATGTAAGCCAGGCTCTGTGGCTTACAACTGTAATCCCAGCGCTTTGGGAGGCCGAGGCAGGTGGATGACTTGAGGTGAGGAGTTTGAGACCATCCTGGCCAACATGAGAAACCCCATCTCTACTGAAAAAAAAAGTAGCTAAATGTGGTGGTGGGCACCTATAATCCCAGCTATTAGGGAGGCTGAGGCAGGACAATCACTTGAACCTGGGAGGTGGAGGTTGCAGTGAACCAAGATTGCGCCAGTGGACACAATGAGTGAGACTCTGTCTCAAAAAAAAAAAAAAAAAAAAAAAAACTTAAAGAATCGATTACAGAAACTAATTTTACAATTTCTTCCTTACATTCACAATTTCCTTCCTTCCATTTGTTCATGTAAGTTGCTAGAAAATAATGGAAATGATTTCAATCATGAAAGCCAATTTAGGGAAGGCTACAGGAGCACCAGAATAGGAGCCAGAAGCCCAGGAGCTGTTCTGTGATGATGTTGGGCAGAACACACTCTCTTGAGAGCCTCAGATTTCTTATCTATAAAACCAGAGTTGTCCATGGGTCTTTAAGTTGTCTTTCAGCCCTACAGCGAGAGGAGATATGTCATTCCTAAAACCTGAAGTGAAGGCTTATCTGTATTTATTGGCTCTCTAGCTTATAGACAGATTTACTGTATGTGACTCGTGTGCCCAACCTGACATTATCTTTTAGATAGATTCCCAAATACAAAGGCAATAGAATTTTTTTCATTTTAACCTTACAGGTCTGCAGCTACCTATTTTCATTGTCTTAAGTTTTATTTACACACGATGACTAGTCAACTTTATATGATAATTATTTTTAAACCCTGCTTGTTTTAATGTATGCATTAAAAATGTCTCCATTATAGAGTAAAACAACCCAACGCCATAGCAGAGAGCAAGAAAGGAAGCAGTAGTTGGTACAGATAATGATTCAGTGGGGTCCATTAGGCCACAGGGACTAAAAGTCCAGAGGAGGAGGGAATGCTGTTAATTATCTAACACCAATGTTGCTGCTGGCTTCTCAGCCGCAGTCACCTCCCACCCATATGTTTTGAAATTGTCTGGTGTTCAGAAACATTGCTTTCTCTGACCTTTACAACATTCCTGTGTTTCTGGATTTTAAAGAGTGTGAGAAAGTAGTCTGATTTGCAGTCACCAAAAACACCAAATACCAAGAGAGGATTGGGTAGGTTGAATGGCTAAGACTTAGCTACCAAATGTGTATCAAGATAGGTGTAAAGATCCCAAGTGAGGCACTGAGGAGGGTATGCTTTTAACTTAGTGTATAGCTAATACCCAAAGATGTGTATCACATCGAGGGAAACTTTTTTCCTCCTCTTCAAAAATCTTTTTTCCGTTTGCATAGCTCCAGACGTCCTCGCCCTTTGGAGCAGGGGAGAGTCATTTGAAACTTAACCAGGTCATCCAATTTAGGATATCCAGTTTCTGCGGAGGGAAGAAAAAGACGGGTCGGGGAGGGAAAAACTAGACTCCTTGTCTTCCTATCCTTCTACCTTCAATCCACAACCTGCCACACAAATCCAGCCAAGTCAGGGATTTTGCCTTGAACCACCCGCCACACCACCACCACCACCACCACCACCACCACCACCTTGTCACTCACGCCCGAGAAACACGCCCCTCTGGGGGCCCGCTCTTGGCCAATGGCGGCTCTCCTCTCTGCATAGTAATGAGCTCGAGACCTTCCCGGGCCAATGGCGCTCCGGGAGAAGGGGTAGTTTTGCATGTACCTAAGTGATTTGCATAAGCCAGCGGCCGGGGGCTTGGGAACCAGAGCGTGCAACCCTAGAAGGGAAAAGGACGGGAAGAGATTGAGCCGCGGCAGGGAGAGAGCGAGCCAGAGTCTGGGTGTTTGTGCGAGAGCCACGGCGGGGGCTGAGGCGAGTGGCCGGCATGGCTGAAGGCTGCGCCCCGCAACCTTGAAGAGCCGCTGCATTGGGAGGCCGGGGGCAGGGAGGCGGGTGCGATGGCTGAGCTGGGCCCCCGCCGCTGCGTCTGGCCGGCCCGGCTGGCCTGAGCCGCCGGAGGAGCAGGGCTGCCTCTGCGCGTCCATGGAGCAGCGGGAAGGGCGAAACTCCGGAGCGCCGCGTCCCTGCGCCGCGGCGGCGGACTGCTGAAGGGGCCGAGCCCGCGCGGACCGCCGAGGGAGAGACCCCCGCCCCAGCCCGCAGGCCGGCTGCCCGGGGGCGGCGGGGGGCGTCGGAGGGCAGCGGAGCGAGCGGCGCAGCGGGAGAGGCCGGCGCGGGAGGCGCCGCAGCAATGCCGGGCCCGCTGGGGCTGCTCTGCTTCCTCGCCCTGGGGCTGCTCGGCTCGGCCGGGCCCAGCGGCGCGGCGCCGCCTCTCTGCGCGGCGCCCTGCAGCTGCGACGGCGACCGTCGGGTGGACTGCTCCGGGAAGGGGCTGACGGCCGTGCCCGAGGGGCTCAGCGCCTTCACCCAAGCGCTGTGAGTGCGGGCGGCGGGGACGCGGGGGAGGGGGCGCCGCGGGGGGCGCCACGGGGCGGAGCCAGGGGTCAGTCCCTCCTCGCCCTGCCGCCGCCCGGGCCTGTGGAGGGGTCCGCGGTCACCTGCGGGCTGGCTGCCTGGTACCCACTCCTGCGCCACGGGCTTTCCGCACTTTGCCAGTCCGGGTCCGAGCCACCAGTAGCTTTCGTTCCCAGACTTTTTGAGCACACGCACCCGCCACCTCACCGCGCACACCCCTAAGTGCATCTGGGGCCAAGGGGGAGGAAGGAATTGAAAAACGCTTGCCCCTGGCATCCTGTTCACGCGACCTTCCCTTCTCCTGCGGGCCCTCACTCAGCTGGCAGGAGTTCCGCCACTGGCGGGGCTGAGGGCGCCGAGAACTTGGCCTCAGTCAGCAGACCGAGGCACGTCTCGGGGGGAAGCACCTGGAGCCTCCTGGGTTCCAGCATGTGGGGAGAAGAAACACCTGTACCTCAGTCAGGGCGAATCTCCTTCCAATTTGGCCCCATCCAGGTAGTGCGTCCTGGCACCTACCTCGGCCCAGTGCCATTCGGGACTATCTCACTAATGCCCAGGCTTCTGCAGCACGCAGGGGAGGCCGAGAAAAAAAGGGAGAATTACAGGCTTCTTCTCTTGGTGTACATGCTCTTACCCAACAAGGCCTTTTAAAGAAGGAATGCTGACCTGAGGTGCAGGCTGTTGGAAGGGAAGCCCGTTCCGGAGCATATGCTCAGCCCAGACTGCAAGGCAGCAGCAGGTTACGAATGCACCTTAACCCAGCCAGCAGACCTTTGCTTTTGAGCTGCCTGAGTTCGAAACACACACTCAAATATTTCAGACTTTCAAAATCTCCCTCCTCAAACAGGGACTCCAGAGCTATAAACGTTCTCTTGAGAAAAGAAAAGGAATCTGGAACTAGGTGTTGGAGGTAGTGGCAAAGACCACGGATAGAGGAGGAACAGGGTGACTGAGGGCAGGGCTTGCGTGCTCTTATTCCTTCCTGTGTTTCGTGGCCAGCTGAATGCTTAAATCAGGAGCAAAGAAACGTGTGAGAGGAAGGGATCCTGAAGGACCCTGGGGTAGAGGGAATTTCTTTTTATCTTTAGTGGAAGGGACCTCTTAGAAATAGTTTGAAAGGACCCTGTGAAGAAATTTTTTTTCTGCAGGCAGAAGCATTGCTGTATATCCAGGTGGGTGGTGGCAAAGGTATTCTGCTTGCCCTCTCAGGATGGACTTTTAGTGACTGTCGAGACCTGTTGTCTTGGAACCCGTTTCATTCTTCCACCTTCAGCCTTCCCTCCCCATTTGTTATTTTCCCTGTCTCAGGTTAGTTTTAGTTATGTATTTTAGGTCTTTTTTAAAAAACAATTTTTTTCGGTATAGTAAAGTTTAACTTCTCATTTTAAAAAGAGTTAACTTTGCAGTGAAGAGCATTTTGTTCACAAAGTTACATTAAGTGGGAAAGTCGGAGCAGGAATGGATTGAATCGAGAGACAGAAGACCATGGAGAGGAAATGGGGCTAATTTTTCCCCAAGTTCTCTAGAAACGTTTAGAGAATTCATGCAGAAAGAAAGGTTCCTTTACCTGCACCTCTTGCAAAGCTCTCCATAGAATAGAAAAGCATGATTTTACTATTTTGACTAGTTGTAAAGACCTTGTTTAGCGGATTCCTCACATTTTAGTGAGTAGACTTGTCCTACAAGGAAAAGGGCTGTTTTACATTAGTACCTAAAACCACAAAGAAATAATCACATTTTTATGAGAGCATACTCCTCTCTCCAAAGCATCTTCTGGTAGAACTCACGGAAGGTAGTGAAATGCTGTATCTTCAACTTGGGCCTTGGAATAAGTTAGTGTTCACGGCTTAGGAAACAGAAAAATAATTGGCACCAGTCTACATTAGAGTGCCTAAACTAGCATTCTCTTAGCACTTTCTGAGCATTGGTGGTGTGCAAATGTGTTTTATTTTCTTAGATTTGTGACCTATAGGTAGAGTGATCATACATTCTGGTAACTCCTTATTTCTCCCTAGTACTCATTTCACCCTCAAAAGTATATAAAACCACCCTCTCTAAAAGGGTTTTTAAGGGCAGCGTATTTGCATTTTACCCATGGGAAGCTAGCTCATCCAGTGATTCTCAAAAGCCACGTATGAAGTGAGGCCAGTACTGCAGGTCTACACACTCCAGTGGATCATATATGGGACATGTTGTGAACCCCAGGGTCTTTTTCCAAGTACTTCCAGTCTGCTTTCCCATTGCAGCTTTACTGAGCTACAGTTACATATCAAGAGACTAGTTCTGTGGTGGTGGTCTCTGGCTAACTCCTAGTTCACCTATTCTTTTTTTTTTTTTTTTGAGACGGAGTTTCGCTCTTGTTACCCATGCTGGAGTGCAATGGCGCGATCTCGGCTCATTGCAACCTCCGCCTCCTGGGTTCAGGCAATTCTCCTGCCTCAGCCTTCTGAGTAGTTGGGATTACAGGCACGCACCACCATGCCCAACTAAGTTTTTGTATTTTTAGTAGAGACTGGGTTTCATCATGTTGACCAGGATGGTCTCTATCTCTTGACCTAGTGATCCACCCGCCTCGGCCTCCCAAAGTGCTGGAATTACAGGCTTGAGCCACCGCGCCCGGCTCGTTCACCTATTCTTAATTGCTGGAGCATGTGAACCAAAAAACCTATGTAGTTAATACAGAAAATTACAATTATGAAAGTAAAAGTTTAAAAGGTGAGATTATAATTACTAATCAGAGTTCTTCATTTTCTTCTTATTGCTCAATGGCTTGCCTAGAGTAGTGCTTTCACCTCCCCTGGGGGCAGGGGAGGGGGGTGCCTCTCACTATAGAGACCCTGGGACTGACAGAGCAGTGATTTTATTTTACTCAACTTGGGATCCCCAGAGCCTGGTACATAGGAGGCATTTAAAAATGCTGGAGTGAATAAATAAGGATTCAAGCCCACACTGAGGAGCAGAACCATGGCATGGAATTCAGACACCATTCCCACAGGGGATTGTCAGAGTCAACATTCTCAGCACTTAGCCTTTTGTCCAGATTTGAGAAGGTCCCTGAGAGAGAATACCTCCTTCTTCTTCTTTAGGCTCGTTGAAACTTGTTCAGTCTACCAGTGTCTATTTCCTGCTGAAAGCTGCTTTACCAGAGTCTGGGGACAGCGTCATATGTAATCCTCAGTACTGTTAATGGGATTCCTGTGTTCACACCATTTGCTGCACCTGTAGTGACTATTTATGTTTTTGAACAACAGTTTTCAATCTTGCGTCACAATGCACTGGCCTGTCACAATTCACCCTGAGGGGTGTTCAAGGCAGCACTCTTACTAATATTAAAATTTCAAAGTTTATTTTATCAGAAGGATTCAAGGTTATTACTGTATTAGTGGTAATAACTCAATCACCTACTTCCAAGATTGGGAAAAAGAGATGAAGTCATCAGGAGGGAGATGTGTATGTGAGTTCTCTGGTGTGTGTTATTGCTATGATGTTTGAGAAACATACACCTCAAGCACAAATTTTCGCATCCTAGATTATGTTTGGCTCATAGTTTTAAAATAGCAAGGCTATTTCTGTGACTTTGTGAAAAAGTGGTGGACCTGAGCTCTTGATCATAGCCTTCCTATGCCACTGAGTAAATTGTATGGCCTTGGGCAAGTTATTCACTTTTTTTTCCCCCAGTGACAATTTCCTCATCTGAAAAATGAAGCAATTCTCTGACAATTTCCTCATTTGAAAAGTGAAGCAATAGGATTCACTTGATCGCCTCTAGGGCTGCTGCTTGCTTCCAGAAGTTCTATGACTTTATATTTTTTACACAATTTTAGGACGGCAAGGTGACAATAAGGTTATGATCCTCTCATAAAAATATCCCAGGAGTAGCAGAATATCCTTTTAGTTGAACTTGCACCAACTTATTTATTACTTGGAGGAGTTCTTCTTTGTGTTTAGAAGTATGTGTTAGGAAATTTGCCATGGAGACTTGTTGCAGAATGCATGACTAGCTAAGGCACTTTGCGAGGGTAGAATAGCCCTGGTTGTTTCCTGTGGGTATGGCTTAACACTTGGAAAATAAAATCACTCTGTTTCAGTAATTTGGATACTGTACAAAAAGTTACTCAACATCCTCACTTTCATATAATTAGTCATAATCTCTCAAACCTTCACAGTGTGTGTATCCTGTACATGAGCAGGTTGTCAAACTTTTTATATAGAATTGAGTTACCTGAAGGGCTTTAAAGTGTTTTTAAAGAATCTCCTTTTGGAATGATTATCTCAGATTCTTCCCTAACTTGTATTTTTTCACTACTCCAAACAACTTTCTTCTTTTACTAATACCATTTGAAAGTTGTTTTTTTTTTTTTTTTTTTTTTTTTTTTTTTAAATGTATTCTCTGGTATCTACTCTGTATTCCCTAGCAGGTCAGGTCAGTCGTCAGTGGCTACATGTTTGTATTTACTGATGATAGAGTTATGTTATCTTTTGATTTCTGAATTGCAATGTTGGCTTAGTTTGTGTTGTGTGCCTTTCTAGAGATATTTTAGTTTATATATATATACAAGTGAACTTTGTTCAAAACAAGAACAATATATAAATATCTTTAATTATAGATCCTTTATTTTCCAAACTAGTGAACCATGGGTTCTCTTTAAATATAAGTGAAGAGAAAATGTTCTACCAGGCATAGGGAAAGCTGGGTTCCAGATCTGTCAATAAGTCACAGCAGTGGCCTCGAATGAGTCACATGCTTAACCTTTCAGGACCTTATTTTCTTCATCTGTAAAACAAGTCAAAAACCCTTAGTGCCAGAAGTGTTTTTTGTTGTTGTTCTCTATTTAATTTGATTTTTATACATTCCTTGGGTCCCCTCTATTGTGTTAAGTAAAGTTAGGTATCTAAATTGTAGAATCTCTCACCCACCCAGGAGACTCCTCTGGTTGTCCAATTCACCTGGAATATTTCCATTGAATGGGGAACTCATGCTTCACAAGGCAAAAGTGTACTGGATATGACCTGAGCAATACTTAAGACCTGAGGCCAGGCATGGTGGTGCCTGTAATCCCAGCACTTTGGGAGGCTAAAGTGGATGGATCTCTTGAGGTCAGGAGTTCAAGACCAGTCTGGCCAACATGGTAAAACCCTGTCTCTACTAAAAATACAAAAAAAGGCCAGGCGTGGTGGCTCACGCCTGTAATCCCAGCACTTTGGAAGGCCCAGGCGGGTGGATCACGAGGTCAAGAGATCGAGACCATCCTGGTCAACATAGTGAAACCCCATCTCTACTAAAAATACAAAAAAATCAGCTGGGCATGGTGGCGCATGCCTGTAATCCCAGCTACTCAGGATGCTGAGGCAGGAGAATTGCCTGAACCCAGGAGGCGGAGGTTGCGGTGAGCCGAGATCGCACCACTGCACTCCAGCCTGGGCAACAAGAGTGAAACTCCGTCTCAAAAAAAAAAAAAAAAAATACAAAAAAATTAGCCGGTCATGGTGGTGTACACCTGTAGTTCCAGCTACTCAAGAGGCCAAGGCAGGAGAATCTCTTGAACCTGGGAGGTGGAGGTTGCAGTGAACCGATATTATGCCACTGCATTCCAGCCTGGGCAACAGAGTGAGACTCCTCTTAAGGAAAAAAAAGAAAGACATGAACCACTAATTCCCTCACTTAGGGCTCCTTAACACTTGCAGTAACCGATAATGTTTTATAATTTCTAGTCAAACTAAATGCTGTGCTGGCTATGGTATCACAAGTGTTTAATGTCCAGGCCCTTGGCTCTTAACATTAGGATTGTAAGATAACATTTGACAACTTAATCTCTTAGGAAAGATCAAAGTTCTGTATTAGTAGGTGGATCCAGGCAAGTTTAGGCATTTTCTTAGCCTCTGTCCCTCTCAGTCTATCTTTCAGCTTCTTCTTTTAGTCATCTTTATAATAATGGAAAGTACTAGCAGCCTGCAAGTTTGGATTTTGGTTTCTGGTCTCCTTGATTGTGCCTTTTATTCTCATTCTTCTAATCAATTAATAATGGACATTTGACTAGATGATGTCTCATGTCTCTCTCTTTGCTTTGAATTTCTGTGAATCTGAGTAGAATACTAAATAAAGTTGTAAGAATCATTCAGTAATTCATTGAAATATTTTAATACTGTCTCCCACTGTTTATTTAAAAAAGATAAATGTCTATAAAAGTACAAAATTTGTTGGTATACTTGGGTTAAAAGTTAAGTCCTGCCAAATGTGCCTTTAACTCTGAAAAATAAAAGTAATATAACTTAGAGTATTCCTGATAAGACAGCTTTGTTCTTTTAATTTTTTAAACTTGATCTCAAGGTTTTGGACTGAGAAATATGTTACCCAGCTTGCTATTTAACTGTCCCGTGCGGCCTTCAAGTTGTTGGCAATGTCAAAGCTTGTTTTCCTATATATAAAAGAATATGGATGACTTTTTTCTTTTTTCTCCCCAACTTTGTTCAGTGAAATGTGTTTTTTTAAAAAGCTTGATTGAAGAAGATAAAATGCTGTAATTGTAAATTCCTGTCAGTGAAGAAAAAAAATCTAGGACATTTAGCAAATCAGTACTCTTACACGATGGCTAATTTGTCTGCCCTTCTTGACATTTCTTTTGTGCCTTTCAGCACCTGATGGTCAAACTGTATGCTAGATGTCAGGTCTATTGTCCAAAATGGGATGAGTTAAAAATTGAGTTTAGAAATTAGTCTTAGCAAGAGACAGATCGTAATTTTTTCAGTTCATGTATGGTTAATAACTTCTCAACTTTCCAAAGACTAACAAGTTAGTATTCAAACACCTCTTTTAAATAGCAAGATGTAATTGTGTGGTAGTATACCCTGAATTCACTCACACGTAGACAAATTTTTGTTACTAAACTTTGTGCATGGCTGAGCTATTTTAGCAAGATTTTTAAAGCTTACTAAAATATTCTGTGTTGTGTCCAGGCAATTAAAACTCTGAATGATTGAGTTGGTTGGTTTTAATCTCTAAAATATGTTTTTTATACCCTTATGCATTTTAATTATCAAAAAAGCTCACTAGCCTGGTCCTCCTCCAACCACAAGATTTGGCATTATGCATCTCTTATTTTAGATGCAAGTGACTGAGGTTCAGGAATGCCCCTGTAATAGTCCAGGTCTCAGAAATGAACTTTAAAAAATATATACTTCTTAGCTTTCTGTCACAAAAGATCTTATGGGTAAAGTACTGAACCACCCTCCTGTGTCAACATGTTGGTTCATAAGAATATAAGCATATCCTTGTAAGGAAATGTAAACTATAGATATTTTGGGAGGCAGCTGGGCCAAGATTGGGTATACGTTTAGATCGCAGACTGGCCTGCTCTTTGTGCCAGTGAGAAAATGTGTGGGGGAAGCATACTTAGTGTATTACAAGACACTTAGTGGTTCTTTATTCTTTATATTTAATTAAAAGGCTATGTAAACCCCTTTAGCTGGCTGTGTTTTCTAGATTTACACTAAGTGAATGTAGTTTTTTTTTTTTTCAAAGTTTTAAAAACAAAATTGACCCTTGAAAGAGTAAAAATCTCATTGTACCCTGGCAGCAAAGTATTTTTGGTATTTGAATTAGAATGTAGAACCCGATATCCAGAAAAAATTAACGAGTTATATTCTCTCCATCCCTTTACATTTTTAAAGTTCTATTTGGGGAAATTTTCCTTCCTAAGAAGAGTGACATAAATTTGGCAGGGAGCTAGCTCCTTACCTTGGAGCTGTACTAGACATAGCTAAGGAATGTGCCCGGGATTGCTTCAGGTCGCACTTCTCCACTCCCCTCAGGCTTTGAGGTTCCATTTGTAGCTCTTAGTGTGAACAGCAGAGCATTTAGTGCTTTTCATATGAAGGGAGATGAATTTTATAATTCACACTCTCTTCAAGGGTCTGGTTTTGAAGTTGCTGAATGGGAGGTGCTTGCAAACTGGCAATTTCTTCTTTCAAACTCTAGGGAGTAAGGAGTGGTCTATGCCATAGCTAACTTCCTGTTTTTTGCATTTCCCTAAGAGATCAGCTTCATGTTCAGAAGCCCCCCACCCCCACCTTTTTTTTGAGACGAAGTCTTGCTCTGTTGCCCAGGCTGGAGTGCAGTGGTGCGATCCCAGCTCACTGCAACCTCCACGCCCCGGGTTCAAGAGATTCTTCTGCCTCAGAAGCCCCTGAAGAAGCCATAAGGATCATATGTGAAGGGCTTGGCAGACGGGATATTTTCAGGAGGGAGGAAACTCATGGTTGCCACCCCATTCTAGATTGTCAGCCTTCTCCTGTGTGAAACCATCTCAGAGAGCTGTATTCTTGCAGAATAATTCTCCAGAGAATGAGAGAACACTCTCTTGAGTAAGTTACGCCGTAGGAACTCTTAGGCTAGCCTAGCAACTCTTTCTTGTAGTAAGGTAGAGAAAGCAGATATGTTAACTGTGGACTTTCAGATTTCAGTTCATGGAAACTGTTCATGTACTCTTCAGCCTTCTGTTTTAGGTGCTAAATTAATACAGTCTTTGTATTTTCTAAATGTGATAATTGCTCTTTAATTGCCCTTCAGAATCTCTTTCTCTCACGTAAGTTGAAGTGTACACAGAATTCTTATATAATTTAATCTGAGTTCATAAGAAGGGAATATTAAATACATTTAATAGATTTCAAATATCTTAGTGTCTTTTGGTTTTGTTTGTTTGTGTTTTTGAGACGCAGTTTCATTCTTGTCATCTGGGCTGGAGTGCAGTGGCCTGATCTCAGCTCACTACAACCTCGGCCTCCCAGGTTCCAGTGATTCTCCTGTTTCAGCCTCCCGAGTAGCTGGGATTAGAGGCGCCTGCCACCATGCCCAGCTAATTTTTGTATTTTTAGTAGAGATAGGGTTTAACCATGTTGGCCATGCTGCTGTAGAACTCCTGAGCTCAGTTGATCTGCCCGCCTAGGCCTCCCACAGTGCTGGGATTACAGGCGTGAGCCACTGTGCCTGGCCAAGTGTCATGTTTTAAATATTACACATATGGGTTTATTAACTGATATTTAGAAGTTTATCATAATCTCAGTTCTCATCATTTCTCTGCTATTTATCTCATTTGATTAGTTTTTAAACATCTTAATGTTTTTCTACAAGGAAAAATTTTCTTGTTGGCCTTCCATTCTCCAAGGTCATTTTGAGTCCATGGTCATGTTATCTATAGCTTTTCATGTTACTGTCAACTCCCCAGGCTTTTTATTTTTCAGACAGAATCTCACTCTGTCACCCAGGTTGGAGTGCAGTGGCGCAATCATGGCTCACTGCAGCCTCAACCTCCTAGGATAGGGGTATCCTCCTACCTCAGCCTCCCAAGTAGCTGGGATTACAACCGTGGTTAGTTTTTGTATTTTTCTTTTAGAGACAGGGTCTCACTATGTTGCCCAGTCTGGTCTTGTACTCCTGGGCTCAAGTGATCTGCCTGCCTTGGCCTCCCAAAATGCTGGGATTACAGTGTGAACTACTGCGCCAGGCCCTCAGTCTTCTTTTATAGGTATGTTTTTATGAATAGACCTTCAAAAATGGTTTGTTTTTTCCCCCCACCACCACCTCCTCCTCCTCCTCCTCCTCCTCCTCCTCCTCCTCCTCGTCCTCCTCCTGCTCCTCTTCTTCTTCTTCCTCCTCCTCTTCTTCTTCCTCTTCTTTCTCATCTTCCTCCTCTTCTTCTTCTTTCTTCTTCGAGTCTGGCACAGGAAATGAAGACCTCCAAGGTCAGGAGGGCATTGTAGAGCCTGGGCAAGTCACTTAACCACTTTAGACTTAGCATTTCCCATGTGCAAGAAGAAGGAGCTTGCATTATCTTCAGGGTTGCTCCAAGGAAACACTTCAGCATGACTTTTTTGAGTGACACTGAGTGAGAATGCAATTTGTTGCCACTTCTTGTGGGAGTGAGTTGTATGTGTTGTAACAGTGACTTAAAATTCTAACCCTGTTTCTTTGGTTCTTTGAATGTATATCAGGTTCAAAGCCCATAGACTTCAGAGCTGAGTCACTATGCTAATGGAAAAAAGCTACTCATCTGGTAGATTTTTTATTTAGAAATCCATAAAGAACCTGGTGGAGAAACAGTAGTACATATGTTTTTATAAAGATACCTTCTTATAGATGGTGCTACTCCCCTATAACAAGAAAGCCTTATGGAGGGGAGGTAGTGTTTCTCTGGAGGAGGGAGCTCAAGGGAAATGTTACATTTTTGTCTGGGTGCCTGACTTGTTGCTCCCTTCCTGAGATGGCTGGTCATATAGAAATATGCTGTCCTTAACAGAGGAATGCAGGGTTTCTCTTCAGAGCAAATGGGTGTGTGATAGCCCATACTTTAAAAATAGTGTCAATGTGATCTTTAGGTGCTGACTTCCTACTTCCAGGCAGGGACACTGAGGACTTTCATTAAAAATCCTAACTCAATGGCTGGGGACAGTGGCTCACACCTATAATCCCAGTGCTTTGGGAGGCTGAGGTGGGTGGATCACCTGAGGTAAAGAGTTCGAGACCAGCCTGGCCAACATGGTGAAAACCTGTCTCTACTAAAAGAGAAATTAGGCTGGCATGGCGGCAGGCACCTGTAGTCCCAGCCACTTGGGAGACTGAGGCAGGAGAATTGCTTGAATCTCGGATGGGGAGGTTGCAGTGGGCCGAGAACACGCCACTTCACTCCAGCCTGAGCGACAGAGCGAGACTCCATCTCAAAAAAAAAAAAATCCTAATTAGGTTTTTGGGAACCTTCATGCCAGTGAGAGCCCACTGTAGTTTCTCAGATCACTTTCTTTCTTTCCGTGAGGAGCAGGGGTGTCCAATCTTTTGACTTTCCTGGGCTACATTGGAAGAAGAATTGTCTTGGGCCACACATAAAATATACTAACAGTAATGATAGCTGGTGAGCTAGAAAAAAAATTGCAGAAAAATTTCATAATGTTTTAAGAAAGTTTACGAATTTATGTTGGGCTACATTCAAAGCCATCCTAGGTCGCATGCAGCCTGTGGGCCATGGGTTGGACAAGTTTGATGTAGAAGATAGGTAAGATTTACTTATCATGGACAATTTGGTTGTGTTCTTATTTTTCACATTGCTTTGGTTCTATAAATATGCAGATTACAAAAGAGCTTTTCAAGTGTTTTGAAAATATTTATTTTATGATTTTACTGGTTATTGGATACCTATTTTTTTGTTTGTTTTAATTTATGGAGATAGGATCTCATTTTGTTGTCCAGGCTGATCTTGAAGTGGCTTCAAGCGTTCCTGCTACCTCACCCTCTGAAAGTGCTGGGATTACAGGTATGAGCCACCGTGCTCCTCCTGTTTTTTTACATTTGAGATTAATGCTTGGTTTCATGGCTAAAGAAAAGCTTATTCTCTTAAAAATAAATTTAGAACTAAAATCCTTTCTTTAAAGTATTACATATTTTTAAAAAAGTTATATGACATTCTTAAGCACAGTTAAATCTTTCTCAGAAACTTAAAAAACTTTTGTGAGTGTTTATTCAGCCTGATTTGAACATAAATTATAAAGCCAGAATAGCAGCTAACGTATGCAGTAGGACTTACAGCCTATTTAGATGGCTGACTGTTTCAAATACAGTTGTGCATTTTCTACCCTGGATCTCTTTCTTTAAAAAAAAAATGTTTGAGATGTTTTTCCCATTACCATCTTGACATCTGCCTGGTTACACATGAATAGCTTGACCCAGTCCCTCAGCAGGGAGACTACCGTGGCCTTGCTTTCAATAGCCATGTCACTGACAAAGAAAACATATGGGATATTTCATTTCTACCCTTCACACACACGGTCTGGGGCTGTGAGGGCACGCAGCAGAACGCTTCATACTTCATGGTAGGTTGGCAAATCTGTGCACAAACCACAGGCTCTGCTGTTAGTAATTAAACTGTGTTTTCTAGAGCCTCATTACATTCTGTGGAAAGAAAACCCCATGTTTTGGATAAATCAATTTCAAATATCAGTTTGAATTAAGTTAAGATGGTCTGCTTCCATGATGGGGTTTTCTACCTAATCATGTATTTTACCAAAGGACATTTGTGTATGTGTGAGCACAGAGGATTTGGGTATTGCTCTCCCAGATTTGTTATGTGGTGTGTATTGGGATCACAGATGCTTGAATTCCCAGTAGGATAGGGCTTGAAGACTGGCCACCTTTATGTTTATCTTCTTGTCAGTCCACAGAAAGAGATCAATTGATCACTGTCCAGCTAGCCAAACACTGCTGCAATGACCTTTCAAATTGCGTATAGTACTTAGCCTTCTACTTGGGGACTCAGTTGCAGCTCAGCTAGCATTGAGGGCTTTGCTCTGTGGCATCTGAATCTGTAGTATGGAAGCTCATCAGCAGGTGTGACAGGAGATGGTCAAGAACCTGAAATAGAAGGGTAAGTTAATTTCTTTTTCAGCTCTTATTCCCTTTTTTTTTTTTTTTTTTTTTTTTTTGAGCTGGATTCTTGTTCTGTTGTCCAGGCTTGAGCATAGTGGCACCATCTGGGCTCACTGCAGCCTCTTCCTCCTGGTTCAAGTGCTTCTCTTGCTTCAGCCTCCCAAGTAGGTGACACCACAGGCACATGTCACCATGTCTGGCTGATTTTTGTATTTTCAGTAGAGAACGAGGTTTCACTATGTTGGCCAGGCTGGTCGCAAACTCCTGACCTCAGGTGATCCACCTGCCTCAGCCTCCCGAAGTGCTGGGATTACAGAAGTGAGCCATTGCACCCAGCCTCTCAGCTCTTACTCTGTGTTAAAAGAATTTGCTGCTGGGTGCGGTGGCGTATGCCTGTAATCCCAGCACTTTGGGAGGCTAAGGCAGGTGGCCCATTGGGTCAGGAGTTCGAGACCAGCCTGGCCAAGATGGTGAATCCCTGTCTCTACTGAAAATACACAAATTAGCCAGGTGCGGTAGCAGGCACCTGTAATCTCAGCTACTTGGGAGGCTGAGGCAGGAGAATCACTTGAACCCAGGAGGTAGAGGTTGCAGTGAGTTGAGATTGTGCCACTGCACTGTAGCAAGACTCCATCTCAAAAAACAATAACAATAATAATAATAATTTGCCTTTTACACCATCTTGGCTGAGGTGGTATTCCAGAAGAAGGAAAAAAAACCCACTATGACATCCAAGGATAAGATTTATGACACTGGTGGAAGAAATAATGACATTCATTTCTCGGGGTCCTTCTCAACCCTCAAGTTACTCCAGCCTGAATTTCTAGCTTCAGACATGTAGATTGGTTTTGACAGAAGTTGATGATTTATCTAAAAGGAAGCAAGCTCCTGTTGATTATTTTATCTCAGATATAGCCAAATATTTAAAATTATATAGGCATCTCTTCTAGAAGTTATTTCTGATGGTTGTTGGTATCATTACTGAACATAATCTGAATAACAACATGCTAATGAAAATTATTGCCTTTCACATTTTCTCATAAGAGTAATTCCTTTTGTAGTTCTTGATTATAATAGATTTCCTTTAAATTTATTGGCTTTTGTAAGGTTAAATTTTTAAAAGTTTCTGTTTTATGATATTTCGTAAATCCATTTGAGGTTCCTGTTTTATTAAGTGCCTACATATTTTTATCCTAAAATAAATGTTTAATCTTGGATGTTTCATCTTCATTACTTTGACCACTTACCTGACTTTCAAAACTATGAATTCAAGGCTGGGCGTGGTGGCTCAAAAGCCTGTAATCCCAGCACTTTGGGAGGGTGAAGTGGGTGGATCACATGAGGTCAGGAGTTCTAGACCAGCCTGGCCTACATGGTGAAACACGATGTTTCACCATGTTTTAGTCTCTACTAAAAATACAGAAATTAGCTGGGTGTGGTGGTGCATACCTGTAATCCCAGCTACTCAGGAGGCTGAGACAGGAGAATCACTTGAACCCTGGAGGTGGAGGTTGCAGTGAGCTGATATTATGCCATTGCACTCCAGCCTGGGTGAAAAGGGTTAAATCCCATCTCAAAAAAA
>NW_016107428.1:456488-484230 GCF_001604975.1 Cebus imitator
TGACAGGGTTTCACCATGCTGGCCAGGATGATCTCGATCTCCTGACCTCATGATCCATCCACCTTGGCCTCCCAAAGTCCTGGATTACAGGCATGAGCCACCACACCTGGCCCTCTCATTTTCACTTTTAAGGAGTGTTCCATTGTATACATATACTGTAATTTATCAATTCCTCAGTTGAGGGACATTGCCCTATATATAGTTTTTTGGCAATTATAAATAAAGCCACAATAAATATTTGCATAGAGGTTTTTTTATGAATATAGGTTTTTATTTCACTTGTGTGAATATCTAGAGTGAGATCCTGGATCATATAGTAAATATATGTTTATAAGAAAATGTTTGTCTCAATTTTAATGTCTTAGACTGTGGTGAGGTTTGTTATCACCAGTTACTCATAGTCACAATATGTTGTTAGCATGGTATGTAGTGTTAGCAAAAGCTGTTAAAAACTGAATTTGTTTAAATGTCTGCTTTCTTTCTTTTTTAAGTTCTTTAAACTCTTCTATGCTGAGAAGACTACATTTAAAAGAAGAGAATTCTTAGCTTGCTTTATGATACCCAGCAGTTACTGTAATATCCCCCGAGACTTCTATAGAAATTACCCTAATGTGAAGCATTTTGCTTATAGTGAAAAACGTTTAATTATTAGTGTATTTATACTTGGAATGTCTGATTAAAAAAATGGAAATTTGGTGAAGAATTGCTGGGCCTACCTATATATTAGGATCTTACGTGTGCTAACTGGAATTTCCACAGTAACCGTCTTGGTCCATGGCAGGATTCCCATTTTATCACTTTGCAAACTGGGATTTGAAAGGATTGGGTAACTTGTCCAAATATCCCACAGTTAGTGGGTGGTAGTTTGTGAAGCTCAGGTGTTCCATATTTAAGTTTGTTCATCCCTGTAGTTTGCTTAGCTATTTGACAGTTTATCAGAAGAGGAAAAGGTGAAATGAGAAACAAAATGGTAAGATGCTAAAATGGTAAAGATTTTTTCCTTTTTATTACAGGAAAAAAAAATCAGAACAGAAAAAAATGTATCCAAAAAGCACACACACATCTATATGTCTGTATACACTGAGAGACTATAACTTGATTTAGGAGTAACTAATATTCAAAAATCTACTGTATAAAATGAAGTTATCTTTTATTTGTGGCAGAACTTTAAAATAAAGTATCTCCAACTTAGTCTTTTTCTTTTTATACTTCCTTGTTTAAAAGCTTTCACATAATTTCCCATGTTAATAGTGTTTTTTTTTTGTATGTGTCTGGAAAGTATCAGTCATATGCTTTTTGACTTGATTTTTCTTTCTTCTGTGGACTTCACTTACATGATATATGAGAATCAGATCTGTTAGAGGACTAATTTTTCTGTTGCTAAATGAGCAAATTTCTGAATGTGCTCCTTTAAACCAAAACCTTGCAGTAGACTAAAAAGCAAAATGTGCAGTATGATGGTTTCCATATAGCTGCCCCCTTTCACTCACTGGAATTTCCTGCCTCTCCTGTTGAAGATGTTTTTATACGGAAGTCAGCATAAAAGTGAATCACCCATGAGCCTTTTTTTCCCCCAAGGCATTTCATTTAGTCAACTTGGTATTAATTAAGTTGGTACTCTTTAGTTGACTTGAACACTGTGTGTGTTGATGGTGTAAGCTGATGTTTATTAAGCTGTTAATGTTTTACAGGCTTGATGGGTTCCCATTTGGATCTGTGTGCTCTTTCCTTTAGCAGCAGGGCTATTTCTGATTGAATCTGTGGTCACAGTTTTAATTTTGAATGTACTGGTGGTAGCCAGCCTCATCCTAAGCAGTCATTTGCTCAGTGATTCTAAAGGTCTTCCTCCCCAGAAGCATTTTGCTTTCTCATTTCACGTATGTTGCATTATTAGTCATGACGAACTCTCTGGTCTGTCCTGCCATTCAGATATCAGATCATCTTTCTCATGTTATTAATGCAGATGCTCATGATAATGTTATTGAGTGCCAGGCACTAAGTGAAGTGCATATTAACACGTGTCATCTATTTAATCCTCCCAATAGTCCTCTAAAGCATATGATATTGTTCTCCCCATTTTAGAGATGGAGAAACCATGGCAAGTGATGACTTCTTAATGCTAGTAATGTGAGGTTTTGCAGGAGGGTGTTGGGTCTTGCTTTTTAAAACTTGAGTTACTTGGTTGAGTGGGTTATATAACAGCATCTTTCAGTGCTCTTCCTAAATATAGGCGTTCATCCATCATACATGTCTTAGGTATCATAAACTGCTCATTATGTAGATGGGGAATTAATTCTGGAGAGGTTTTGTTTAATCCTGTGCTTGAAGTGTTCTCAGCTCCTTAGAATGTAGATTTGGAAAGGATCTTAAAGGTCATCTAGTGCAGTGGATCTAAAACTCTTGTGTATTATGATACACCCATCGAAAAGGCTATATCATTCCATGGGGAAAGCAAAAAGTCAACTTCTCCCAATGGTGTATATTACATTCATTTACATGTTTATAGACATAGTAGTTATTATTTGCTAAACCTTTAAATCACATAAATCATAACACCAAATTCTTGTTGATATTTTTGAGACTTTTCCTCCCTTTTCAGTATACTTCTATTGAGAGCTGACAGTTGATCTGGCTCAAATTCCCCATTTAATTAGAGAGAAATACAGCCACATTTAGTTGTATGACATGACCAGAATCATTTATTTAACATACCTCCAGGGTATGTTAAAAATAAAACACCCCATACAAAAAATAAATTAGCCTGGCGTGGTGCTACAACTTGTAGTGTCAGGTACTCAGAAGGCTGAGGCAGGAGGATCACTTAAAGCCCAGGAATTTGAGGCTGCAGGGAACTATGATGGTGCCATTGCACTCCATCCTGGGCAGCAAAGTGAGGCCTGTCTTTAGAGAACAAAAATCCAAGAAAGAGAGCAAGCAAGCAAGAAAGAAAAAAGACAGGATACAGCTTGCTTTTATGCTTTTTAGGGAGACATAATATATCAATCAATACCTTTCAGATGTACATTTGTTCAATCAGGAAAGGAGGGACAACTTGAAGCTGGGGACCTTCCAGATTGTAGGTAGATTTAAAAATTTTCTGATTGGCAATTGGCTGAAAGAGTTTAGTTATTATCTAAAAGCTTGAAATCAATAGATAGGAATCTCCGAGTTCCAATGATAAGGGGTGTAGAGACCAAAGCTTTATCATGCAGATGAAGCTTCCAGGTAGCAGGCTTCAAAGAGAATAGACTGTATCATAAATGTTTCTTATAAGTCTTAAGATCTGTGTTGATGCTAGTGCTGGTTGGCTCTTCTTGAATTCTGAAAGGTGATAGGATATAATGAGGCATGTCCAACTTCCCCTTCCCATCATGGTCTGAACTCATTTTTCAGGTTAACTTTGGAATGCCTTTGGCCAAGAGGAGGGGTCCACTCAGTTGGTTGGGGCCCTTAGAATTTTATTTTTGGTTTACAGAATCAGTACTCTTTCAACTTTAAAATGATAATTACTTACAGAGATAATAAGTTGGACCTTTAAAAATTAATTTATTCAACATTTGTTTATTAAATGTCTGATATGTTAGGGACTGTTTTTGGTGCTAGGGACACAGAATTGAACAATATCTGATGCCATCCTTGCATCCTATAATTTACCTGACAAGGTGTGGGAGTTGGTGGTAGACAGTAAATAAGCACAATGAATATAAGAGGTCAGGTAATATTAAATACTGTCAAGGAAAAAAAATAAAGCAAGATGAAGGTGGCTTGCTGCTGAAGTAGGGTAGCTAGGGAAGGCTTGAATGAAGCTTAGATATTAAGATAATTAGTCAATATCTATAGGCATATGAATCCATCTTAAGCAATGACAAAACAAAATTTAAAAAGTTCCTCCCTATCTCATAGTTACAACTTATTTAAAACATAAAAGTCACTGTGCATGTAGGAACATTAAAAAAGAAAATAGAAGAAGAAACATAAAAAGATTTAAAATCAATATTGCAGAATAAATGGGTATGTCAGTACAGCAGGCTATTACACAGAAGTAGTCAAATGACTGTGGATAGTTTTCAAGGGTATTAAGGCTGAGTGATTAAAACCAAACTCAACAAGTTGTATACTGTATGATTCCAGGTTTACTATAAATGACAAAATTGTAATGTTGGAGAACAGATCAGTGGTTGCTAGGGTTGGAGATAGGAAAATCATGTGAGAGAAGGGGTTCCAGGAGGGCATTTCTTTGTAGTGATGGAGTAGTTCCTTACCTTGATTGTAATGGGGGTTACATGAATCCATCTGAGTAGGGTCTAGTTTTAGTAAACAGTTTTCTATCAAAGTAAATTTCCTTAGCTAATATATTATGGTTATGTAAGATGTTACTATTGGGAAAAGCTGGGTGAAGGATATGCAGGAACTGTCTGTACTATTTCTGCAACTTCTGGTGAGTCTTAAATTATTTAAAAACAACAACAACAAATATACCAGACCTGTTCAGAGTCCTGAGAAGTCTTGGTCGTGGCCTTACCCCTTAAATAAGATGAGGAAACTGAGTCTCTGAGGTAAGATGACAGCCTGAGGTTGCCGAGCCAAAGTCTCAGTCTGATCTTTTAACTTTCACCTCAGCATTCTTTTGCTCCTTGGGAGCATAACCAGTTTTAATTCGCTATTGACTAATTGTTGGAAGATTATGTGGGTGTCCATTATTCTCCCCAGCTTCATGCCCACTTCCCCCCAGCTATGTATGTGTGTATTTGAATTCTCTTTTATGTTTTGAAGCAGAATAAGTGCAATATACAAAGTATGCATTTGGCTTATAATTTAAATGGTTTGAATCATATTTTTTAATGGAATGTACATGGATTTCCTATTATGAAAGTATTTCATTACTGAGTGCTTGGTACAGTCTAAGTAGTATGAGGAATGACCTTGGATCTCTGCCTGTGGATTAATAGCTGAATGGTGTTTTACTTCTGATGATTCAGTATATTTGCCTTAATTACTGGATTAACCAATTTCTTGCCTCCCACTAACAGCACACACATTTATCTAAACAGAGGATGAATGAATGAAGTTTTAGGGACTAATTTTTGTGGTAGTTAAGCAACAATAGTCTAGATTACCCACAACCTTAATTTCCTTTCATGAGTCCTATAGATGGGCTTTGTCACCATTTACACTTGATTACTTCATTGTTAACCCCAGTGATGTGATTTAGCATGCAAAGACTTAATTATTCCTTTCTGGCCTAGTGAGAAATTTCCTTCCAATAATTGCCTCCACTGCCCTTTAGCCTCTTTAAAACATTTAGTTTGAAACAACATGGTTGCTCGGTAAGCAATTCCAAGCTCAGCAGTGCCTGGCGCTGTCTTTGGACCATAATTTATACCTTTGACATAGTGACTTAGGCCTCGGTTCTTAAGTGATGTCTGGTGGGTACTCTTCATTAAAGTAGTGGTATGAAGCATTTGTCTGAAGTTATGGTTCCTAACTAAATGGTTCTAAACAGTTCTTTGGTGGACTCTTTAACATTTCCTTATTTTAAGTGAAAAAATTGTGCCAACTTCAGAATTAAAAGTAGACTCTTTCAACTTTAGTTTTAGTATTTGAAAAGTATCATTCATTTAGTTGTAAATATTAAAAACTGTAATGTTTTTAAGAAGTGTTTTTGTAAGGAGTCCTAGAAGTAGTATAGATCCTTATATAACCTAGAAATAGTAATCCTGGAAGTAGTTTATAGATCATTACATAAACTGCCACTGGTCATTATTCTGTCCTGGGGTATCAGACTTGTTGGAGAAATTGAAAGATTTATGAAAAGTTGGCAGAGATGTTTTACTTTTAAATATAGGTGCATTGCACCTAGCATCCCAAAGCAGGGAATGGGTGTGAGAGCACAATTTTCTGTGAGAATTTTTTTGTTTTACAGCAACGGCATTATGGGAAGTTGTTTCATTTTCCAAGTGGAAGTTTGTGGAATTGAAAGTGCCTATTTTCTACCAGGAGAAACTGAAGATACTTTTCTGCCAGGAGGAAAGTATTCTGCCAGGAGGAGTTGAAAAGTGTTAATTCTACCTTGTTTCAAGTAGACGAATGTATCCATGTCTCCATCGACAGTTTATAAGGCTTGTTGAATATTGCTTTTTCATTTTTTTTTTGGTAGCATAGTTTTAGAGCTTTAGTCCTAAGGCCCTGTTGCCCATCTTCAAAATTCTGTCCCTTCCCATGTCTTTAATATTAACAACCTCATTTCACTCAGGGGATCTAGAATAACAGTGGCATGATAGGGAATTGGATATTCTACAATAAAAATACTAGTATGCCAGTCTTTTGGAAAGCAGACTATCATATTAGTCAGATTTAACTGAAAGCATTTTTCAGGGAGATGTAGCCAAGTTCCGTCTTTCAGTTTCCATGTTGTACAAGGCATTTTTGCCTTAAATCACCAGCTTTTAGGGGAACCAACTTTTAGCTAACCTAGAAATAAGTTAAAGGAACACTCACTGAAGAGATGTAGGCAATAAACCAGTTCTAATTATTAAAAGCTTCATCAGGAAGCGTAGCAGAAACAATTGAAACTCATCCTGTTACATTTTCTGGAGTGTTTTTAAAGAGTTTAGAATATTCAGCTTATTATAGACGTATGTCATTTGAATTCTGTAGGTGATATCTCAACAGAATTTTTCTTGGAAATGATATAATTGTCAACATTTTAAAATTTATTTTTATTTCTATTTTTTATTGGTCTTTTTCTTTTTTTTTAATAAAAGTAAATAATCAAGTAAGTTTTTGATTTTTTTTTAAGAGACAGCATTCACTTTATCTCGCAGTCTAGTGTGCAGTGGTGTGATCACGAGTCAATGCAGGCTCAAGCTCTTAGGCTTAAGTCACCCTCCTGCCTCAGCCTCCTGAGTAGCTGGGACCACAGGCACAGACCATCATACCTGGCTGTTTTATTTTTTGTAGAGACAGTGTCTCTCTGTGTTGCCTAGGATAGTCTTGAACTCCTGAGCTCAAATAATCTTACCTCAGCCTCCTGAAGTGCTGGGATTAAAGGTGTGAGCCACTTCGCTTGGCCAACATTTGGCAAAATGATTGAAATAGATTTTTGTTAAACTTTAATTATTCTGATACTATACATTCAGTATTAAAAAAAAAAACAAAAAAGGAGGATTCACTCATTATACTTAAGTAGATATTAGTTATTTTACACCAGCTGATAAATATCTGGACAGTGTTGATAATGGGCAGCATGTTCTCTTGGATGAAGGTAATAAGAATAAGATTCTTGACTTTTGATAGTTTTATTATTATGGTTTGGCTAACTTATGATAGATATCGTCAACTAGGTGAGTTTTATCTCCCATTTGGATACTTCCATAGAAAAATAAGATGTAAAAATGTATCATAGTATGTGTTTATTATGTTTTAGTTTTTATTAAGTATCAGTGAGTGAATGAGAAAGGCATTTGTTGGTAGTATTAATTTAGTGAGAGTAAAGGTGAAAGGCAATACTCCTGCCCTCAGGAGGCGTGCTCCAATGGTTGGTTTAAGGAGCTCATTTTGTTAGTCTCATTACTGCCTTCTAAACAGACGGAATATAGTAAACTTGCCTGACATTTTCAAATGCAAATACCTATCTGCAGCTTTAATGCGTTATTCAGACTCATGAAATTAGCGTTTCATGACAAAATAATTTGGATTATGAACAAATGTGTAGCAAAATCATTTTGTTTACATAGATTCTTTTCAGCAAAAGAACAACTGAAACTCTGGATGTTTTGTTCTAATTTAAAAATGGTTCTGACTTAGTGGTGATTTTATTAAACTAGGTCTTACTAAATTGCTACGTTTAAGCCAGGGATCCTGTGTTTAATGGTAAGGTCTTTAAAAAGAGCATTATGGAAACAAAATGATTTTGCCACACATTTGTTCATGATTCAAATTCTTTAATTTCATGCATAAGTAGTTTTGACTCTTACAGTGCTACAAAGAGCAGTAACTGTAATCATAGAACCACAGGATACAGACCTGGAACACATACACGGTGCTGTGTTAACATGGAGCATTCGTGAGAATTATAAGGTTCATTGAAGTATATTAAATATAACACGCATAAACTCTATTACTTGCCATTCCTTTAGTGAAATGCAACACTTTGGTTGTATACATATTTTTTAAATATTTAAACACTTAACACACTGTTGAGAAAATGCACATTAGTCAAAAATATTGTGAAAGCATAGTGTCAGCCATGAATACAATAGACATATTTCTAGATGCTTTGTTACAGGATGAACCCCAAAATTGGGATTCAGCCTAGGAGACCACAGGGACTCTTGGCTTCGCACAGGAAGGAATTCAAGAATGAGCGACAGAGTTAAGTGAAAGCAGGTTCATTAAGAATGTAAAGGAATAAAATAGCCAGAGCAACCCCAAGGGCTGCTGGTTAGCTCTTTTTATAGTTATTTCTTTATCATATGCTAAACAAAGGGTGGATTAGTCAAGTTTTCCAGGAAAGGGGCAGGAAGTTCCCCAGAACTGAGGGTTCCTACCCCTTTTAGACCATATAGTGGTAACTTCTGGACGTGGCCATGATATTTGTAAACTGTCATGCACTGGTGGGAGGTTCCTTTAGTATGCTAATGTATTATGATTAGCATACAATAAGCAATGAGGATGTCCAGAGGAAGCTTTCATCTCACCTTGGTTTTGGCAGGTTTTGGCCAGCTTCTTTATTGCATCCTGTTTTATCAGAGGGGGTCTTTATGACCTGTGTCTTGTGCAGCCACTCCTGCTGACCTCCTATCAGCTTCATTCCAGAATCATTAGTAAGCTCTCTAAGGGCAGGAATCAACTCTCACCCAGCATCTTTTTAGTTCTTCCCTGGCTTTTATTTGTGCTTTGCACATAACACACTCTTAAATGGTGAATAATTGGAAGCATGTAAACAAATTGTCTTTTGATATTCTATTTTACTGGTGATATTTTATTAATTAACTTGCTTAGCCAAAGTTTATACCACGAATATCAAATGTGTGCTTACTGCACTGTTTTTCTTTTTTTTTGAGACAGGGTCTCCTTTGCTGCCCAGTCTAGAGTGTGGTGGTGCCATTTAAGCTCACTGCAACCTTCACGTCCAGGTTCAAGTGATCTACCAGTCTCTGCCTTCTGAGCAGCTGGGACTGCAGGCATGCACCACCAGGCTTGAATAATTTTTAAATTTTCCTGTCTTGCCAGCTGGTCTCAAATTTCTTACCTCACACTATCCTTCTCCCTTGGTCTCCCAAAATGCTGGGATTACAGGTGTGAGCCACTGAACCCAGCCTCTATTGAACTTATAGGTGGGCTGCTGTATTCCTTCGGGGAGGAGGGACAATATGAACTGTGCTTCCTGTTTTAACATTTGTGAAGCCCTTCCTGTATACCAGACATCATGCTAAGAGCTTTATATTTGTGAGTTCACTTGATCATCATAACAGCTGTATGAGAGGTATTCTTTAGCTCCATCTTTTAAGCGCAGAAAACTGAGGTATAAAATGTTTAAATATGCATTGGTCAAATATATTGAAAGTATATATCCAAGGTCATGATTTATAATCTGTAACTGGGATTTGAAGCCGCATAGTCTGACTCCAGAGCTTGTGCCCTCCTGTCTGTCACACTGGCCCACATGTGTCCATAGGTGATAGGGTTTGGTGGAAAAGATAGACATGCACAAATAAAATACAGTATGAGAGTACCCCCAAAGGAGGGGTGAACAAAGGACTGTGGGAGCAAAGAGGAGGGGGATTTACTTTGCTGTGGGGATTGGAAGGCTTCGAAGCAGAGGTGACATTTGAGCTGGGTCATTTAGTCTTCTGTAGGGCAGCTGCCCGAGTTCTGCCTTGTTTGAAATAAGCACATTTACAAGAGAATAGTGAAGCACATTCCACTTGATGGATTGGATTGACAGATTGAAAGTAACTCCCCAGAATGATGGCTTTGTTAGGTATTTGTTCTCTGAGAACCCTACCTGCCACTCCCCTTTGGTGAATTGTGGCAAGAAAGCTGTCACATTAAGCTGTCACTCAGGATACTTGTGAGAGGGGGAGGGAAGAACAAATTATGGGCAGAACTAGGTATTTTCAGAACAGTCTAAAACCCGGAAAGATTATATTTCAGGGCATTTAAAAATGAACACAACAGCCTTTTTTAAAGTTGTGCAAAAAGAAAATTGAATAATGAAAACTTAATTAGGCTATGGATATTTTTAAAGCTGGACATTCTGATTCTTATCCATCCTAATTATATGAAGCTTTTTAAAGGCCAAGATAGAAAAAGAAATCAATTATAGGCCTACACAAAGTTCTTACAGAGACTATTAATTGTAAAAATATATTTTTGTGTGTGATTTTTTTAAGGAGTGTCTCAGAAGCAGATTCAATTCCAACTTGTATTACCCTTTGTCTCCGTTGACTACTTTTTTGCTCTAAGAATATTTCATGTGTTTTGCAGTTTCTTTCAGTTTGTAGGTGCTAAGCTATTGAAAGGTTTGGAGACTAATCTAGGTCTTTCTAAATTATGGCTGCTTGCAGTTTTATTTCTGGAGAAATGGTTTAACAGCACTTCTTTGAGTTGGCACTCTCCTGCCTCTGTCAGCTCTAGCTTTCCCGCCTCCTTCTCACTAGTCCCTCTTTTTACCCTCTACTCCCCAAGCCTGAAATAGAAAGAACATGCTTTGTTACTGATGATAATATTTAAGCTCTAAAATTTTAACAGTATTTCAGTTGCAAATAAATGGAAATTGTGTATTCTGTTTAATGTGTTTCAGAAAATCCCTGCTATTTTTTTTTTCTTTAAATACAAGAAAACAGGCGTGTAATGCCTCATTGAAAAAAGCCTGTAGGGGTGCTTTGTGCAGGTCTTAATTAAGGGCTTTGAAAGACCAAACAAAAGGAAAAAGGAAAATGCTACAGGGTTATTGTTATTCCACCCCATTGGCTCAGCTAGCTGACCATCCATTGGAGCATTTTGTCCATTTTGAAACTGAATGACACTTTTGTTCGTGATTAACAGAGGTGAAAGAAGCCAATTATTGGGCCGTCTTTTTCCATAGAGCAGCTGCTGTTGGATTTAACTGCAGGCAAATATGGCCTTTTACTACCACAAGGATGTTGTGATTGCAGTTTATTTTTATAGAACTCTGATAGAAAACAAAATCTGTCTGACTCCTGTTATGAATTTGTCCTGGAATTTATCATGAAAGGGTCATTTTAATGTTTCAACTGTCTCATAGTTCTCTTTAAAAAACAACATATATGTATATAAATACCTATGTATGTATTTTTAACAGCTGTTTGTGTATGGATTCAGCCTTAAAGTTATATAAAGATCTTTTAAAATTTGTACATTTGTAAACTGCTTCAGCCTTTTCCCATTTCATTTTAATAAAATCCCCCAAAGCTTGTTAAAGTGGCGAAGTAATTAGGGGAAAATTAGGGGAAAACAGAGTAGTCTTGCCTGAGTCTCAAGCTGTTTTAATATACAGACTACTTAGGTGGGAAGCATGCTTCTCAGAGACCACCTACCCGTTAGTTCAGACTTTCAACCTCTCTGGTGTTCAGTGGTAGGAATGAACGTGGGGAGGAATTTCCCATTGTGTGATAGTATTACATGAGTGTGTAATAATAGGTGTAGCCAGGAGAGGGGCACATGTTTCAGCTCTCAGGATCCACCCAACTCTGATATGCCCTTAGACAGTGGAGTGGGAGATGGGGTTTGGAGACCAGAGATCAGCCAGGATTTCTTTCAGTAAGATTCTAGGCCTTCCATTTTTGAGGCATCCTTGTGCTGTGGATAAAGTGCCCTGTCCAGTGTCTCCATGGGCAAGTTTCTTAACCTTTCTGAGCCTCAGTTTCATCCTCTAATTGGAGTTAATAAATAGTACCTGTCTGTTAGAATGGTTGTGAGAAGTAAATGAGTTGAGCATGATATATATGTGTCTAGCACAGTCCCTGTTATATAGGAAACATTTGATGAATACTAACTTCCTTTATTTCTCTTTTGCTGTGAACAGCTCTTTATACTAAAATCTGAAACCAAACTTTGCTTCTTACTCAATTAGTCTTCTTCCTCCCAGATTTTCAAGTAGCAGAGGATTCCATTTTCAGGGATAATTTGATGAAAATAAATGGCTTCTCTCTGTAGCCCTTTCTTCTCATTTGTCTAGAACAGAACCAACACAGCTCTGTGTACAATGTGAAGAACATGAAATATTGACTCTTTCTTTGTAAACTATTGTCATAATTCATTTCAGAGTCTTCTCAGGTCTGGTGCTATCTTGCTCTGTAATCTTTAGAAAATCACCTGTGGTTTTGTTGTTGTTGACAACATAGTGGGACAACATTTAACTCACTACTCAGATGTGTTTTGAAGATGATTATAAGTCCTCTGTAGATACCACTACATTAAAATGGAAGGATGAGGTCTCTAAAATTGTAAAACAAAACAAAATAAAACAAAGTTTTGTGGCAAGGTAGTTAACATAGTTGTGTAGCTGCATGGGACTAAGTTATTAGTTGAACAAGGTGTTTAATATTGAGGTTCATCTCGTGGCCTGTCGGGTTCTTTGGATGTCATTTTAACCCCCACAAAAGAGTGAGTAGTTCTATTATTTGTAGACCTCCCACGAAAGGTAGTATTGGAGCTGGGTTGCTTGTCTCTTCTTACCTGGTTTGATTTCCTACTCCTCTTCTTAATCCCAAGCCCTTGCTTGCCCCATTCTGTCTAACCCTCTTCTGTGGTTGATACACTTTTCTCTGTCTCAACCTCTTCACTAGCTCTTCCCTGAGGAACTGCTTCCCCTGCAGACTTTTGGTTAGAGGCTCCTCATCTTTCTACACTGTTAAGAGAATAGCATTGATTCTCAGCACTCCTTGTTGCTGCTCGTAGGTCACTGGACTTTCATCTTCACTCACAACCTCTGTTCCATCTGTGGTCCATGACCTTCAGTCCTGATCCCTCACAAATACTGTCATCTACTGGCTTGTCTGTTGGCCCCCTTTAAAGGAGAATTGGGTACCAAGTTGATCTTATGATTTCTGCCATCCTCTCCCCTGCCATAAGTTCTGTCATTCACCCAACATGGACAATCCTTCCGACACTTTTGCTTCTCATTTCATTTATCTCCATCACACTGGTGAGCCCTGTCTTAGCTCCACTTTAGCCTTTTTCTCCAATGACCACACCTTGGACTTTGCTAGTACTCAGAACTGCTCAATCCCCTGACTACAACCTTTCTCTCTCTCTTTTTAAAACAAATTTTATCTCAGTGTATATAAATTTTTCAGCCTCATTAAGCCCTCATGTCCCTTGATCTTTTTACTTTCTATTATTCATTTCTTTCTCTGGTTAGACCTGCTGTCCATTCCTTCAACCTCATTGTCCTTTAACCCTTTTACCCTGTTATCTTATCAAAGGTGACTTTTCAGGTAATTATGAAATCAGTCTATGTAGTTACCCATGCCACTTTTTTTGTGAAATACGTAGTAAGTCCCTTAAGTAACTAAGGGACTCAAATGATGAGTTAAGTCGTATATAAGAAGATATACGACTTAACTCATCAGTTGGGGAGGTAGTTAACTAGTAGAGGCTGACTGCTTACATATAATGGTTTGATAGAGAGTGAGGATGGGGCCGGGCACGGTGGCTCACACCTGTAATCCCAGCACTTTGGAAGGCAGAGGTGGGCAGATCACGAGGTCAAGGGATCAAGATTATCCTGGGCAACATGGTGAAACCTGGTCTCTACTAAAAATACAAAAATTAGCTGGACATGGTGGCACGTGCTTGTAGTCCCAGCTACTCAGGAGGCTGAGGCAGGAGAATCACTTGAACCTGGGAGGTAGAGGTTGCAGTGAGCCGAGATTGCGCCATTGCACTCCAGCCTGGGCGACAGAGCTGGCTCAAAAAGAAGAAAAAGAGGTTGGAACTTCGACACGAGAAAAGGCTTTCCATTATGGCATTGTGTGATCTTTTTCATATCATTTAGCCTCTGGGTTCTAGTTGCCTCACCTATGGATAGAGGATACTTGACTCTGTGATCCCCAATATTTCTCTAGTTCTACAAATTCCTTGTTCTGTTTGCTTAAATTCAGGTAAGTCAGGTGACTTCTCTGGGCCTCAATTTCCTCAATTTTGTAAAAGGGGACACTCTCCCAATCCTACCTGACTTGTAAAGTTGCTGTGAAGTCCAAATAATATCACAAGCATAAAAATGCTTCGTGAGAGCTGGGCAGTGGTTCTCCACCGTGCCACCATAATGTGTATTAGAATCACTGGGAGCGCTGTCTAAAACACAATGCTGGGCCCCACCTCTAGGATTTTTGATTCGTTCGACCTGGGGTGGGGCCATTACTTGTATTTCTGGCAAATTGTGCTGCTCATTCTGAGAGCACAATTTGAGAACCCCACTTTAAGGAGTTCTAGATATGTGAGATATTACCTTACCCTTTCAGACAGTTCCATGCGGGTATGTTAACCATACTTCTTAGTTAAAAGTAAAGACAAGCCTATGGGTCTTTGTGGGAACAAAGTTACAAATTAATTGAAATTTCATATTCTTTCTAAGCAGCTTGGACCTACTATTATCCCATATGTAAGTATGCAAACTATATTTTGCCCAGGATTAACTCATGAAAACCATTGAACTTGTATTGAAAGTCAGCTCAACAGTGGTACTGTGCTCTGTAAAACTAGAATCTTTTCCCCACAAGATGGATGTAAATAAGAGATCTTAAAAATAGAAAGACTCTTTTTCTCAAAGAATACAAACAGGTGCCACATAGAAAACTCGAGATGACCTGGGGATTATTTTTCTCAGGTTTCACAGACGGCAGTCTGGAGTGGCTTTCAGGATTGGTTTGGAGAAGGGTCCATCTGCTGGGTGGGTAGGTACATTCCTTCCCATGTGTTCTGTGCTTCTCTACACCCCTCCACTGTGGTCAAGATGCGCTGTAGAAATCCAACCCCAAGGCTGGGCGTGGTGGCTCGTGCCCGTAACCCAGCACTTTGGGAGGTCAAGGCAGGTGGATCACCTGAGGTCAGGAGTTCAAGACCAACCTGGCCAACATGGTGAAACCCTGTCTCTACTAAAAATACAAAAATTAGCTGGGCATGGTGGTGGGTGCCTGTAATCTCAGCCACTTGAGAGGCTGAGGTGGGAGAATCACTTGAACCTGGGAGGCAGAGATTACAGTGAGCTGAGATTGTGCCACTGCATTCCAGCCTAGGTGATAGAGTGAGACTCTGTCTTAAAAAAAAAAAAAAAAAAAAAAGGAATCCTACCTCGAGGAAAAATCCTACTAGAGAGTGACAATTGATATTCAACAAATCACTCCCTGGGGTGTCTTTAAAGAGTGTCTCAGTTTTTAAAGTATTGGCTCACTACTTGCTTCATGAAATGGCCAGGGTACAGGGAGGGAAGTGGAGCAGAGAGAGGTAGACAGAAGAAAACTTCTGCTATTGAGAGCATTGCCAAGTAAAAATGCACCCAAGGGAATGTAAAATGACATAGCTTCTGCAGAAAACAGTGTGGTGGTTCCTCAAAAAATTAAAAATAGAGTTGCCATATGACCCAGCAGTTTCATTCCTGGGTATATGTATTTCCCCCCGATTGAAAACAGGATCTTAAAGAAATATTTGCACACCTGTGTTCATAACAACATTTTTCACTGTAGTCAAAAGGTAGAAGCATCTTACATGTCCATTAATGGGTAATTGGATAAACAAAATGTGATGTGTACATATATACAATAAAGTATCATTTAGCCTTAAAAAGGAAGGAAATCCATCCTGACACATGCTACTTTGAAGACGTGCTAAGTGAAATAAGCCAGTCACAAAAGGAGAAACACTGTATAATTCCATTCATATAGGTACTTAGAGTAGTCAGATTCATAGAGACAGAAAGCATGGTGGATGCCAAGGGCTAGGGAGAGTGGGGCATAGGGAGTTATTGATTAATGGGTAGAGTTTCAGTTTTGCAAGATGAAAAAAGTTTTGTATGTATGGATGGTAGTGATGGATGCTACTGAACTGTACATTTAAAATGGTAAATTTCCATTTATCATCATGACATTATGAAAATGTCAATATTCTTATACATCAGAGTTTTTTAGCCTTGGCATTGACATTTTATGCTGGATAATTCTTGTTGTAGGGGCATGTATTTGTCTGGATTTTCCAGAGAAATAGGACCAGTGGAATATATATAGGATATATGTATATGTGTTTACTGAGATTGATTAATAGGAAATGGCTCAGGTAGTTATTGGAAGTATAGTTCCAGTCCATGACTGAGGGCCTGGGATGCAGGAGAGCTGATGGTGTAAGTTTCAGTTAACAGTCTGAAGGCAGCCGGGCGCGGTGGCTCATGCCTGTAATCCCAGCACTGTGGGAGGCCGAGGCGGGTGGATCACAAGGTCAAGAGATCGAGACCATCCTGGTCAACGTGGTGAAACCCCGTCTCTACTAAAACTACACAAAATTAGCTGGGCATGGTGGCGCGTGCCTGTAATCCCAGCTACTCAGGAAGCTGAGGCAGGAGAATTGCCTGAACCCAGGAGGCGGAGGTTGCCGTGAGCCGAGATCGCACCATTACACTCCAGCCTGGGTAACAAGAGCGAAACTCCGTCTCAAAAAAAAAAAAAAACAAAAAAAAACACAACAGTCTGAAGGCCTGAGAGCCAAGAGAGTCAATGATGTAAGCTCTAGTTCAAGTATGAGTCAGGAGGCCACTGTCTCAGCTCAAAGACAGGCAGAGAGAGCAAATTTTCACTTAATTTACCTTTTAATTGCATTCTAACCTTCAGCAGATTGGATGAGGCCCATCCACATTAAGGAGTGCAATCTGGCTTATTCAGTTTATTGATTAAAATGGTAATCTCATCCAGAAACACCCTAATACATATACCAAGAATATTGTTTAACCAAATATATGAGTACTCTATGGCTTAGTAAGTTGACGCATGAAATTAACCATCAAAGGGCCTGTCCCATGCATTGTAGGAGGCTTAACACCATCCCTGGCCCCTACTCACTAGATATCAGTAACCTCCCAGCTCCTGCCTGCCAAGTTGTGGCAACCAAAAGTATCCTCAGACATTGCCAAATGTCTCCAATGCCAAATCACTCCTGGTTGAGAACTATTGCTGTACATTCTTCAGAAGAGTGTAAGTGTCTTAGGTAAGGAAAATAGATATTCATTCTAGACTTGCCTTTGTTTTGCCATCCCATGCAATTTTTAGATTCTGATATTTTTATGTAATACATACTAGCTTTCAGTTTGCATTGGGAGAAATGTGGGAAATGCCCAGACCAAGATTTGGGTCTCGGTTCTAGTTGTGTGACTTCGAATAAAGAAATGACCTTTGATTTACTCATCAGTACAGGTTCCAAAGGTGGGAGTGAGAATGACTTGAACTAGGTCATCTCTGTGATTTCTTTCTTTCTGTTTTTCCCTGGGGCGGGCAGAGTCTTGCTGTGTTGCCCAAGCTGGAGTGCAGTGGATCATAGCTCATTGCAGTCTCAACCTCCCAAGCTCAAGTGGTCCTTCCATCTCAGCCCCCTCAACCCTGTCCCTAGTATCTGGGACTACAGGGGCACACCACTCCTCCCAGCTGTATTTTTAATCTTTTTTGTAGAGACGGAGTCTCATTATGTTACCCAGGCTGATCTCAAACTCTTGGGCTCAAGGACTCCTCCTGCTTGGGCCTCCCAAAGTCCAAAGTGCTGGAATTATAAGCTTGAGCCATTGTGCTCAGCATTATGGTTTCTTTTAGCATAAACACACACACACCACCCCACTAGCATAAACACACACACACACACCCATCCCACTAGCATAAACACACACACACACCCCAACCCACTAGTATAAACCCACACAAACATACACACACACCACCCCACTAGCATAACCCCCCCACACCACCCCACTAGCATAACCCCCCCCTACACACACACACACGCATACACACACACACACACACACCCCACCCAGCTAGTCCTTTTAAAGAGATTCAGGTAAAAATCTATAAAGACTTTAGAAGTAGGACCACCTTTTTTTCATGCTTAGCATTATAGCATTACAAGGATTGGAAGGACGGATCTAGTCCCTTTTCTTTCAGGAAATACCTGACCAGGTGATATGCAATAAAAGTAGCGATTCTTTCTCAATTTTAACTCACTACTTATTTATAAAGCATTTGGTAAAAAGTGCATTTTATGGAGATACATTGGTTTAATGATTGCTTCTAGGTAGCACTTTGAAACTTTTCTCAACACAAGAAAATAGTAGCATGTCTTTGGTCTGTTCAACACACATGGATAATTATAATTTCTTTTCAAAATAGCAATTTATAAAAAAAAATTGGCCAAAACAGTAGAGTTCCTTGGCTATTTTTAGGGCAGAAATTACTAAGATGCAAAATAAGTTTTAAAATATAAACGAGTGTGTGTATATTTGGACTAACTTACATGTTTACATTGGTTGTCCTGACTCAGCCACATAAGTGGCAGTTTGCATTCTGGGCCAAACTTTTTAGCCTGCTGGCCCCCAAATTTAAGACACATCCCAACTTTTTTGGCTCATGTAGCTATCTAAATATTGGGTGGAAACAGCAGAAGAACCAAAGTAAAATGGAAGGGGGGATTATTTGAAATTAAAACTAGTTAGCAACCAAACAGGCAGATGAGTGCCAGGTTTTTTAGTGCCGTTCCCACCCCCTCAAATCCTTCCACCTCCCTTCAACATCCCCTCTTATCCTCGCAATGCAGTGCAAAGTCTGGTATAGCTAAGGGTGTATCTGTCAAAGAAATTCAGGATTTGCAAGCATAGGACGTGTAGGGTTAGAGTTACTTGCAGCTGTGTGATAGGTGTGTGATAACATTATGAACAAATTATATTAACACCTGTGATGAGAGAGTAGTCCAATAGCTATTTTTATTGCCATGTTATAAGCTATAATGACAAAAATTGTAGGGCTCATAGAAAATATCTTTACTTCTATCATGATTTATTTTCCTGGGATTTTGTCCTATTTTTTTTCTTCTCCATATACATGATGAAATATATGGTGAAAACACTATTATATATATATATATATTTTTTTTAGTGTTATATAAGTGTCTTCACTTTTCACCAAGCTAAGTGAAACAACTGTCCTTGTAGTTTATCCATCCAAGATACATTTCCTGGATAAATGAATAGTTTTAGAGCATTTATTTTTTATTTTTTTATTTTTTATTATTTATTTATTTATTTATTTTTTTGAGACGGAGTTTCACTCATGTTACCCAGGCTGGAGTGCAATGGCGCGATCTCGGCTCACCGCAACCTCCGCCTCCTGGGTTTAGGCAATTCTCCTGCCTCAGCCTCCTGAGTAGCTGGGATTACAGGCACGTGCCACCATGCCCAGCTAATTTTTTGTACTTTTAGTAGAGACGGGGTTTCACCATGTTGACCGGGATGGTCTCGATCTCTTGACCTCGTGATCCACCCGCCTCGGCCTCCCAAAGTACTGGGATTACAGGCTTGAGCCACCGCGCCCGGCCTATTTTTTATTTTTTAAGATGGAGTTTCGCTCTTGTTGCCCAGGCAGAAATGCAATGGCGCAATCTCAGCTCACTCCAACCTCTGCCTCCTGGGTTCAAGCGATTCTCCTACCTCAGCCTCTCGAGTAGCTGGGATTACAGGCATGTGCATCACAGCTGGCTAATTTTGTATTTTCAGTAGAGATAGAGTTTCTCCATGTTGATGAGGCTGATCTTGAACTTTCGACCTCAGGTGAACCACCTGCCTCTGCCTCCCAACGTGCTGGGATTACAGGCCTGAGCCACCACGGCTGGCCTAGAACATTTCTTAAAATCATTTATTAGTGCCTGATAGTTTTCTTTTCTTTTCTTTTTATTAGGATGTAGTAATTAGGGAGACAGGATTTTGGAGATTGTTTGGGTATTAAGATCCTGGCTGTGAGGTAACTTTAAGAAGTTCCATTTCCAGTTCTGTAAAATGAGAATAGCGATGGGACCTACCTCTTAGGATTATTGTGAGGTTAAGGTATATGAGTCATTTGCCTCCAGTCTGGTACTAGATACATTGAAAATAGTTGGGGCATGGTGGCTCATACCTATAATCCCAGGACTTCAGGAGGTTGAGGTGGGAGGATCACTTGAGGTCAGGAGTTCAAGACCAGCCTGGCCAACATGATGAAACCCCATCTCTACTAAAAATACAAAAATTAGCTAGGTTTGGTGGCAGGTGCCTGTAATCCCAGCTACTCGGGAGGCTGAGGCAGGAGAATCACTTGGACCCAGGAGGCGGAGGTTGCAGTGAGCAGAGATTGTGCTACCGCACTCCAACCTGGGAGACAAAGTGAGACTCCATCTCCAAAAAAAAAAAGATAGTTGATGAACAGAAGAAGCACTTGGTCAAATAAGTGTTATCTAGTAAGGATAATACCATTATTGGAATTTGATCCTTTTAGAGGCTCTGTCTAGTCGTAGCATCGTTATCTCTGAGTTTTTTTTGTTGTTGTTGTTGTTGTTTGTTTGTTTGTTGAGACAGTCTCATTCTGTCGCCCAGGCTGGAGTGCAATGGTGCAATCTCAGCTCACTGCAACCTTTGCCTCCTGGGTTCAAGCTATTCTACTTTGTCAGCCTCCCAAGTAACTGGAATTACAGACATGCACCACCATTCCCACCTAATTTTTTGTATTTTTAGTAGACATGGGCTTCACCATATTGGCCATGCTGGTCCTGAACTCCTGATCTCAAGTGATCCTCTCACCTCAGCCTCCCAAAGTTCTGGGATTACAGGCATGAGACACACCCAGCTGAGTTTAGTATATAAGTAGTTCATCAGGAAGGTCATCTGGTATAGTGGTATGGGTTTCCATCTGCCTATTTGGCAAATTGCATGGTGAAATATAAAAACTAGGGGTAATGTGATTTTTAAGTGAATCTATTTTTAGTCACTTTAAAGGGGCATCTTTTATTTTAAGATCATACCCTTTGGCTTTTGGGACAGAATATTAAATTTAATATTCCTCCCCACTCTCCTCTTTAAATAGATTGATGGAGTTGTTTTATAAATGTGCTTACAAGTCAAAATAAAAAGTTGACCACTTTGAATTGGTCTCTCCAGTTGTGTGGTATTTCAGGGTGTATGGGTGGGCATCATATTGATTTAAGGCACTAGAATTCTAGGAGTCACATTCATGGTAAGAGTCTTTTCCCCAGTGTCCTTGACAGATTTTCTTTAGCTACTGGCTAAGTATCTCTGGCAAGGCAGGGACTTCTTTTACTGAACAGCTCAAGACATTAACAGTATTCTTTTTTGTTGTATTTTGTGATAAGTTAGCTTCCCAGTTCGATATAATGGACAGACCACAGGCTTCTACTTCACCAAAAATTATTTTACTTTGGGTATATAAGGCCCGAGTTGTGAATATTAAAAGGGGAAATGAGATGTAAACATTAAGCTATATTAAACATTTTGGAATTGTTAGTTCCTTTTTTCCTTTCTTTCAAATCTAAAGCATCTATTGATTGTATGATTGTACTTAATTAGCACATCTACAACAATGGAGATATTCTTCTCTTAATTTACATGAGAGCTCTTCAGGTTTCTTCCTTAATCTCATGTTCTCCAAACCAAATAGCCTCTCTTTTCAGTGTCTGCCCTCGTTGTGTTCCAGATCCCTCACTGTCCTGGCCTTCAGTTTTGGAGGCTGAATACATGAAGTTTCTATGTTTGGTTCATGAATTCTGCATGGGCACCTAGTATATGTAGAATAGTAATAAAAATGCCTTAAGTTCCCAGGAGACTCTGTAGTTTTAATGGTGCTTTCCAATATTCCCAGCCCTGTGGTAGGGCAGATATTTTCCCATTTGCCTGTGAGGAACCTGAGAGCCTTTCTAAGAACAAACAGACATCATTTAATTTTAGAGTTGGGATTCCTTTGCATGCTATGCTGGCGTCACATCCCAGAAGAGAAACTAGAAGCTCAGAAGAGTTAAGGGACTTGCTTCAGGTCACATGGCCAAAGTTTGGCTGTGGCCCATGGGAGCTGGACTCCATTTTTAAGTCCCATTTTAACCCAGAAGTTGAACCACCACACCATGCTGCCTCTGTGTTGTGCAAAGGAGGAGAGAAGCATAAAGCAAATAAAAACGGGCTCCTTGTTGCAAAGAACTTGCACAGGAATAGACAATGATTTGTTTTGCCTTTCTGTTTAGTTCATTTAAAAAATTCCAACAGCTTATGTGATGATGGGGTACAAACTGTGGGAAAAACATTCACGTTAAGTGAGATTGTTCAGGGAGGATAGTTTAGAGCACACTTTGAAGAACATTAGGTTGTGGGAGAAAAGAATGGAAGAGTGTTCCCTGTGAATGTTGTAGGGTAGTGTTCCTTAACATTTTTGTGCTAATGTGCCAGTTTTTTTTTTTTAATTTCCAATCCAATATGGTTTATGTTTCGATAAAATATAAAGATTAATTTTCAGAAAAATAAAATGGAACAAAGAAAGCCTATATAATACAAATCCAAAGTTCTTACTGATTCAAAACATAAAATTTGTCAGGTTGCCATGATGTGAACTTTCAGTAGCTCTGCTTGTCTCATTGTGGAATGTTAGCAGTTTACAGACTACCCAGGTTTTGAGTAGCACTGGTGTAGTGGGAAGGAACCAGCTGTTGTGGTGGGGAGGATCTGGGGATAAGGAGATCTAGAGGAAGAGGACCTAGCCAGAGCGGACAAGTATAGGTGAAGCATGCGGAAAAAAAAGGTTAAGGTACTGTAACTGATGGAGAATCTCAGCTTCTTTCAAGGGATGGAGAGGAGTTTAAATTTGCCTCTAGAAGCAGTGGGGGGCCTTTATAAGTGGAGACACTCTTTAGACACTCTTGGGTGTTCCTAATAACTCTAAGATATTTGCTGCTGTCTATAAGTTCTATCTATATCCAGAAGTTCTTTGTTGTTTGTCAATTGCTCTTCCATGATTTCTTTATTTTCCTCTGTTAATTGAAGGGCAGAATTAGACCGCTTTTTCCATGTCCTCCTCTTTGAATTTTGTCATTGGGTCTTCTCTGGGACAAACACTTTATATGAAGTAGGTCAGCCAGTCTCCTATACTCTTTTTTTTTTTTTTTGAGAAGGAGTCTCGTCCTGTCGGTCAGGCTGGAGTGCAATGGCACAGTCTCAGCCCACTGCAGCCTCTATCTCCTGGATTCAAGTGATTCTGCCTCACTTCCTGAGTAGCTGGGATTACAGGCACACACCACCACGCTCAGCTAATTTTTTATATCTTTAGTAGAGATGGGGTTTCACTATGTTGGCCAAGCTAGTCTCGAACTCCTGACCTTGTGATCCGCCCGCCTTGGCCTCCCAAAATGCTGGGATTACAGGCGTGAGCCACTGTGCCCGGCCTCCTGTACTCTTTATCCTGTGGCTTGACCCCCTTTGTGCAATTTCATTCAACTGCAGTCATCTTCCAGAAAATGTCTTAATTTGTTAAACAAATACTTGTTTTGTTTCTGAGCATTTTGAAAGCAAGGTCAAAGATAGTGGCTGGAGAGAGAAGGTGTTCAAGTGGAAAAGGCTACTGGAGTACAGTAGGAAATTGTGGGAAGGAGGATTTAGGGAATTGTAAGGACTAGCCCATCTTAAGTAGGATTAGTGCTCCTGGTATGTGGAGTGCCTTTTTATTCCTAGCCTAGGAATGAGTGGCAATCCTCTGCTATACAGACCAGTATTTCAGTCCTGAACCACCAGTGCCAGGAAGTTGCCAAAGACCTGGGGATAATAACCAGCAGGATGTGACATATTACAACCAGTGTGCATGGAGTACTTTCCATATGTCAGCATGATCCAAATACTTTACATGATGAATTACTTTATTCTCACAGCAACCTTGTGAGGTGGATGCCCTGATGCATTATTTATAGATAAGGAAGCTAAAGCACAGAACTGAATCCATCTGTTGAAGCTCACACAGCTAATACGTGGTAGGACTTGAATTTGAACTCAGGCAGCCTTGCTGCAAAGCCAGTGCTTTTTCTCACGTTATACTGCCCACCAAATAATCTTACTGTGTGGATGGAGTGCTCTTGAGGATTGGTCATCTTGCACTGATTAGTCAGTTCTTTGAATGGGCAGTCCTTTTGTTCTGAGCACCAAGAAATATGGAAGTAAAAGATAGTGACCCAAGAGTCATGGAAGAAGAAAAACAGAAGGAAGAGTAAACCCAGACTAAGCAATGTCTTTCAGGGACGATGAAAAACAACAGGCCATTTAAACGTCTATGATGTTTACATAGCTTTAGTTTAGTAGCACAAATATTGGTTATGGAATAGGATACTTCCTCCCCTTGAATGTTTATGTTAGGTGCTGGGCTAGGGGTTAGAAAATTGGTGATGAACAAGGCAGACTAGATCTTTGTTCTCATAAATGTTCTTTTCTAGTGGGGAACACCATTAACACGTAAGGGGCTGTTGTAATATACTGCAGTGGTTCTCACATGTGAACGTGCATCAGAATCACACGGAAAGCTTGTTAACACTCCTAGAGTCTGATTAGTTGGTCTGGAGTAGGGCACAAGAAAGTTCCTTTCTATCAGATTCTCATTCCTAGTTAACATTGGACCACTTTCTGAGAACCCCTGGTTCAGTGGTTAATGCTGGCCTATAGTAAGTGCTATGAGAAAGTTTGTTTTCTAATAAAGTAAAAGGAAAGAAGATAAATCCAATGATAACTAGACAGAGGAAATAAACTGGTTGGTAATATAGAATTAACTGAGAGCCATTTTACAGCGGTTAAGGAGAGACTGTCTGAAGGAGTGACATTTGAGATCAAACCAAGAGGTAAGAAGGAAGTGCTATGGGAAGAGCAGATCAGGCAGAGAACAAGCGCAAAGGCGGGAGGAGGAGAGGTTTGCGTGCTTGTGGGAGTTGCGGGAGCTGTGAGTGGGGTGGGGACGATTTGAGATGATGGTGGGGAGGATGCAGGGGCAAGTTCAGGTAAGGCTTTGATATAGAGCAAAGAGAGTGCGAAGCACTGGATTGGCATGAATTGTCTTCGTAGATTAAAAAGATTGCTTTGACTGCCATGTGTAGGTTGAATTCAGAGGGGCAAGCATGCAAAGAGGGAGACCAGACGGAAGGCTACTGTAGTGGTCCTGGGAGAGATCGTGGTGGCTTGGACTGGGGCAAGGGTTGTGGGGTGGAGAAACAAGATGGAAGTGAGCTGGAGGAATGCACTGTTGTTGTTTCTGCTGGCTTATCATAGCCTGAGGATACATATAATGGAGGACCATGAAAAGCTTAAATTCTATTTTCTATGTACTGTTTTAGAAAGCACAGAAGCACAAATAACATTTTAGAAAAATAGTCATTATCAAGTTATTCAAGTGTCTGTGCCGTCCCACCTCCCTTCCCTTCCCCTGAAGGTAAACGTCAGCTATCTGGAAAGCTTGGCTGTCCAGGGCAACTTGTTCTCTGAGATCTCTGATTTAGCCCTATTAATGTGGAGTATGATCTGTGTGTGTGTCATTGCTTAATTGTTGGCATGTAGTGACTCAACTGGTAATTTAAATTAAAAGACTGCATATAAGCATACTATTGTTCTTCTTGGATCTCGATGGAGCTTTGATTGGCACTTAAGTGATGGTGTCTTTGAATTAATTACTATAGCTGGGGAAGAGCTGGGAAAACACACTAGGAAAAAAAATACATAGTTGTGATGTAGGAGTGAGAGGCGTACATTCAGTGTGAGAGTGAGCCTAGAATGAACCATACTGGAGTTAGAGAATAAAGGAATAGATGCCAAGTACTCACAGATGTCTGGGGCCCCATCTACACTACACCACTGCACCCTGCTGAGGTGTGGTCAGCTGGTAGCTCCACCTGCTCACTGATAGGGGAACTTCCCCCTGCCTTGCAGGGCTGCTGGGGGAACATTCACATGGAGGTCCCCCCCTTCCTGTCTCTCAGGATCCCAGCCCAGGCACTTCACCTCAGGCAGTCTCTTTCTCACATGTTTACACACATCCTCTTCAAACCTTGTGTTTCTTTTCCTTTGCTCTTTTAAATCTTGCCCAGCCACCTCAGGAAATTCTCTCCTTTTCTTTGTTCTATTCCAGAGCCAAAATAAGGGAAAAAAATTTTTAGTCATGGTTAATATACGTGAGATTTATGCTGTGATAAACATATTGACAAATGATCTAATTACCAAATCCTGTGGCTCCTCTAGTTACAGATTCGCCTGTAACCCCGGACAGCAGAACACTGTGTTCTGGAAGCTTCCTTTTTCGGTTCCTCCTCTGCTTCCTGATCACTCCTGCTTCCCACCTCCCCACCTCCCTTTCCTGTTTCTATTCCTTTTTTCTTTTTTGAGACAGAATCTCATTCTGTCCCCCAAGCTAGAGTGCAGTGGCATGATCTCAGTTTACTGCAAACTCCACCTCTGGAGTTCAAGTGATTCACCTGCCTCTGCCTCTTGAGTAGCTGGGATTACAGGTGTGCGCCATCATGCCTGGCTGATTTTTGTATTTTTAGTAGAGATGGGGTTTCACCGTGTTGGCCAGGCTGGTCTCTAACTCCTGACCTCAAGGGATCTGCCCACCTCAGCCTTCCAAAGTACTGGGATTATAGGCGTGAGCCTGGCCTCTTTCTATTCCTCAAATTTGGTTATGTCTAGAAATGTTTTTCTCAGCTGTTTTCTTTATTTTTCTCCTCGTTCTCTCTAAGTCATGCCGTCCACTTCTGCAGTTTTAATGCTCTATGTTTTCCACTCCCTCACCTTTACCCCTTCTCTGACATTTCTTTTCAATTTTAGGCTTGAATTTATAACTCACTGCTGGATAACACCACGTAACCCAACAGATCCAATATACTTTTTCCTCCTGGTGTGTCTCCAGGTGACGGCAGCATCACTCTACCGGCTACATGGACAAAAAACCACCATGTCATCTTCAAAGTTCACCTTTAGGCTGGGCACAGTGGCACACGTCTGTAATTCCAGCTACTTGGGAGGGTGAGGCAGGAGAATCCCTTGAGCCCAGGAGTTTGAGTCCAGCCTGGGCAATATAGCAAGAACCTAGCTCTTAAAAAAAAAAAAAAAGAAAGAAAAGTTCACTTTTTTTTCCCCAACCTCTAATCAGTAACAGTCAGTAACAAAGTTCTGCTGGTTCTGCATCTGAGGGGCCTCTTATCTATCTGTCCCTTTCTGACCCTTGTGCTGCTGTTTTGGTTCAGGATCTCATATATCCCTTATAGTTGATCTTTTTGCTTCAGACTTCTTGACTCTGCAATCACCCTTTTATACTTCCAAGCAAGACATGTTTGCACATTTCTTGGTGTATGCATGCCAGGCACATAGAGGGTGCTCACAAGATACTAATATAAACCATTTTATTCCAAAAAGAGTGCAAAATAGACTGGACATGGTGAGTCATGCCTGTAATCCCAGAACTTTGGGAGGCTGAGGCAGGCAGATCACTTGAATTCAGGAGTTCGAGACGAGCCTGGCCAACATGGAGAAATACCGTCTCTACTAAAAATACAAGAAAAATTAGCCAGGCGTGGTGGTGGATGCCCGTAAACCCAGCTACTTGGGAGGCTGAAGAAGGGGAATCACTTGAACCCAGGAGGCGGAAATTGCAGTGAGTCAAGATTGTTCCAGCCTGGGCAACGGAGACTGCATCTC
>NW_016107428.1:484975-542770 GCF_001604975.1 Cebus imitator
CAGGATGGTCTCGATCTCTTGACCTCGTGATCCACCTGCCTCGGCCTCCCAAAGTGCTGGGATTACAGGCGTGAGCCACCGCGCCCGGCCCAGAAATTCTTTATAAAGCAACCTTGTTTATGTTCCCTAAAAAATATTTCATACCTTCTTGTTCCATTCTTAAACTCTATTATTATAGGGAGCTTCCATGCCAACTATAATATGAGCCTGGGTTATCTTTCTAGGTTGTTCAGAGACTCCAGCCTCCACCTGTCCATGTGCAGTCCTGTAACCCAGCCATGCTTGTCTACTTGCTGTTTCCTGAATGGCTCTGTCCTCTAGACTCTACCTTTGTGCCAGCTGTTCTTTCGTTTCAGAGGCCCTTCCCTTGGCTGTCTTCCCCACTTGCATACAGCTGCTGTTTTTTCCCCTTAAGATCAGAGGGAATGTTATGCTCATCATGCCAATAAATATATCTTGATCAACAACCAGAAAAGATGTGAGTTCTTTAAGTAAAACTGAATGTACTATCATCAATAATACATCCACTCATTTTAAAGGTATCCAGAATTCTATGTTATAAATTTTGCCTCATTTTAAATTTATTACATGGCTGCAAGGACCACTATTCTTAATAAGCAAGAAGAGATTTTTCCTGCATTTCCTTGGTTAGGAGATGAAAAGAAAAGCAGGGAATAGGTAGTACTGTTTTTCTGTTTGTTTTGTTGTAACATTGGGTCATTAGTTTAGCTACAACATTAATTAACTTCATAGTCTGAGCACCATTTGACCATTGTTTCTGGGGAAATTGTTTTCCCAAATTCTAAAGCATATTTCTAAAACATCACTATGACACAATCCAGTTTAAGGTAGTGGAAAGAATCATGGACTGGGATTTATCATTTGGAGTCTGATCTTGCTGTTTTAATTAATTATTTAACCCCTCTGGGCCTCAGTTGCCTCATTATTAAAATGAGATGGTTAGATTAGATAGTGTTTGGGTGGTGGTGATAATAGTAAAATAATAATAACTTTTTGCTATGAGTTGGGCACTCGCCAGAGGGCATGTCATCTAATCCTTATAGCAGTGTTCTAAAGTCGGAATTGTTATCCCCGTTTACGCTTGCAGAAACTGAGGCACAGAGATTAAGGGACTTGCCCACAGTTATACAGCTAGTAAGAGTTACACAGCAGGCTCTTGGGCTGGCTTGGGGAAACTGTTAACCACTATGCTTTCTAGTCCAGTGGTTCTGTGAGATACTATTTATAGGATAAAGCCTGCATTTTGAAATTTTGAGGAAGAAAAATTAGTTTTACTGAAATCCAGTTTTACATCATTTCTCCCAAGCTATTTTTAAATGCAGTAACTTGTATTTAAATAAAAACCTTACTCTTGCTTTTCCCCAAATGTGTTTGCATGTAAGGTTATTATTTGGTTAGAGCAGTTGACAGGGAGGAAATCTGTTGTGAACGCTCTTTACTGTCTGTAGGAAATGCTGGTCTTCCTCACAAGCGTATTGGGTTTTTATATGTCTTCCTTTTCTTTTTTTCTGCAACCAGCCCTTTGACTTAAATGGTTGGAAAATTGCTAAGCCTGTTTTTCTTTGGAAGTGCCAAGCAAGTACTTACTACTGTTACTGTGCAAAGCATTTAATGCAATATCTGGCACATCATTCACTCAACAGATGTTATGACTACACATGGTTCTAGAGGCGTGGCATATAATAGTGAGCAAAAAACAGACCCTACCCTAACAGAGGAACATAGGGGTCTAGGGAGAAAAGCAGGGAATAGATCAAATAGATATTTGTAAACTTTACAGATTCTCTATAAGTTTAAGTTTTTCATAATATTATCATAATATTATACAGATGAGGACAACCTTTTATTCAAGCCCTTTTCCCAAGGCAGTCCAAACCAAACATTTCACCTCTTCCCATCACAACCTACCCAACGTCATTCAGCCATATCTACTGCTCTTAGTGGAATGGTCAGTTCATTTGCTGTCCATAGTAGGATTTCTTTGAGAGTGAAAGGGTGTACTATTAATATTTATAATGGAGGCTGGTTATGGTGGCTCATTCCTATAATCCCAGCACTTTGGGAGGCTGAGGAGGGATTTTTGCTTGAGGCCAAGAGTTCCATACCAGCCTGGGCAACAAAGCAAGACCCTGTCACTATAAAAAATTAAGAAAAATTTGCCTCTGCATGCTTGTAGTCCTAGCTACTAAGGAGGGCTGAAGTGGGAGAATCTCTTGAAACCAAAAGGTTGAGGCTGCAGTGAGCTATCACTTTGCACATGTACTCCAGCCTGGGTGACAGAGTGAGACTCTGTCTCAAAAAAAAAATTAATAATGCTGAGACAATAAATATAAACCAGAATTGTACCAAGCCATCCAGAATGTATTATCGTTGTCACCTACTTCATGGTATCTGAATTGACCCTCCAATCTTATATTATTTATTTTTTATTTTATTTTTTACGTATATTTATTTTTTGAGAGATAAGGTCTCACTTTGTCACCTAGACTGGAGTGCAGTGGTACCATCTTGGCTTATTGCAACCTCAGCTTCCCAGGCTTAAGCAGTCATCCCACCTCAGCCTCTGAGTAGCCTTCCTCAGGCTCCTGAGCGGCCTCACTATGTTGCTGAGGCTTGTTTCAAACTCCTGGGCCCAAGCAATCTTCCTCCTTGGCCTCCCAAGTGCTGGAATTACAGGGGTGAGCCACTGAGCCTGGCCTTATATTCTTTAAGATTATGCTCTTTATAATGTGTGTGTGTGTGTGTGTGTGTGTGTGTGTGTGTGTGTGTGTGAATCAGAGGTGTGTGCCTGGTTTTGCTGGGGCTTAGAAGAATTAGGTATTCTCTTCCTTGTAGGAGCTTATTTTCTAATACATTTGTTTCTCTGCTTGCTAATTTAGTAACAGAAACTGCTTTAATAAAACACCAGATCAACTGCAGAACTGAGAAATTTTCGCAGATAAATGTCATAAAACAGAAACTGTCAGTCATCTTTCTCTGGACAGAAAACCATGTTCTGCTGTGAAATTTGTGTTTGTGTCTGGGTGTGTGTATGTCTCTTTACTTTTTCTTCTTAAACAAATTTCATGGTAGCATATTGTTTTCTCCCTAGAGAAAGAAACAATGGACCGTATGATTCAAAATGATTACAAAAATTAAAAGAAATTTAAACTTTGTTGTTGTTGTTGTTGTTGTTTCTGGGACTTTAGAATGTAGACTTGTCACAACTGGAGCTTTCCCGGAGTATTACAAACCAGGTTTAAGAGTCTTTGCTCCCAAAGATTCAGGACCTTGTCATGCTTTGATGGCATAGCCTCTTCTATACTGAATAAATCATTAGTGATTTTAATGAGTTTTAAGTCATTCCCAAGGGAATATCTCTAGTGACTTTTTATAAACCATCATTATCAATGTCTGCTGTCTTTCAGTTAATAGAAACAATTGAGTCATACCAGTTATAATTTTGAGTCATTTCTTTAAGGATAGAATGCATTTTTATAAGCCTTTTAAAAATGGCCATCAGAGCAGAGGGGAGAAAGGAGAGAGATTGTGTGTGGAGTATGTGTTTGGGAGGGGAGTCTGCATGCCTCATCGCCTGAAGGGAAGTGATTGCTCCACAAGCCCGCGTTACTGGGATGGTGAAATCCCAGGGAGCCTGCCTTTGGGTTCAGGCCCTGATGGTTGGCAGCTGGTCTTCAGGGTATATAGACTCATCATTTAGAATTATTCTCTTGCCTCAACATAATGAGGTCAGTGCCTTAGTGTCTTAGAAACTGGAGGTACTCTTGCCTAGGTCTCTTATCGTCATGTACAAACAGTGCTTATTGGAAGGCCCCTTTCAGATTGGGGGCATTAGGAGGGATTTATTGGAGTGTAGGTTTTTTTGTGTTTTTTTTTTTTTTCCCTTTTGTTTTTAATCTTAAAATCAGTATGTTATACAGGGATGATATGCACAGTAAGTGAAAATAATGTCATGATGTGACTGTATACTTCTAAAAACTCAATAGAACCCAGGGGTAACAGAGTAAAAATATAGCTAACGCAGTTTTTCACTGGTTCTACTGAAACAGTTGAAAATGGAAGTGTAAGAAATTCTTTTAAAAAATATTTAAATACCCCATGGATCTCAGTGGTATTCTCTCATACTGTTATTGTCAGTTTTAGGGAGCCCATGTCACCAAAATATGAATGATTAGAGTGTGGACAAAGAAAAGGAGAACTTCAAATCTTTTTAAAATCACTGGGCCAAGCTTGTGGTACAAGGAAAGCAGGTGTAATTTTGATTCAGTTTAAATGGAGGAATAAGAAATGTTTTACTTGAGTAGCCAGTTCCCTGAACTCATGGTTCTGACTCTATTTCTTGGACAATATATTCAAACTGAAGGCTAAGCCAGGGCATTCAGAGTTTGCAATTGGGAAGAGAGAAGCAGTTCCATGTTGAAACAAATTTTCCTGAATTGACACTTACCTTTACAACGTTTGATGCATTCTGGCATTTTTCTGTTCTATTCTTTCCAATTTCAATTTTTTAAAAAAGTTGGCTATGACCTATTGAAATGATTTCACAACCCATTAATTAGTTGTGAACTAAAGTTTAAAAAATACGCGTCTAAACAGATGTTTTCGTGGGCGTGCATGTTTGAAGGCTAGGACGGTGAAGTAATGTTTTCCTATCAGTTGTGTTAATAAGTGTAGCCATAATAAAACATAAACTATTTAGTTAATTAGAATATTTACCATAGTAAATGCTGTTGGATTGATTCTTTATGAATAGTGCATTTTGTCTGCTAGGATGAAGCAATTGAGTGTTTCCAGTTTGCCCAGACAATAATCTTTACAATGCTTCTTGTTGACGTTAAATGAACTATTGAAATAGAGTTTTGTCTGTGTGTCTTGGCTGGTAACAAACACTTTTGTCATTGTACGGTTACCAGAATAGCTGTTGACACCCAAAGAATGCCTGGGAACACCAGTTAGATCGGAAGAAAACATGGAATGTGATAGTTTTAACCCTTATCTATTCCCTGTGATGCCAGATGGTAGGGCTCTTGATCAAACTAGAAACAGGAAAGTAATTTTTTTTTGTCTTTGGCATTTATTTTTCTTTGCCATTTAATGGACGTTACTCCAGAATTAGAGCATTTTATATCTTTCTCTTTAGAACATATCCCACACTTGCGAAAACTAGCCTGTTTAAAAAGACAACAAGAAAAACAAAAACAAAAAACAAAAGAAGCTGAACTTGTTTTAAAGCTAGAAACTATTGAATTAGTCTAACTAGTTTTATTTGTTTTATTTTTTTCTTTGTAAGCGGGCACTATCCCATAGCTTTTTTAGTTACCCTTTTAAGAATTTGTAATTTAAGCCACACATACCTTTTGTTGTGTTGTGATATTTACACACCAGTGTTTTATCCTCGCTCTTTTCTACCTTCTAGGGTTAGCATCCCCTTGAATAACACCCTTAAATGTCTCCTAGGCTGTATTGCTTCATCAAGAGTGTAAACAATTACAGCATAAAATATTACCTTTGGAAATGAAGTCATGCGTCTTTCTTAATTGCTGAACTCTTGTAATTCTGAAGGGGGTCTATTTTAGCCTGTATTTATTCCCATACTTGCTAACACAAGCAAATGGGCCTACACATACAGATAGGAAAAGCATGAATCTAAGGGTTTCTTAGGGTTCCATAATTATGCATGGAATGTGCAGGAGCAGGAATATCAAAGTAGGAGTAATAGTGATATATTTAGAAAGGGCCTTAGAGGTTAGTTGGTACAAAATATTTTACAGTGGAGGAAGCTGGAATTGAGAAGGTCTGGGTTTCTTCTTAGCTTCCTCTCCCTTTGTCCCATTGTAATATATGGCTGTCAGGATGACGTTTCTACAGCAAACCTGATGTGCGTAAACTTTGTTGGCAGCTTTCCATACTTTTAGAATAAAGTTCTGATTTCTAAAGGTCACATATGAAGGCCTTTGGCGTTGCAGTTTTTGCTTGTCTTGGTAGCTTTACTTACCACTTATACACATACTGATTTGAATGATCAAATTCCTTGATCGTCTTATCTTTTTTGACTCTACTGCTTGTAATTCTCTAATTCCTTGATGGTTTTATCTTTTTGACCACTCTGGTTTTATCTCATTTGACCATGCTTTCACACGTATTCTTTCTGACAGGAAGACACCCTCCACTTTCTCCCAAGACACACATCTAGTTCCGAGGCTTTCAAAAAAAATTTTCTTTTAGTATGAACCCAGTGTGGATTACATTTATATTATGACCATATACATATATATGTGTATGAGTGTACATGTGTGTATGTATCTTATATGTAATATATATTTTATAAAAAAAAATCTAAATAATTGTCACAGACATGCTTGTTTTTATATGTGATATACTTAACTTTGGTATTAGTAATATCTGCTCTTTCCACATCTGCACAAGAGCTTTGGTGTTGGAAACCTTTTTTGAGCTCCAGGTCTGATTTGATCATCTTTACTTACTGGGTCACACACGTCATAGTATTTACTTGTTTTGTTCCTCTCACTGCCTCAGACAGCTCTTGAGGGTAGAGACTATGTCTCACTTGTCCTAGCACACAGGCATCGACCTAACAGGTGCTCAGTAAAGAGATAACGAAGAAGCTGGGCCCGGTGTTCTGTTACAGATTGATAGCCGAAATTGCAAAGACAGAAAAGAGCCCCATATTTCTTGATTCCCAAGACAGAGCTATGCATCTCAATTTTTTATTTGGAGTAGGACTTGGAGAATGGTTACACATAGGATGCATTTTTAATTTTTTTTTTTCTGAGGGGGAAATGTGAGGAGATACTATCATATATGCTCTTAGTTATAAAGGAAAAAACCCACAAAATACAGGTATAAAGGCTTAATTTATGTATAGCCAAATTAATATTTTAAATGTACAATTCTGTTTTGAAAAACTGTATAATTGTGTAACTGCTATCAAAATCAAGATATAAATCATTTTTATCACCACATAAATTTTTTTAATGCCTTTTTGTAGCCAGCCTTTTCTCCAGCCCCCAGCTGTTGCCACCACTGATATATTTTCTGTGTCTATAGGTTCACCTTTTTCAGAATGCTATATAAATGGAATCATGCAATATGCAGCTTGTTGCATCTGGCCTCTTTGACTTAGCACAGGTGTTTGAAATCATTCATGTTGTTGCTTGTATCAGTAGTCTGCTCCTTTTCATGCTGGATAATATTCCATTGTGTAGATAATACAACATTTCTTTATTTGCTAATTGAAGTATATTCAGGTTGTTTCCAGTTTGGGGCAATTATATATATATATATATATATAATTTATATCTAGGATTGCTAGGTCATATAGTCATAGTATATGTTTAATTTTATAAGAAATTACCAAACTGTTTTTCAAAGTGGTTGTACCATTTTGCCTGTCACCAACAGCATTTGAGAGTTCCAGTTGTTCCACATCTTTATCAGCACTTGGTATTGTCAGCTGCTATTTAAAAAATTATAGCCATTCTAATAGTTGTATGGTATCTCATTGTGGTCTGATTTGCATTTCCTTAATAACTACTATGAACATCGTTTCATGTGCTAATTTGTCATTTGTGTATCTTATTTAGTGAAGTATCTGTTGAAATCTTCAGCCCATTTTAAAATCAGACTTTTCTTATTATTGATTGTGAAAGTTCTTTCTACATTATAATATAAATTTTTTATGGTTTGCAAATATTTTTTTCCATTCTTTTTTGTGTTGTTTCATTTTCTCTTTTCTTTCCTTTTTTTTTTTAAGACGGAGTTTTGCTCTTGTTGCCCAGGCTGGAGTGCAGTGGCGCAATGTCAACTCACTGCAACCTCTGCCTCCCGGGTTCAAGTGATTCTCCTGCTTCACCCTCCCGAGTAGCTGAGATTACAGGCATGTGCCAGCACACCTGGCTAATTTTGTATTTTTAGTAGAGAAAGGGTTTCTCCATGTTGGTCAGGTTGGTCTCGAACTCCTGACCTCAGGTGATCCACCTGCCTTGACCTCCCAAAGTGCCAGGATTATAGGCATGAGCCATCGCACCAGGGTTCATTTTCTTAACAGTGGCAACACAGCTTTGAAAGTCTTTGAAGGGAATATCTTTAAAAATGCTAAAATAGAGGTTTTACTAGCCTGGGCAACATAGTGAGACATGGTCTCTACAGACAATAGAAAAATAATTAGCCTAGTAAGGTGGTGCTTGCCTATAGTCCCAGCTACTGGGGAAGCTGATGTGGGAGAATTGCTTGAGCTTGGGCAGTTGAGGCTGCAGTGAGCCATGATGGTGCCACTGCATTCTAGACGGGGCAACGGAGTGAGAGACTCCAGTTTCAAAAAAAAAAAGAAGATTTCAATCCACAGAAGTTGATGATCATAAAGTGAATTAAACATTTTTCTGATAGAAACAAGTTTTATTTACTTCTAAAATTTGAAGGTGACATTTTCTCTAGCCTTTCCAAGTTGTTAAGAAAGATTATACTTAGGATGTTCAAGTACCTTAAATAGATAATGACTTTACAAGTTGATAACTTGTCTCTGCCGTAATTAATGTTTATTTTTAAGTGTCAATATGGGTGTCGTGGCATCTATCCTCTTAAGAATTCCAAGGCTGTAGAGAAGCATGTTTTGGATTCCTTTTGCTGGGAAGTACTGAGCGTTGGTACCTGAAAAAAACAGAGAAGATGTCAGACAGCATGGAGCCAGTTTATCCTACTGCTCAAAACTGTTTGTAGTAGAAATGATGCACAGACATTAGAAGGGTGTCTATTGTGACACTTAGTTGGATTCTAGTCATGCTAAAACATGTAGAGTCAAAAAAAGTATCTTTGGAGCAAAATCTAACATCGCACATGTACTGTTCTGGCCCCATTTCTGCAGTGTAAATAGGGGTATCTTCATGTAGCTGTTCTTGTTGTTTTCAAAATGAAATAATGCAATTTTAAAACAGTTAAATTTAATTGAATGTTGCAACAAAATCTTAAACAGTAATAGTAAGTTTAGAGTGGGCTGATGGAGTTTAATACAAAAAAACCTATTGATGACATCTTTTGACATAAAACCCTCACTATCCTAGCACAGTGCCTTGCACATATGTGCACAATGGATACTTTGTAAATATTTATTAAATGGATGACAGGATATCTCCTTTTTCTCTTGTAAAGGAAAGCCCTTAATTAACCTCTATTCTTTTTTGGCATAGTGACTTTCAGTAGCAAAGATACTCCCATCCCATAATGTACAGGCTACTTAAAATAGCATTGATATATATTAGACTTCAATGCTTACACTTCCATTCAAAGATATTTTCTAGGAAGATTTCTTGTTTTCATTTTGCAAATGAAGAATCTTTTAGGTGTCGAGATGAACATGTTCAGAACTATATGATTTCAGATTTGTAAAAATATATACCATACATAGAAAAAAATCTGTAATGTTACCCATGAAATATGGCAGTGATTATTAGTGGGTGTTAATATTGTGGATGGTTTTCTCTGTATCTCCATTTTTTAAAAACAATTAACTGATTACTTTTGTTATTATAAAAAGGTGGGGAGAAAATGAGATTGCTTGCTCAAAGTTATGGAATAGTGTCAGAAATCAATTTTTTTTTTTTTTTTTTGAGATGAAGTCTCGCTCTGTCATTTAGGCTGAAGTCTCGCTCTGTCATTTAGGCTGGAGTGCAGTGGCCCGATCTTGGCTCACTGCAACCTCCACCTCCCAGTTCAAGCGATTCTCCTGTCTCAGCCTCCCGAGTAGCTGGGATTACAGGTGCGTGCCACCACGCCCAGCTAATTTTTTCTGTATTTTTAGTAGAGACAGGACTTTAAAATGTTGGCCAGGCTGTTCTCAAAAGCCTGACCTTGGGATCCACCTGCCTCAGCCGCTCAAAGTGCTGGGATTACAGGCGTGAGCCACCGTGTTCTTAATGAACTTGAATTAGAACTTTGGTATTATGTATGTCTTTACTACTTGTGGTTGAGAGAGACCTTCCCTTCAAATTTGTTTCACCAGAGGCATTTTTCAAAGTTTGTTTTTAGTTTTTGGTCATACTGTAGACATCTGTTAACTGGAGACTGGCTTGACATTTCTGGTTGATTACCAAAGACCCTGGAAAAGTCACCGGGAGAGTGTTCATTCTTGGCCATTATCAACATGTGTTTTTTGAGTTTATGGACATCACCATCATTTTTTTTTCTTTTCCTAGAGAACACTTTAGAGAACCCTGTGTTCTTTTGAACCTGTATATAATTTAGTGACTTTTTAAACTGCCAGGTAATATTTGAGATAAAATCAACAATATAGTAGTAGCAGTACAGTTTAATCTAATACAAATAGGAGAGCTTGTTCAAATTTAGATAACATTGGGTCAATCACAGTATATTTAAAATTAAATAATTCTGTGGCAGAAGGCCCAGACCCAGTAAGGAGGCAATGTCGGAGTCCACCGTGGTACATGCTTAGCCATCAGCAAACAGGTTAGGCTTGCCTAGGGATCATTTTACAGAGATTTTAAAAGATACCTTGTTAAAACATGATATTCTTTACTCCATAGATACTTTAGCATCAGTGAATTTTATGGTGGGAAAAAATATGAGAGTTTAACCACTGGAGAGATTTGGCAGTTTCAATTAAACAATTGCACCTTTTAAATTTTAATTTTGAAATCAGTGACTGCTGGTGTTTGGATGTTCCTGTTAATTTTTCTGGGAAGGTGATGTGCTTTTGTATGTCTGATCTTTTGTTTATAAGAAATGTTTGATCTTGAAGGGTTCTTCCAGCTTAAAATCTTTGTCTCCTGGGGTTCTGGGGTTTAGTTTTGTGTTTAGGGACAACTGCTCCAAGTTTTAGGTCTTCTGCAGCATTTAGTATCTTCTGTAAAGATGGTTTCTTTCTGAGGCCAACAGAGGCAGTGAGATGTCTCCTTTTAGTCTGGTCTTGGTCCACTGGATTCAGATGGCTTCCAGGAACAGTGAAAACATGGATGATGATAAGATAATAGCTATTACTTGTTGAACTTATTATACATGACTTGACATTTTCTTATCTTCACAGCAATCTATACGATTCAGTTATTACTCCCTCCATTTTACAAATGAAGAAGCCAGGGCACAGAAAAGATGAACAATTTGCCAAAGATCACACAGCTAGTGGTAGTGAATCCATATGTAACCTTGATCTGTCTGGCGCCAAAGCCTGTGCTTGCAACTATGCGATGCTGGCTCTAAGTAAGGCCATCAGCTCTCTGGAAATTGCCCTTCTGAGACATTTGTGAGTTGGAGGTGCTTTGACCTCATATAATATATATATATATTTGCTTCTCTATCCCAAAAGGTGAATTCCTAGAACTTATTACTGATATCACTGATGAGATTGTACTACTCATGTGAATTTGAAGCTACTGATCTGTAGGAGCATCTTCTGGATGAAAATTCTTTAAAGAATTTCTTTTTACTTATGTATCATAATAATTTATATGGCTTTTGAGCCTCATATATTTGTAATTATTGTCATAGGTCATCCTTTCTAATCTCTTATTTATAAAGCCTGTGTACTTCATATTCTCTTTATGGTGTTGGTAATGTCATGTCTAGAATCTACTCTTAAGACTGTCTATAGGTTGTTTATCACCATCAGCCCTCATTATTTTAAATGGGTATCCATCCATCTATACTCTGTAACCACAGGTTTCTAGAACTTCTCCACAGATAACATCTTAAGCTCACCACTACCCCCACCCTCAACTTTTTACTTCATAAGTGGTGTAACTGAATCCCAGAAAGAGTGAGAGAAAACACCTGTAAAGAGGGAAACTCTCTGGGTGTGTGAAATTATAAATTAAGAAAAATTTAGAAAGAAGTGTTGCTCCTGAATCTGAAGCTTTGAAATAAAACCTCACCATGTATTTAACATATATTAGTTTGTAAATATGGAGTCTCGCTAATTGCATTTACAGCTCACAGCAAAACTACCTGTTAAGTCTTGTTACTATAAGGGAAAAACTGAGAGCTGTGCATGTTTTAAAAAACTGGAATGCAAAGAATAGTGTGGTATAAATTGTCTCTAATTATGTGTCTTTTTCTGATGAGGCAATTAATTGGTTTGCTCCAGACCTTTTCTGATGAGGAAATTAATCAGTTTTTCTGTTACAGTGATAACGCACCTGAAGTCAGGTGTGCCAAGCTTAGAGAAATGGTACAGAATGCCTCATTTCGTCAAGCAATCAATTATTGTTGTCCTTTCTCTTTTTATTGGAATGACCAAAAAATACCAAAACTGTCCGATCTTTTACAGAATCATTGTTTAATCATATTGGATCATTATTTTGCCTTCAATATGATAAATGTTTTATTGTATTCTTGAGAAAACCAAATGGATCTCCCGTGAGAGTGACTTAGTAATTTAATAATGACTGAGGGATAGTCTTTAAACTTTGCATTATGATAAACTTTTCATAAACATTCTACAAAATGAATCTCATCTGTTTTTATCTGAAAAGGTGGACTCCTCCAAGAAGAAACTACAGAAAAGTGTGAATCACTATATACTGTCAGTATAAAGGCATTATACTTCCTGGCCTGACAGTATATAATGTCAGGCCAGGAAGCTACCGAACCAATCAGCTTCAATTTACTGATGAGCAGATGGACGCCCAGTACATAAAATGGCTATGTGGCAGTGTGGGAGTTTTGCCTGCCTTTTCTGACCCCTGTTTTGGTGCCATTTCTCCAGTATCTTGCTAGAGTGTTTATGAAAAACAAAGCGTTTCCTCTTCTCTTCCCCCAGAGATAATGATCACTGACTAAAGTAGTATTGGGGCCTGGGTTTTAAAATAGTAATCCCTAGAGAAGCATAGTAATTTGGCTTTTCCTATAAGTTATCTTTAGTAGGATTTGAGTTGTCTTCAATGATATAAAATTTTAGAGTGCATGTGTGTCTCTATGGTCATAAGATTCATCTGAAGGGAAATTTCTTGTGCTAAGAAATGTATATTAGCATTGGTTCCTTAATTGCTAAAGCTATTCCTGGTCTTTTTTATTTTTTTTCTTTGACCCTAGTTGTCAAGCAAAAGTGCTTTTCCAGAGATTCATGGATAATTATGTCAAGATGTTAGGGGCATTATTCCTCCCAGTTCTCCCAGTTTGTAAGCTTGGTGGGACTCAAGTGTTTGTTTTATATCTTGACTACCACTGGAGATAAGTATTAATAACAGGATACAAATAATACTTAAGAAGACTCATTGTTTGCACTTAAGGCTGTGGGCTCTGGTGTTCACATTTTCTGTTACACTGATTGTTGAATGGTCTTGGGGAAGCTTTTTTTTAACCCCAGTAAGCCTCAGTTTCCCCATTTGTAAGGTAAGATTTTCTGTGCAGTGTTGTCATGTTACAAGCATGCACTGCATGTTAACTGCTGTTCCTGCTGTTTTTGTTGCTGCTTCTGTTACTGTTATTCCCAAGCCAAAACATGTTTCTAAACCTGCTTTGGGAAAAGCTAGTAAGAAAGGATGTGGATTCTATTTCTAAATTTTAGTGAAAGGAAACATGAGGAGAAAGGATGTACCTAGCATGTTACTGAAGGTGTCACCTCCTTTAAAAGAAAATTTTACCTGATGGAATGGGTGGAATAACACTGTATTATTGTTGTTAGCTTACTTTGGTATGCTTCATTTTTCTTCTGTTTCCTCATACCAATATATATACTGTTCTAATGGACAAGTTGCACATGTGAACTTTCATGCCAGGTCCTAGAAATGGGACACCCAAGGGCTCAGCCACAGAATTAAACACCATGGAACCGAAGGAGGCAACTCCACTGCCCCAGCGCATGCTGGGACTTTCCCTTATGGGGCTGTTTTAACCTGTCTTTCACGGTGCTGATCTCAAGTAGAGTGTGGCAGAGAAAGCCAGTTCAAAAGGCAGCTGCCAGGGAAGAGAGAAATGGTTAACAAAGTATTTTTTGGCTGTTTGAACTAGTGAATTGTTGAGTTATATTGTTGAGTGAGTTTTCTTTCTGCGGAAGCTTTTAAGGGAAAACTGGAAATTGATCGCATACCTATCATGTATGCACTTGTCCTTAGCCTGCATCTGTTCATAGGCAGAACATGAAATCCACCGACAACTATTACCTGGAGGACTTTTATAGGTTTTGAAGAAAATATGACTAGGGTAGAGCTAGGACATACTTTTATTGTCCTTGAGTGACTCCAGAAGCCACCCTCACCTGCAAATTCTATGTATCATTTCTAGGGTATTCATTTGTTTATTTTGATCAGGTATCGGTAGTACCGTGAATACCAGAGCACTGGGAAACCACCGTGGCCCACTTATTGTAGGTGGTTTGAGACATTTTTTCCAAGGATACTTAAGGGGGGAAAATACAGGATCTGGGTACATTTCTAAATTCTGGGATATAATTTATAACTAAACATTTAACTTCTCTGTGTTTTCTGAATATTGCATTCTGAAGCCAAATTGTGACTATTGCTGTGTCTTCTATGCTCTTTCACAAAATAGCAGTGACTAGTTAGTTTTCTGTTGGATTAAATGCTTTAAGCTTCATATCACTTAATTAACAATACTCTTAACTTTATGTATTTCAGGGATATCAGTATGAACAACATTACTCAGTTGCCAGAAGATGCATTTAAGAACTTCCCTTTTCTAGAAGAGCTGTAAGTATTACCTTGAGAAATATGTCTGTATGTCTTTTTTCCCCAATTCTTTTTAAAAGCTTTTGCTACAGAGATAATCTGATGTTTTCTGATAGGAGACATTTTGATAGCTTAATTTCAGTGGGCTTTGTTTTGAGGAAGTCATGTTTCTTGGGGGAAACAAACTTGGTTTTACTAGCAGTGTAGTTGCTGAAGCTATTTTTGAAAGCCATAACTAAAAAAATGCTACTTCCATAGGACTTCTTTTTTGCTGCAGTTATCATAAGTACAAATGCTACAGTGACACCAGTTAATTACAGTGTTATTCTGAGATAACAAGGCTGCTGTATAATTACCATTGTTGCCAAGGAGTTGCTATATGGGTAACAGAACCACAAAAAATAACACAAGGTGTTTCAGGGTCATGAGCAACAATCTCAACAGCAAACCAGCAGAAAACTGAGGGTAGGTCCCCTTGGACATTTGCAGACGACCTTTGGAAATGGGGTGAAGGCATGAAACACTGTCCTCATCTTTAAGAGCACCTCTAACTTTGAGAATGTTTCTGAACTTGTCAGTTGCATCTCACATTTCCAATTTAATAGTTTACACTGTGGAAATATTTATTCTCCTTGTTTTAACCTCCTTTTTGTTGGCTCTCCACATTTTTTTGAAGTCCATAATCAAAATAGGCACTTTTGGGTTTTAAAAGAATGGGGAACTATATATTATGTTTTAAGAATCCCAGTGAAAAAATAAAATCAGACTTGAATTAAGTTAATATAGGCTTCTAAAGGCCAAGGTAATGGATTATATAATATATAGAGGTAGGAAGGTGACGGTTTGTTACAAAGAACATCAAAGAGATAGCCCTGAAGGAATCTAAATCTATATTACAGATTGTGTCATACAGCCCAGCTGTTGAGTATTAGATCCAAGTCAGTGAAAGTCTTCCATCTTATTTCGGTCCCTCCCTGGAGAACAGCGAACAGGAGTCAAATAAGATATACAGATTATGTACTCTGATAGAATATTGAAATAGTAAAGATTTAATAAAATTTAAGAGAAATTTTTCTTTCCACACTACTTAAACACAATGCTCCCACAGCAAAAATTGAATAGAGATTGTTTGCCACTTACAAGTTTATGAGCTAGGTCAAATTACTTCTCTCTGCTTAGTTTCTTTGTCTGTAAGGTGCACCTAATAATGGCCCCTCCCTGGTAGTGTTCTAGTGAAGATAGTGAATTAATTTATGTTAAATGGTTAGGAAAGTTAGCAGAGTGAATGTTATGTAAATGCTACCTAGTGTTTATTTTACTGTTTTAAAAGTGCATGAGAAAAAAGCTCGAGAGTATATACCAAATGTTATCTTTGGGTAGAAGTATGTGTTTTATTTTTGCCTCCTGTGTGTGTGTGTATTTTTTTTTTTTTTNTTTACCTATAGTGAACACTGATTATTTTGTCATAAAGTTATTTTTAATTAAGATTTTTCAATTGGGTTTCAAAGAAGCAAACCATGCATTTGAAGTTTCTACCTCTACCTCTCTCCATCAAGCCCTAAGATGCTTTACCTCTTCCTTTTTATTTCACATACAATTTTAGACTATAGGATTATTCTCTCTTTACAGAAGTAATTATGCGATGGAAGGACATTAACAAATGGTTGTTCAGCCATTGTATAATATAATCACTATGGGATGGGTAATATGCCAGGCCAGTAATGGAGAAGCTCCCCTCATTCTGGATGGGGCCATTGTGTGCAGACAATCTTTGTTGATGCCTTTGATTGCCAGTTATACTTTAAGGAATTTTGTAGTGAAGACCTGGATGTGGAGTCAAACCTGTTTAATCTGCTTAATGAAGTTCACATCTTAGATTTCTTAAAATCTCAAATGACCAACCATATGCCAACCTCATGAATTCTGTCAACCAGGACTTTTAATTGGAACCAAATTGAATTTGACTGCTAGTTCTTTGTAGCAAGGTCGTGTTCTGTCCATATTCTGCTCTCATGGTATTGAAACCTATCAAATCAAGTCAGTATACCCTCTCTAAAAGTTGTATGGTATTTCAGAAATGAATTCAGTTAGGAGAGCAGAATGTTACTTTTAAAGAATACTTCAAAATAGTCTTTCATACTTGTGTAGTACTGGAAACATTCAAGGGAATTTATTTTCCATGTTAATATAAATACGATAAAAAGCCTATGCTTTTTTCATATTAAACAGTGTAGTTGATTTTGACATTCCGTAACAATGCTGCCATGACTATTGTAATGTTTCATAAACAGCATAACTATTCGTCCAGAAGTCATCTGGAAGTCATTTAAGAGTGATCATGAAGCCAAATGCCCTGAATAGAAATTATTTGCTGAGGGCTTTTTCCATGTTAGTTAATGAGGTGTACTTTACAAGATGTGACTGGGTTTGGCAAAATTTGATGTGGTGGATGTTTGACTGTGGTAGAATGCTTGGGGTATTAGGAGAAATCACTCCCCAAGAATACAGAAGTATGTGTAGATACTTACACATTTCCTTATTCCTTCAGTAAACTCTGAATCCTACTCTATGCCAGGTGGCGGTGCTGGGAACACAGACACAAGCATGACCCATCTTCAGAGTTGACAGACCCTCTAGAGTTGTGCTGTCCAGCACCATAGCCACTAGCCACAGGTGGCTATTATGTTCAGATTTAAGATAAATAAAATTAAATAAAATGGAAAAATTCAGTTCCCTGGTTGAACCAGCCACATTTCAAGTGCTCATATAGCTGCCTATAGCTAGTTGCCACTATATTAGACAACCCAGATGTAGATCATTTCTATCATTGCAGAAAGTTCTATTGGACGACATTGATCTAGAGGGTGAAATGAAACCAACACTTGGTGCGTCATGGTGAAGATGTGTGTGCAGGGAGCAGAGGCCTAAAATAGTGTATTTTCTTAAGACTGTAGGATTTGGGAAAGTCTTCCACAATGGCTTCTGCTGAGTGTTGAAGGACATGTAGGAATTAACCAATGAGGGTGGTAGTAAGGGTGTTCTGGGAAGAACTTCATAGCATGTGGAAGGCATGGAGATAGAAAATTTCACAAGTTTTAGGATGCATAAAGTTGCATCTTGTTAGGACAAGATTAAAGGGTACATATGGAAAAATGTCAGGAGATGAGGCCAGATAATGAGGGGTCATTTTCAGATAAGAAATTTAGGCTTGTCCTGAAGGAGTTTAATTTGATATTTGGGTGAGTGATAGGAATGAGACTAGGGTTTTGCCCTGAATAACTGGGTGCCATTTGCTGAGATTGGGAACACAGAGATCTGATCTGTTTGGAGCCCAAAGAATTCCATTTGATAAAGACAGGATAGAAAATGGTATGTGAGCTTTACAATGAACAGAAGTCCATTCCCATAACTCTGTGAGGAAAGTCAGTTTTACAAAGGTAGAAGTTGAGCTGACAGGGTTAAGGGCCTTACTGGAGTTCACGAGCCTGGTATGCTGTTTGGCTAGGGCTTGAAGTCAGGCCCCTAGAGCCCAGTTCTTTCTGGAACACCGTGAGAGATATGCATTCTTTCTGGGACACTGTGAGTGATATGTATTTGTTCCCCAGGAAATATTCCATCCAACTTTTTCAGTGAAATGTACTTTAGATAATATTGTTGCCAGTTGTTTTATTCTCACATTTTACCTACTTTTTTTCTCCTCCTTTTTCTAACCCTGTTCCTTCTGCATATTTAACCTACTTTTTGAAAGTTTTATTTCATAAATAGCGTTACCCAGTGATTTCTGCTCTCCCCCATACCTTTTGGGAATACAGAAACATAGATTCTGGCCCTGAATGCAGTACATGAAATGTTCTGAAATCTTTGCACTTCACTTTCCTATTCTTTAAAATGGAACTTCTTATAGAACTACTGTAAAGAGAATATGGGATAATTTATGTAAAACTGATTTGTGACCATAAAGTGCTTTGTCATTGTGAGAAATTTCACTAATCATTTTAAACATTGCAGACTTTCTTGAGGTTATTTGAAGGAGAGATGGCTTTGCTTGGGGGTAGAAATTGGAGTTTCTATTAGCAATGTAAAAGGAAACCCAGAATTTTAAGAAAACATTCACTTAGCATTGACAGGCTCTGATGCCTGATGTGACGTTGTCAGACATGTTTTTGGCTTTCCTTTAGGTTTGTCGGGTTTTGGTGTTCATTTGGGGAATGGCTGAAATTTAAAGACGTGAAAATGATTGAGTTAGAAACAGCAGAAGGAACATCCAGCTAATTTTCCATAGGCTGTCGCTAAAAAAAATTGCTGTGGCTGTTCCTTTGATGTGGCAACAGCAATAGAAGCCATTGCCAGCTTTGGCACTTGGACAGTTATTGTTTAATGCATACTATATGAGTAGGATAGTTCCAGTCATTTCAAAACATGATTTGACTTTGGAAGACTTCACAATGCTAAAGTGAAACTTAGGTCTCTTCACAAGACCTGAAGTGAAACTTAGGTCTCTGAATGCTAATTGAAGATTACCTGTCATTTTGTTTCATCTGTAGGATAGTTAATTCTAAACGGAGTTACTACTTTACAGAAAGGGACTAGTAAATAATTTAAGCAGAAAGATTTAAAATCAAACAAAAACAGGGGTGGGTCAAATTAAATAGTTTTAAATAATTGAATTACATATTTATACACATACACATATATGTCAACTACAGCTATTCAATCCCATGACAATAATATATACAAAACATATTTAAAAACTTTCTGCACGTACATCTATGTAATATTTTGTACCAAAAAAATTTCAGACTTTTAAAATATTGCAAGCATAATTTTTCATATACCCTTCACTCTGATTCCCCAAATGTTAATTTTCTCTCCACACACATGCAAAATATGTGTACACTTTTTTCAGAACCATTTGAGAGTAAATTATACATAAATCTTTAAATATTGTAGTGTTTAGTCCAGAAACACAAGGATATTCTCCTGAATAACCACAGGACAATTGTCAAACTCAGAAAACTAGCTTTGATATATATTATTATCTGATCTATAATTCTTACTCAAATTTCAACAGCTGTCCCACTGATATCCTTTAGAGAAAAAGAAAAAAAAATTCTGGTCCAGGATATTATCCAGAATAATAAATTATATCTGGTTCCTGTTTCAGTAATTCATTTTAAATTTCTAAAACTATTTTTTCATAGTCCCTACCTAAGTTAATGCTAAAACTTAATTATGTGCTAAAAATATATTCTACTAGATTTAATGCTTATGAGACCCCTATGAGGAGTTTATTATTACTTATTTACTATGATGACTTGGAGGCTGTAGAGAGGTGGAAAACCTAAGTGTGCTCATGGAGTAAAACCACAACCAGGAATTGAATCTATGTTAATCTGATTCAAATCATTGCTCTTAATTTCTAAGCTATAATGTTGCCTTAAAAGGCACAGAATTGGAAGGAAGCTAAAGGGACCATCCACTCACTATTACCTGCAACTCTAAGTAGGTCAACATCTAACTGTCAAGGGTGATCAGCTACCCAATATTTCTGTAGTAAGTTTACTGAACAAATTTGTAAACAAGGAGTTCTCCCTAGAATAAAGTTTCCTTATCTAGCCATACCATTTTGCAGATGAGAATATCAAGATCCAATAGTGGATAAGTGGCTTGTTAGTATGTAACTGAGCCAGAATTAGACCTTACAGAGTTCAATGCCATCTCTTCTATTTCTTATCAGTTTTTATATCTCTGAGATATGTAGTCTCAAATAGTCTTTCTGGGTTGTTCAGAGCTGTAGAAAGTAGCTATTGTTCTCCTCTAATAAGGAATTTCCTTTGCTTCCAAACTAAAGTTTGACTCACAACGTTTACTCCCTTGATGCAGCCTTCTCAGATAAGCTGTATTGACTGCAGTAATTTCCCAGAAAAAGCAAAATAGTTCCTCAGTTGCGGTGATATTTCATAGTTAAAAATATTATCTTCTTTGGAAGCATTCTCTTGTTCCACTTTGCAGCCCTCTGGTAGGTTGATTTGGTAGCAAAGATGACCATCCTTACTGTTGGGAAGCACATACGGAACTCATATAGGAGTGCTACTTAATCTTACTTAAGCCATTCCCTATAGTGTGTCATTTGGGGAGTTCTTAGAGTAGAGATTAAGGGTGAAAACAGAGAAATTGTAAGGGAGCTTGTACTAATATACTGTATAGGCCCTTCTAGGAAACATTGTTTTGTTTTGTTTTGACTCATAAAACTCTGTGAGCTATCATTATTCCCATTTTGCTCATTGGGGACCCCAAGTTTTTCATCAGAGAGGTTAAGTAACTTACCCAAGTTTACATAGCTCATTATAAGGAAGCTGGGTGTCAATCTCAGATCTCACTGTGCCCCTGTAGATGTGGAGAGGGTGAGGAAGGACTTGCTAGGCAGTATATAATAAATTTAACAAACTTTTGTTGGCTGAAGCACCGTGTCCAGTGCTGGATCAAATGGGATTCTTGCCTTCAAGGGAGTGGGATGGTATACTCGTTATGGGAGTTCAAAACAGAAGCAAAATTACTTCTAGCAAGAAGGAATGATGGCATTTCTGGAGAGCCTCGAGGGACAGGAGAAGTTATTCAAGAGGAGTGCACAAAGATCTGCAGAGGAGCGTGAGCAAAGGTGGGGACACAGACTGGGATAGGTGGTAAAAATGGTTGGTTTGGTTGCAATTTTGAATTATTGAAAGGACGTTATAGAAAAGAAACCTGGAAAAGAGTTTGGGGCTAGATTAAGACATTTTGGCAGACTGACAGAGTTTAAACTCTTGAGTGACTCTTGAAGTTTTTTTTGAGCTAGGGAATGACTTGTTCAGATATGACCTTCAGAAAATGTAGAATCACAGCAGAGAGTTTGAAGTTGAGAGAGGTAAGGGAGAAATGAAAATGCCAATGGCAATAGTCTAGGCGAGAATCATGAGAATCTGAATTAGGGCAGTTGGGAGGCAGGGAGAGGGAGGAGATGTTATGGAAATAGAATCAAGAGAATGTCTTGGTTGGGATGATAGGGGTAACATCATTAACACTGAATTTTAAGATTACCAGGATTCTGGTGGTGCTTTCATAAAATTAGCAACCATGCAGAAAGAGAATTAAATGCTGTTTTTAATGTACATGTTGAGTTCAGGTGGGATATGGGTAGAAGCATCGAAAAATTCAGGAGTGGAGTCCAGGATAAAGAACGATGGTTATAGCTTATAGAACAGAGTATCATGGGTATAGATTTGGGAGTCTTTTATTTTGAGGTGATTACTGGAAACATTAGATTGAAAGAGCTTGCCAAGGGAGAGAGGGTGGAAAAAAAGGGAAGAAGGCCAAAGACAACTCCTTGGGAAACATTTGAATCAGGGTGTGGGAAGAAGACCAAGTGCCAGAGGGGCAGCATAACTGGGGCAGAACTCTGCCCCAGGAATTGTGGGAGGAGAGGTTCTTACAAAGAAATGAGGGATCAACACTGACATGCTGGAGAAAGATGCCCATGACTAGATAGTGAGAAAAGGCCTTGACTTCTTTAAGTATTTTTGGAATCATTTCAGTAAGGTGGTGAAAGTGAATTTTGGGTAAAGAAACTCATCATAAAAACAGGCATTTGGGAACTGCTTGTAGGCACTTTTTGGAGAGTGCCTAAGGCTTAGAATATGTGCTGTATTTGACTGGACTCTATTGGGTTTAAGAGACAGAAACCCAGATGAGGCATAATAGAGGATTTGTTGTTGCATGTAGATAGAACTAGACAGTCAAGAAGTGGAGTTGGCTTCAGATGTTACTGGATCTTGAGGCTTCAAAGCTACAAGAGTTTTCTCATGCTTTCCATTTCTTAGTTTCAGTTGTTTCTACTTTGGTGTTTTGGCTTCGTTCTTTCCTTTGCAAATAGCCTGTCTCCATAGCATGGGAAATATAACTTTCAGTACATCGTTGCATCTAGACACCCAAAATAAATATCTAAAAGTATTCCTCACCACTTTCAGCAGAAAACATCTAGGGAGATCCTGATTGGCCAGACTGACCTCATATGCCTGTCCTCGAACCATCACTCTGTTTGGGATGGCATGGTGCAACCTGGGTTTTGAACTCATCTCAGTAGGACCGCTTAGAGTTGAGAAGTTCCCCAAAGGAAGCAGAAGAGAAAGGAAAACCTGCTGGGCAGAAATAAACCATAGTTATTCACAGCCCACTAGAACCTAGGGACTAGGCATACTGTGGGAAATATTTGTTTAGTTGGGTCAATCTGAAATGAAGAAAGGATTATTGAAGAATTCTAAGGCCTCAGTTGGGCTTAGATAATATATATTTGTAGTGAAACCAACTAGATCTTTAATTTTGTCCCATAGTGCTTTCATAACTCTGGAGGTGATGAAAGATGTGATGTACTCAGAATTTGGATTTGATAAATCAGGATTTCATAGGGGACTAGTGGAAATCAGGCAGGAGAATGGAGTGGTTCTGTATGATAGTCCTTGACATGGGATTCCAAAAGTGTAGAGAGGCAGATGAAACCATGGTTTGCTGGTTCATTTGTTATTTTTAATCAATACTGACTATTCTTTGGCTAAATATAGTAGTTACTCTAAGTAAATGAAAATGTGTTTGATTTTCTACTAGCAGGATTCAATTTTCCAGCAAGAAAATAGGATAAGTCACTTCTTTCATGCATTGACCACTCTTAGTCAGGTCATGCTTATTCAACACAATAAATATGTGCTTTAGTAGGACCTTTCACTTGGAATTTGTTAATCATTTTTCTCTGTTCACTATCTGTTAGTTTGGATTATAGGCAGACTTACAAAAAAAATCATAATTATAAAAATGCTACAAAAAAACTGGACTTTTAAAAAATAATTATAAAATAAGTAGATACTCAGTTTTTTAAATCTAGAAGACTTAATATTTGAAAGATATGGAGCCATTATTCTACCACTGATAGGTAACTATGGTTAATATTTTATAGATCCTTCCAAACTTTTCTCTGAATATGTGTATACAATTTCTTTTTAAAAATAGAATCTTACTATACTTACCACTTATATGCCATATTATATTTACATATTAATACATCTAGTTTTTATCATCATTTAATAAATGCATAGTGCTTTATCATTTGGATGCTTCACATCTGTGTAACAAATCTCTTACTGATCAAGTGTTTGTTTGCTTTGTGGTGTTGTTATGAACAGCAGTTTTAGAAACTTTCTGTCTTTTCAGGCGGGCCTCACTCTGTCGTCCAGGCTGGAGTGCAGTGGTACAATCTCAGCTCACTGCAACCTTGATCTCGCGGGCTCAAGTGATCCTCCCACCTCACCTTCCTGAGTAGCTGGCATATGCCACCATGCCCAGCTGATTTTGGTATTTTTGTAGAGAAGGGGTTGCCCTGGCTGGTCTCTAAGCAGTCCTCCTGCCTTGGCCTCCCAAACTGTTGGGACTACAAGCACGAGCCATCGCACCCAGCTGTGAAACATTCTTATCCTAGCTAGTCTTTGTATATTGGATATACTGTCTATAATTGTGCTGCTTTTATCACAGTGTGGCATGCCAAATTTAGCTCTTTTCCTAAATTCTTGTATTACAATTAGATTTAACTGTTTATAGTGGAAAACTCCAAGTAACACTGTCTTTAAACACATCAGGCTTTATTTTATTTACCTGTATATGAAATCTGCAGCCTGGTGACCTGGAGCTACTGTGATGCATCACAAAGTTAGCAGAGACGTAGGCCCTGATATTCTGCTCTGTAGTTCTTGGTATATTTGCTTCCATGTCAAGATCACTAGACGACTGTGTCCTGGAGCTTCAGCTATCAAGACCCTATCCTCAGCAGTAGGTAGGATGAAGTAGGGAATAAAGAGGGGCACGGTTTCCAGTAGCCAGCTTCCTTTAAGAAGCCATCTTGAACATAACTGCGCAATGCATCTGTTCACATCTCACTGGCTAGAACTTAGTCACATAGCCAAACAGCAGGGAATGCTGGGAAACAGGACCTTTGAACTGGGCATATTGTTGTCTGGACTAAAATCAGCATTCTATTACTAGGTTAGAAAGGAAGTATAGTTATCATTTAGGCAGTTAAGGTACTTTTGGGAGCAAGTGAGAAAGCTCAGTTCAAAGTAAGGAAGCGTGTTATCTTATGTGACAAAGTGGTAGAACCATTCCAAGGCTGATTCATGGAGTTGCTCAGCCACGGCATCAAGAACCCAGGGTCTCTTCTGCTTGCCAGTATGCTCTCCCCAGGAGGGGCTGAACCATCCTATTGTCACTCTGCATAGACTATTCAGACAGGATAGCATCTAGAAGGAGAAAAGGGTCATCCTTCTAATGCGTTCTCATTTAGGAGTAGAGCTGTCTTTCTCAGAAATCCCCGGCAGACTTCCTCTCATTTCTTTAACCAGAGCTGGGGTCACAGTTCTATCCCTAAATCAGTCACCGGAATGGAACCAGCAGGATGGGTTAAGGCCAGTTGGTATTTACTCATGCAGCTGAGTCATGTGAAGGAGAGGATATTTTAACAAATATAGGCTCTGCCAGGAGGGTGTGAATGGGTGTTAGGAAAGCAACCAATAGTGTCTGCCAGAGTACCTCTCTATATTCACATTTTATGCATTTTATACAGCCATTTTGAGCGCTTTCTGCCATATGAAGCCTTCTCTGATCTTCCTTTACCAAATCCCTCTTGCACTCTCTACCCCTCACCACTTAGCAGCGTATTCATGCCTTGTTATTTTGTGCTTCAAATGTGTCACTGTGTACTTGTCTCCTCGACTCTATTGACTTTTCTCTAAGGAAGGGCAGGGCCTGTGGTTACACTTCTATATGGCCTTAGTGACAGCTACCACATTCTTGAACTTGAAATTGAGGGAGGGGTTAAGATAAAGAATTTCTTCTCGTTTTGAATTGATCCATGTAAGAAACCTTATCAGTCTGTATAAGAATGGAATTCCATTGAAGTTTATGATTAATGAACTGTCCTTATGTAAAAGAAATGAAATGAGAAATGTCCTGGGAAAACTCAGTACTTCCTTTGCCATACCTAGGGTACTTGGCCTGTAGTAGAAACTCAATAAATATTTGTTGGTTGACGTTAGCTATAATTTTTTTTAAAGCTGTAACATATTATTTTCTCACATGGGTGGATATTGCATGTGTTTATTGCCAGAGGGTAAATGACTAGGTTGTCAGGATAACTTTGCTCAGGAAATGTAACTGTTGCCTGGGTTTTTATTGATTTACCTATAAAATAAAGTCTTCCATGCGTTCTTAGAAGAATTCGGAGACGCAAAGGCCAATTTGGTGCAGGTTGAATTGAATATAAAGCTCTTCAGTAGGTAGAAGATTTCTAGATGACCTGTAAACCAAGTTTAATCAGAAACATACTTATTGTTTGTTAAGTATTACTGCTTTCATTGTGCATTTAAATAGGAATATATAATATGAAATATATGTGAAAAAATTACTCCCTTCTCGGCAAAGGAAAGCTATCCTAAAACCTTGAGAATTTCCATAATAAGGGCTTCTTAATTCATGTATATTCTTTAAACATATAAAATTTTTACATATACTTTCATAAGAGTTATATGAAGATGCAAAAGTCTTCCCTAGTATGTGAAGAAATGTGTTAGTACATCATTAGTTGATATAGGACTATTCTGATAAGCTCTATCAAATGAGGTTTACACTGATAGCAAGAATGTTGAAGCAGAGCTATAAAGGATGCTGCTAGTTGTTAGCTGTCTTTATTCACTAAGAAAGTAACCACATCCTCTGGTCCTTTTGAAGTCAATGGTAGAAAATAACACAAAACAAGCTAGCCGCAGTGGCTCCCACCTGTAATCCCAGCACTTTGAGAAGCCAAGGCAAGTGGACCATTTGAGGTCAGGAGTTCAAGACCAACCTGGCCAAGATGATGAAACTCTGTCTCTACTAAAAATACAAAACTTAGCTGGGCATGGTGGTGGGCACCTGTAATCCCAACTACTCAGGAGGCTGAGGCAAGGGAACTGCTTGAACCCAGGAGGTAGAGGTTGCAGTGAGCTGAGATTGCACCACTGCACATCAGGCTGGGCAACAGAGCGAGACTCATTCTCAAAAAGAGAGAGAATGACACAAAATAACACTGTTCTGTTTCTAGGATTTATATTAGTTTATTCCTGGGATTTACATTATTTAGGTGCGGTAGGATTTAAGGAAGGCATGTAGGAAATAGGCTCACATTTCTTATCTGTTAAAGAAAGAAAACCAAAAAAACAAGAGGAGTGGGGGGTGATAAACTTGCTTGGATAGGGTGGTTTTGAGGGCCAGTAGGTTGAGTATCCCTTATTTGAAATGCTTGGGACCAGAAGTGTTTTGGATTTCAGATTTTAGAATATTTCCATTGCTTGAGCATCCTAAATCTGAATCTCTGAAATTCAAAATATCCAAAGAACATTTTCTTTGGTTGTCATGCATGTCTGTACTCCAAAATCTTCAAATTTTAGAGCATTTCAGATTTTGCATTTTCAAATTAGAGATGCTTAACCTGTATAATAATGGGATAACAAAAATGAAAAGTACTACACACATGATAGTTTTTTCTTACATATATTGATACCAAATGCCCCTACATGGGAACCAGTATACCTCTTTCAGTCTTCATTTCTCACAGGAGCCAACATAGTGCTGAACACATAGTCTACCCTTGACATATTAATAAATATATGCCTCAGGACCTTAAGAAGTATAGATTTTGCTTTTTAAAACAGTTGCCGACTGGGCACAGTGATAATCCTAGCATTTTTGGGAGGCTGAGGCAGGTGGATCACCTCAGGTCAGGAGTTCAAGACCAGCCTGGCCAACATGGTGAAACCTCATCTCTACTAAAAATACAAAAGTTAGCTGGGCATGGTGGTGGGTACCTGTAATCCCAGCTACTCGGGAGGCTGAGGCAGGAGAAGCACTTGAATCTGGGAGGTGGAGGTTGCAGTGGGCTGAGATGGGGCCACTGCACTCCAGCCTGGGTGACAGAGGGAGACTCCGTCTCAAAAAGAAAAAAAAAAAGTTGCCAGAACTTTGGATATTGCTGATTTCAAATTACATTTAATAAAAGAATGTCACTCACCTCCTGTTAAATGCTTTCCTGTGGCTATAGTAGGCCAGTTTAGTTTTGAACTAGCAATGCCTTCTCTGGAGGCAGTCATGGGCCAGTGGTTGTGCCTAGTGTGCTTTATACATACATGGCACTGCACTGATCCACCCACTTGAGGGAATAGAATGGCATCCCAGGAGAAGCAGCCTGGCTATGTTTGGGTACCACCTGTGATACTTCCTCTGTGTGGCTTCAAAAGTAGGTATAGAAAGAAACAAGGAAGGCCAGGCATGGTGACTCAGACTCATGCCTATAATCCCAGGACTTGGGCAGGCTGAGGTGGGTGGATTACCTAAGGTCAGGAATTCAAGACCAGCCTGACCAACATGGTGAAACCCCAGTCTCTATTGAAAATACAAAATTGGCCAAATGTGGTGGTGCATGCCTGTAATCCCAGTTACTTGGGAGGGTGAGGCTGGAGGAGAATCCCTTCAACCCAGGAGGTGAAGGTTACAGTGAGCCAAGATCGCACCATTGCACTCCAGCCTGGGCAACAAGAGCAAAACTCCGTCAAGAAAGACAGAGAGAGAGAGAGAGGCAGAGACAGAGACACAGAGAGGAGAGGAAGGGGGAAAAACATGGCTGAGGGGTAGATAAATGTTGCTCAGAAGGGAATGGTGGTGCTCGAAGTACTTTTCAGATAGGACTTGATGGGAGCATAATGCCAGGCCATCTGGTAACCACCTCTGCAAAGGGAAGGCAGGTGCATGAGTGAATGGGAGGCTGTGGTCACTCTCTTTTAGTTTTATCATCTAGTCTCCAACCTCTCCATAAGGGGAAAGGGAAATTGCCATTAATAAGAAAGCATTCTAGGCTGGGTGTGGTGACTCATGCCTGTAATCCCAGCACTTTGGGAGGCCAAGATAGGTGGATCACCTGAGGTCGGGAGTTCGCAACCAACCTGACCAGCATGGAGAAACCCTGTCTCTACTAAAAATATAAAATTAGCCAGGCATGGTGGCACATGCCTGTAATCCCAGCTACTCAGGAGGCTGAGGCAGGAGAATTGCTTGTACCTGGGAGGCAGAGGTTGTGGTGAGCTGAGATCGCACCATTGCACTCCGACCTGGGCAACAAGAGCAAAAACTCTGTCCCGTAAATAAATAAATAAGAAAGCACTCTATTATTTGTGTGCAAAGCGTGCTTCATGCTTACTGCCACAGTTGCTGTAACCTCCCTCCTCTTTCTCTGCCCAACGTCTCCTCACAACAGCTGCTGAAAGCCACTGAGTCCTCATGTGCCCTCCTCACTGCTCAGTCCATATGTCTAATCAGTGTATATATGGTATTTCTTACTCCACTAATTCTTGGCTAGAATTCCAGCCAAATGGCTACAATGAAATTTCTGTAATAGACCACAAGAAACCTAAGTCCCACCATTTCTCAGAGAAATAATATCAGTTGGTATATTCTCTGTTTCACACTCGCCTCTCTTGTTTTCTAAGTTGCTCCCCAAGTGAAGAAACTCCAGCATAGCTCAGGACATTTCATGAAGGAATTAACTTTGACCCCAGGTTACCATCTGAAATGTGGCCTAGTCCTTGACACACACGCTTGACCAGTGCCCCATATTTAGCCAGTGCAGTTCCTGCTTTTTCTCCCTGCTGGAAGGGAGAGCAGAGGGGAAATTTCAGGTCATATATGCATCACGAGTCAAGGATATTATTGAAAACTCTTGCTTTCCAAAAAGCTTCCCCTGGAAGGAGCCCCCAGTGTCAATCCATGGTCTTTATGAATAATAAATGTACACAAAACAGATTCACAGAGACATTACACACTGAGCCACTTGTATGCCGCTTCCTGGAATGGTTCCAAATCCTGTGGGAAAGCGGAAGTCTAGAGGGTTGCTTTTTCCCTCTCCTCTGCCCTTTCTCTTTCTCTCCATTCTTTGTGTTTGCTCTCTTTGCTTCTGGGACTGTTGTAGCAAACAGAATAAATGGGAGTTGCCTTGAGGTAAACGGTGTCCCCTGTGAAATCCTGCTCGACTTGTTTTAATTCTGTGCCATCATGTGCACACCACAGCATGAGTTAAGATACCTCTGTGGACCAGTGGACTGATGTTCCCATGTTTAAAGTCCCTCCCCACCTTTCCTTTAGAAAATATACTTCCAGCATATGTCGAGAAAGAAAATGTTTGCCCTGGCACTTGACACTTTAGCCATGTAGTTCTTTCCTGTTAAGAGAGTGAGGGAGAAGAAATGAAATAGGAAAAGCTGAAGAAAAGGGAAGATAATCAGGAAGCTTTCTCACCCTTTAAGTAGTAATATTAGCTTTGCAAATCCAGAGTCTTACATTGGGGCCTAGCAGAGACATTACAGCAAATACCAAGTGTCTTCCTTATGTAAGGGGTCATGCAAGGGAATACAGAATAAATATGACCTAGTCACTGCTCATGAGGGACATATAAGATCATTGAAGAAGATCAGAGAAGTACAAAGGAACTAGAGGCAGACTAAGATGCACCCAGTGAGACAGCTTTGTCTAAGCTACCTGTGGAATCAAAGGAAAGTGATACCGTAATGGGTTCATCCCAGTGATAGTGTACCCTACTTGGACAACTTGAACAAGGCTTCAGTTGGCAGAGGACAGAGTTGAGGGTATTTCAGGTGAAGGACATGGTGTGAGTAAAAAGTCAGAGGTGGCAACGCAGGGTGTGTTTGGACGTAGTAACTGTGCTAAGTTGCAGCAGGGGGAAAGAGCCTTTGGGAAAATGCTCAGAATTGTGCTTTTTCAGATTAAGTGGTTTGAGGCAGGAATCTTGTGGAAGTTTATGGCAGTAGTCCAGGAGGAAAAAAACACAGGTGATTACAGGAAGACTCAAAGAGTGGATGAATTGAAACCTTGCAGAGAGACATCTCTGTGGTCTTTGGAAACAACACAGAAGGGAAAGAGCTGATGCCTGGGACTGTCCACCTTTACAAACAGAAAACCATACTACTTTCACTGTTATTTTTTCACCCTAATATTTTTTTTCTTTCGTATTTCATAGTCTTTGGAAATGGAATATTGTTTGTGGGACAAAAAGAAAAATAGAAATAACATGATTTATTCAATGAAGAAGGTTTTCTGGGGGCAGCCAATAGATACTGAAGTAGTAAGAAGCTAAGAAAACTGTTGGCTATATAGCACAGAAGCGCAAACCCAGGCATGGAGTGGAAAGTGGCCTGTCTTTGCTAACAGAGGGCCAAATTCCTCCTCAGGATTAGCCACCTCTTTTTCCTCCAGAGTTGCCTAAAAAAATAAAAATAATAATAAAAAACACAGCAGAGAATGCTGTATATCCTTAACCAAGTCTCAGTGAGTTTAAGGCATGCCCTACCTTTGGGCACTCAGGGAATCCCATTCTGAGCCCCTCTCACTGGTCATCTTTGGCTGTGGGAAGGATGGCACTGGGGGTCTGTTGGGAATTTCTCCATAATTGCAGTTCTGAATCCCTAATGCATACACTCTCCTTGCTAGATTTGTTCTGCTGGGTGACAGCTATCGATACTCAGACAAGGCTATTAACTTGCCCAAGTCCACTCTGCCCCACCTTTTTTGAGAATTATTTCCTAATCTCTTGGTGACACACTAGAGGCATTGCAGTACAGGTAGAAGTGGGTAAGTATTTCAGCCAGCCAGGCAAGAGAACTTGAATGCTGGCTCCTCCATGTACTAGCTGTGTGACTTATGCCAAGTCACCTAACCACTTAGGGACTCAGAGAAGCAGGGCTGTTGTCTCTAGATGATTAAAATGAAAAACTGTTTGTGTACCTACCATCTATCCTTTCACAGTGTCTGCAACTACTGTGGGCTTATAGTTTTTTTTCTTCCAAAGAATTTGGGATTTTTTTCCTAACGCTGCTATTTATTTACTTTGCTCGTTTCTGAATCTGAGCTTTTAGACATGAAGCATCCCTGAGGTTTACTCTAAGAAATACTAGCTTGTAAAATAAGCAACATGTAAAGAGCTTCTGGAGGGTGCAATTACTGAAGCTGCAGAGCTTTTACCAAGCTGCTCTGCTTGTTATTCATTAACACAGCAGCTTGGTAAACTTAGGTAGATACATTCCTGAAGGCTCCACAGGATATGTTTACTCTAGTAAACTAAGTAATCAAAGCAGTGTGTCCTCTTGCACGACATTATCACTGTCCACCACATACTAGTGGTGTTTATTTCTCTAGATCGTGGGCTTGTATATCAGGATAAGCCTCATGCAGAGCTCATTTTATCATTTATATTAAAGATAAGTAGAGAAGAAAGAGAATGCTTTTTGAAGTTAGGTTACTGTAGTTTTCTCATGGTTTATAAAAGGGGCAGAGATTTGGGAAAAGGAAGCAAATATTTTGGCTAATGTGGTCAAACACTCTTTTCTGTTGACAAGTTAAGATAATCAGGTGTTCTGCATTTTGCCACTTTCCTTTGTTATTTTATTATTTTTTTTTCATGAGCTCAGCACAATAGGCAGAACTCAAGGAAAGCCCATAGATACAAAGACATTCAAGACTAATATTAGAGACAAAAGAATAATAAGAATCCTGTAACAGCCTTAGTCTGTTTATAGTGTTTCTTTTTTGGAGGAATCTAGCTTTTTAACACTTGGAGGAGGAGTCACAGGACTATCTGAGGCCCTGGGGGAAAGATGGCTACTGCCTCTTAAGGCTCTTATGGTGCAATTTGATCTTTTAAAATGTGACCTTTTAAACACTTTGTATCACGGCTGTGAGCATTATCAGTTGAATTTAACGAATGACTGGCGTATAGAAAACCCTTTGAGATTGCCTGTACCAAGCTTGCACTAAGGTAGACCTGGGGATGCTATGGCATCTGAATGGTGAGCATTTTCGAGGAGAGGCTTCTGAGAAAGCAGTTTCTGGCTAATGAATTGGCATGCTGGTGGGTGGTAACAGAAGTTTGAGATCCACGCCCTGTTCTCGAAGGTATTTGTACTTGGCCTGCAGGACTAATACAAGAAACAACCAGTACACGGTAGCTTGTGACCAAGTTTAATTATGAGCTCTAAGTGTTCATGCATAGGGCACGTTTATAGGAACTGAAGCTTTCAAGAGAAGCAGCACTGCAGTTGGGTGTTTAAGGGGGTACAGATGAGGTTGCTAGGTGAAGCATTTAAAAGATGCAGTGATTTGAGAGGCCAAGGCGGGCGGATCATTTGAGGTCAGGAGTTTGAAACCAGCCTGGCCAACATGGTGAAACCCTATCTCTACTAAAAATACAAAAATTAGCTGGGCGTGGTGGTGGGCGCCTATCATCCCAGCTACTTGAAAGGCTGAGGTAGGAGAATCACTTGAATCCAGGAGTTGGAGACTGCAGTGATCCTAGATTGCACCACTGCACTCCAGCCTGGGCAACAGAGCGAGACTCCATGAAATGAATGATTGAATGAATGAATGAATGAATGAATGATGTGATGGTAAATCTGGCTAGTCTAGAACCAAGAGGATTTGCCAAAGAGAAATATTTTAAAATGGAAGCAACTGAAGAGGACTTAAAACCATCTTCTTCAGTCCCTTGTCTTACTTCTGGCAAGCCCTGGGAGCTGAAGGGGCACAAGGCTGACTGGACAAAGCAAGCCGTTGTGAGCCGGGATTATGGGAAACCTTGAAAGGCAATGCAGTGTAGAATTTAGGTGCTTGGATGCCTTGTGAGAAACGAATTGCATGGTGGGAGGACTTTTTTAGGAATGATTTAGTTTAGGAGCATGAATGGTGCTAAACTTGTGGTATTGCCTGAGAATCCAGCATTGTTATTCTTGCCATTGAAGAAATAATTCTTCATACTTACCCCTTTGGTTTCTTGGTCTTTTGGCTGTTTGCTTTCCTATCTCCTTCCCGCCCCCCCATCTTCAGTGCAATCACCTCTATGTTAATGCTAGGTAAGGATTACACTTCCCAGGGCAATTTGCATTTTATTAATAACTGGAGCACCATTTCAAGAGAAAACAAGGCATCTAAAAGTAGAGCTTCAGGCAACAGTGACTTCAAATTTTAAGGCTGGTAAAGTATCTTTCATGTATCCCTAAAATCAGGATATATAAGTGGAACAGATTAGAAGGGGGGGAACCTAAAGATATTGTGTGTCTGGCACTTAGTAAGTACTCATATTTTTAAATGAATGAATTAAACTTTGTAGTGAATGAATGAATTGTTGAATAAGGCTCAGGGGTGCAGGGTTTTTAGGGAGGGAATAGGAAGAATAGTGGAATTACGTTCCTTTTAAAGGAGGGATTTTAAATGTTAAGTTTTATAAATTTTTAAAATTAAAATATTTAATTATAAATTTTAACAGAGGAATTTTAAAGAAGGACTTGGTGACTGTGTGATCCCAAAATGTGTGGAAGAGAACATTAAAATATGTATACATAGTTGAATCTAGCTGTTTAGGAGAGTATCCCTGACAGAACCAGAACCCAGAAGAGTTCTGTCTTCAATCATATGAACACACAACCGTCATTTTTGAGTACACATTTGAAAACATTCCTTCACTTCACCTGTCTACAAGTTAACTTATGTGAATCACTGCCCTGCTTCCTGATTATTCTCCCTGATGTCCTCTGTTCAACTTTTTCTTCTGTTTTACTATGCCCAGTGAAATGGGAGGAAAAGTAGGGCTTAGTATGAATTGGATACCCAGATTTCTTACAAAAGGATCTGAAGAATTTTTATCCTTTCCTTATTCTACTTTTATCACCACTTTGAATTTGTCATGTCAAAATTTCTTTAGGAAAACCTGTTTATTTCAGAAAAAAAAGGTATAGGCCATTGTTTAGAAAGTTATGCTTGCAATGACTCACACTTTTTGCCTCTCTTTTGCATGGGATATGCTGCCCTTAGTTATGCAGAGATAACAGGCTGACTTGCCTCCCAAAAGCATTCTTCCTTGACAGACTGGTTTGCTCTAATCTGTATAAACACTCTTGCCTGCTGACCAGTAGTCTTGTATTTATGAGGCCCTTAGAAAACACTGCAAGCTGCAGAGTGACCATGAATAGCAAACTTAATTTGGTTTAATGTGTTTTGGCTTGCTTGACCTCACCAGAATAAAAATGTGCCTGCTTAAATTATTGTATTGGGACTTAGAAAAAATTCTAGAGACATTTATCTCATTGGAAGACTCTCAGGATCGTTTTAGCAAGGGTTTAAGTCCACGTTTAATGTCAGATAGACTTGAAATATTTAACATAGAGCTTTAATCACAGAGTAGGTTTTTGTAAGTTCTGAATTTTAAGTCTGAGTGACTATTTTTTTTCTTAATACTTTTTTTTTTTTTTCTAGACAATTGGCTGGCAACGACCTTTCTTTTATCCACCCAAAGGCCTTGTCTGGGTTGAAAGAGCTCAAAGTTCTGTAAGTAATGCAATTTTAGAGTTTCACAGCTGGCTGTATATTTTCTTTCTGCATAGTCAACATGCTTGGAACTAGGTGAAGCACAGTTTTTTTTAGTTCAGGATTAAAAGATTTAAGGAGTGGCCAGTGGGTAGTGTGGGAGGCTAGAGGTTGATTTAGGCAACCCTGCATCTGGATAACAAAAGGTAAAACCTAAATAATAGGCATTCTGACCTCCAGTATACTATAGTTGAATGTTAGTTAGGCTTTTTGGGTGGCTAATGCATTGAATCAAACCCATACTTAAGTTTTACTGGTAGGGTTTTGTTTCTACTTATTTTATAGCAATAAGAATTTTGAATTACCTGACCCTAGAAAGGAAAAAGGCTTACAAGTGCTCCAAATGTTAAAATAAATTTAGAGCTAAACGGCATTCACATGCCTACAATTTATATTGCCAGTGAAGGATGAGGAAATAAATTCCTGGCAGTGGTCAGGAGCCTGGAGTGTGGCAGTTTAGGAAACAGGTGAACTGACTGCCCCCACTTCTGCCACTACCGTGCTGGATGACCTTCAGCAGGTCATTAGACCTCTCTGGTTCAGTGAGCTAGGTGGGACCTTTACCTCTTCCATTCTGTGGTTATGATTCATGTCAGGCAGTCATTTTATTAATGTGACAGGAATGGCTTTAGGCAAAAAACCAAAAGGATTTCATTTTCAGTATGGATCTATGCCTCTATTCGGCAGGCCCTAACTAGTAGATGATCAAAGCTCTGTTTCTCTTCTGGCCCCACATGCATTGAGGACATTGCTGCTGTTTCTTAAGAGCTTGGGATCTTCCATCCGCTTGGCAAAATTGGCTTTACCTGATGCCCATGTTGCTGGGCTCTTCTTTATTCCAATTTGAAAGGCATTAGGAATTCCAGCGGATTTGCTTATTATACCTCCCAGTTAACTTGTTATAGCTTCTAATTAACATTAACTAATGGTACTCAGGGTGATGTACATTAACTAGAGTGCCTTAATTACCAGGAACAAAACCACCCTTGGAAATGTGGATTACTCAGCAAGTCTGTGTTCTGGCATGGCTTGGGATAGCAGTATAGATTTCCCTTCTGGCTTTACAGCAAGTGCTTCTTGAAGTTTTGCAATTCTCTTGTCTTAGATGCTTTCTACCTCTACCTCCCTGTTTTCCCTTTGGAAATATTTTTTAGAAAACAAAAAAAGACTTTTAATTTTTCTAAGAAAAAATGGTAACAATTACTTGTTATTCACTAATCAAAAATTTCTTTCAGAACGCTCCAGAACAATCAGTTGAAAACAGTACCCAGTGAAGCCATTCGAGGGCTGAGTGCTTTGCAATCTTTGTAAGTAACTTCTTGGTTTCCTGCATTCTTGACTTAAGAGGAGACTACTCTGGCTGTTAAAGGTGTAAAGAACCGGAATCCTAAGGAAAGAGGAGATTTATCCTTTCATCTCAGATAAAAAGAGAGATAGCTAGGCAGTATTATCAAAATGTCCTTTGGTGAAGGAGAAGGAGGTGGTTCTGTTTACCTTTTCTCTTGTCTTAAAGGCTCAGAGAAAGCTACTGGGTATTCACTGCTGGGTGTACTTCCATGAACATGTGCATAGCTGGTGATCAGCACTTTGGAACCAGTTATGTGTGTACAGAAGTTTTAGTGTCTTGTGACTTGACTGTCAAGAATCAGCCACAAAGAGGTTTCTGTTTCACATGGTAATGATAATCAGAACAAATTGATTATAATTCCTCAATTTGGTGACGGGAACTTCCCGGAAAAAATGAAAAAGTATTCTTCAAAACAAGGAACTTCATTAGCTTCTACTAGAATAATGAATACAAATTTGCATTGCTCACATCATGTCCTAAATAACAAATACAATGGAACTCTGGGGCGTAGTTTCTCTAAGTGTAGTAGTCTGACCACGCTTTGCAACAGACTCACTAGGGAAAGATTGCTAAAATGCAGATCCCTAGGCTGTATTCTAGAAGTAATGCTGTTTTCTTTTTAAAGGTAGAATTCAGAAGTCTAATTTTAAATGATCTCCCTAGAAGCACTCTGAATAAAAAATGTTAACAGTTAATCCCTCTATGTGTGCTAGTATAAAACTGCATTTTAGTGACATCACATATTTGTATACTAATTTGTCTCTTAGATTTTGTATTATACTTTGAAATAACTACAAATAGTAGGAAAGGCACACAAGTTAGAAAACAGGATGAAAATGACTGAGCTGCTTGTCCCATCAATTTGCTAACATAAAGCCATTTTTAACTGCACCAAAGAGACATCCCTGCAAATTATAAATCATGGATTACCATTTGATTTTAGATTAGATATTCTAGTAGTTAATGAGCAATGAATGTGAAACTAAAAATATATACTACTAATAAAAAAATATGCTGTAAAATTAAACTTTAAACTGTATCTAACACATAAACAAGGAGTATCCAGGGTGTTGGCCATTTAGTTCCTGGTTTAAAAGGAAGTTTAATTGAAGGTGGTCTGTATTAAATAGCTCCCTTCACTAAAATGGTAAGTTAGGAATATAAGGATTTTTCACCACAGCTAATTGGGAAGGTTCTGAGAAGACTTTAAAAATGAATCAGTGGGAGCTGGGCATGGTGGCTCACGCCTGTAATCCCAGCACTTTGGAAGGCCAAGGTGGGCAGATCACATGGTCAGGAGTTAGAGACTAGCTTGGCCAATATAGTGAAAACCCGTCTCTACACACACACACACACACACACACACACACACACACACACACAGAGAGAGAGAGACACACACTCTACATCAATGGGAATGGGAATGAGTTCCCTTATAGAAATGTTACTTGGCTGACTTCATACACTCTCTCACCTCAGATGGATGTACACAGGGGGAGTCATCTGACCTCTCTTGGACCTGAATTCACAGGCATTTTAAATAATTCTTATTTTCTTTTGCTTCTTAAGAATTTATTTTACTTCGAGACCCTCATATTGAATTGTCATTTTGCAAGATTTAATAATCAAAATACTCAATTATTTTGTCTAGTTTACAGGCTAAGAAAGAGAAGACTAAAATCTCATTTGCAACTTTAGAACAGAAAAATTACCCAGAAAACATACAAATATTTTAATTTGTACATTTAATTTAAATGTACTTTAATGTACAGTAAGTACATTAAAGTACACAAGACATTTATTGGTAATGTCGATGATTTATAGTGGTGTTTTTCACAGAAATCGTAGATTTCGCTCTCATGTTTTAAAAAAGCATACTGTGCTTATTTATCATTCATGGAGCAAATTGCTTACATTATCTCCAAAATTGGGATGAGTATATAGAGTGGAGGTAAAACAAACTTTTTTAAAAGGCATTGGGATGTTTTCATATATAGCAGAAACACAAGGTGCTGCTATGTGTCAGGCCTGCTTAATTTAAGAAGGAAATGTTCATGCGTTTGTTAGCAGAGTGGGTGCAGTGGTGAAGTTAGATACAATTGAAGTTTTGTCATGGTGTAAAACAGTCTTATCAGCACTTGAGTCATTTTGAAAATCTGTTCTTCAGATCTGAATTACATGAAAGATTCCATTGTGGTTTTGAATAGTGCTTAAAAGAAGCAAAGTTCATTAGGGATTGAAATTGACCACAAGTGGTTTGATGCAAGGGTATGTTTGATAATGACTTATAAAATCAGAAAGCCAATTGTTGATACTAATAAAAAGGTTGCATAATTGCCTCCCATAAAGCTAAAAAGACTAAAGCATTACCTTAGCAGGCTATTAAAGTGACATGTCATAATTATCTCCACTATAAATTTTTTAACATCAGATTACATTTTTATTGAATATTAAAAGATCTCAAAGATTAAATTTCCTAGGTTTTTCTCAGTTTTAAAATATGTTTACAACATTTACATTATTGGTAAGTTAGAACAGAGAGAAAGGAGGTCTTTTGATTATACAGGTGTTTATTGATAACAAAGACTTTCAACAGTTAAATATCTGCATTTAATATTATTTTGTTACTGTAGTTTGTTTAGACAAGAAATTTAAAAACACATGAATCTCAGTCAATTGTAAAATAGGCTTTTGAGAATAGGGAATAGAAGCATGTTTTCCAGACAAAAATAACAAAGAAATTGAGTGGATAAATATGCCATTCACTGTTTAACAATAAAACTGTGCCTAAATAAAGCAGTAGTTTATCTCTTACCGCATGGAGTTTAAATAGTAAAATACCTTGAATAAACCCTCATACTCTTTCCACTTTGTGAGATATTCGATGCTTTTTAGCATTTACTTAAAGAATTATAGTATTTTCTTCATCTGTTAGTTAGGAGGAGTACGAATAGCATAGGTCATTGCTACAAAGCCACACTGAAACAGTGCTCTGAAGCACTGATCTCAGTATAAGTACAGACTCTTCACTTTTATGGGTGCCTCACCACACCCGCATGTGAATTGAGGGATAAGGATTAACCATTTCAGTCACCACAAATCGTTTTTCTCATTAAACCTCTTATTTAAGAGTTTCATTTTTCCATAGTTCTTTAATCCCTACTTAGGTGTGACTTTAAAATTTTTGGAAATTTTTAGTACAGAGAAAATTGTGTCCATGCATTTATTGTTGTATTATGCTATTTTATTGTTGTACTTAATGCCGTTTTGTATATACAAGAGTTTCATTACTGTCTTAGCTCAAAACTCACCTAATTTTCTAGCAATAAGTTAAGGCCATTCTTTTTCCTTGATGACACAGAATTCAAAGGAGTTCAAAGGTTGTATAAGGTACTGAATTTATATTAAAAAGGTACTGACAACTTTCCTTATTACGTATAGTATTTTCTCTATCAATGGAGGTATTGTAGATATTTGGAGGTGCATTGCACACTATTTTATTGAATCTGAATATACATTGTCATCAATATGATAAATAATTTAAACTTTTCAACTGCAGTAACACTAAGGAACTTCAATTTGTAACAAAAATGCAACCCAAACCCCTTACCTGGCCTATAGAGACTCATGGAATGTGGACCCTGTTCACATCCCCAGCTATGTCTCCTTGGGCCCTCTACTCCCCTCCTCCTGTGTTTTAATCACTCTTGTTTTCTGGGAGTTGTTGGATCATACCAAGTTGGTTTCTACTACTGGGTCTCTGCCCTGGCTCTTTTCTTTGCCTAAAACACTCCTTGCCCAGCTCCTGTTTCGACCCATTCTTGTTTATTCTTTAGGTCTCACTTTAAATGTCACCTTCTGAGAATGATGGTTTCCACGTTCATCCATGTCCTTACCAAGGACACAAACTCATTGTTTTTTATGGCTGCATAGTATTCCATGGTGTATATGTGCCGCATTTTCCCTGTCCAGTCTATCATCGATGGACACAGGGAGGGGAGCATCACACACTGGGGTCTGTCAAGGGAAAATAGGGGAGGGACAGCGGGGGGTGGGGAGTTAGGGACAGAGAGCATGGGGAGAAATGCCAGATATAGGTGATGGGGAGGAAGGCAGCAAATCACACTGCCATGTGTGTACCTATGCAACAATCTTGCATGTTCTTCACATGTACCCCAAAACCTAAAAAAAAAGGATCTGACCTCTGCAATGCAGGACAGAAAAAAAAAATGTCACCTTCTTAAAAATACTTTTCTTGACCAAATGCATTTTGGGTAGCTACCCTCCTCCTCAGAGTCCATCAGTCTTTAATTTCAGTGCCTTGTTTATCTACTCCAGACGTACTTTTAAACTACTCCATTATCATTTTGCAACTTGCATGTCACCTCCTCCACTGGAATATCAGTCTCCTAAGGACAGGCCTCTTGCCTTTCACTAGTTTATCCTTTCTGCCTAACAAGATGCTAAATTTAAATGTGTTGAATGAATTGCAGGTAATTAAGTTATCTACAAGTATAATTTAGTTACATTATTTATTTATATAATATGCTTAATTGTATGATTATAGTTTTAAGTCTCTTCCTTCCTAAGAATGGAAAAGTTCCATGAGGGGTATGTGTGTGTGTGTGTATGTGTGTGTGCGCGTGTGCACGCATGTGTTTAAACACATTCCTGTCTGCTCATTAAAGCAAATACTCTAAATAGCTCTGTAGCCAGGACTTTGCCAGTCTGTTATGTAAAAGTTGCCTGTCTCAGGGTAAGTTCTAGAAAGCCTCAAAAATGAACAAGTCTAAAAATGTGTGTTTCTAGGTAGATTCTTAAGGCAGCTGCTCAATGTCCTAAGCTCTCCCTTTTTAAGTGTTCTTTCAGTTATCTTGACTCTATTAGAAAGAAAGCTTCCATCTGATATTCACCAGGACCAATGGTCTTTAACCCCTGCTGATGTGTCACTAGGAAGGAAAATGCATCTGGGGCTGGGAGCAGTTAATTGGGACCAGGGGCCCAGAACCTGACTGTGGTGGAAAGGGACAGTTATGGCAGGAACTGAAGTTGGAACAGTGTAAGGAAACAGGAGGCACAAAAACCACTCTAAAACTCAGAATTTCCTGAACTTGAAAGTTGTCAAACTGTTTCTTTAAAAAGATGCTGTCATTTTGAATTTTTAATCAGTTTTTTTTGTGTTCTGTAATTTTCACAAAGAGGTCCAAGGCTGTGAGGCATGAATATAAATGATGAAAATATATCAACAAGGGATTTGTGAGGAGAAAGCTATGATTTGCCTGGCACATAGTGTCCCTCATCATATTAATACCAGATTGTTGAAAAGCAATTATTCCAACAATTACATCTGGTTATGCCAACAATAATACGTAGGACTTAGTTTCCTGATTTTCATATGGGGACTTAACTTTAAGTATGAGTAATCCTATTAGTAAGGTGTTCTTAATTCCAAAATTTTTGGAAAAATTGAAGAAGCTTTAAAGCCACAGTAACATTGATTCAAGGAGCTGCTTAATTTTTCCAACAGACAATTTGACCTTTTCTTAATAATTGTTAATTTTGGCACACAAATTTTTCAAAAGCACTTAACTGCTAAGAGAATAGGAAAAAGTTGCTTTGCCTGTACATGACACTTATATTTTTAACTTGCCTAGAGGTAATAAGGGTGATTGAAATCTATTGAAATTCTTTGTTGTTATAAACAAATTCTAAGTAGTTTCTAATATTTTCCTTTGGTACAGAATCAGTAACGAGGAAATTTAATGTCTAATATTAGTTATAATGTAACATTGGAAGTAAAGTAGCTTATTTGGTCAGTTTAGTTTCTTTTTTTTTTCCCACATATGTCTGATAATTATGCTCTGAAACATAATTTCAATATGAACTTTGTGAGTTTTTTAAAAAAATATATCTTTCTGCTATAAAGTTACTTCTTAGCCAAAGATAGTTGAAGAATATAGATTTGGATACATGCCATTCTTATGAAGGAAGAGAAAGAACTGACTTTCATATACTGGTCATGAAAATGTTATTAGATTTTATGAGGACTTCCAGTGAAATTAAAGATGGTCATTTTTATAAGTCCTTTTTGTTTTGAAAGCTTTGAGAGTTGTGAGACTTGGACTGACTCATTTCACTAGAATTTGTTACTGAACATGGTTGTTTCTGTTTCTGTCAGGCGTTTAGATGCCAACCATATTACCTCAGTCCCCGAGGACAGTTTTGAAGGGCTTGTTCAGTTACGGCATCTGTGGCTGGATGACAACAGCTTGACGGAGGTGCCTGTGCACCCCCTCAGCAATCTGCCCACCCTACAGGCGCTGACCCTGGCTCTCAACAAGATCTCAAGCATACCTGACTTTGCATTTACCAACCTTTCAAGCCTGGTAGTTCTGTAAGTATTTATTCCTTTTAATTCCATATATTTGTATGAATTGGGATACAAAAACAGGGTTCTTCTGACAGATTATTATCAAAGTACCTCACTGATTATGCTCCTGAATAGTTAATGCTTGAGGGAGCTGCTTTTGTACAAGACTAAACAGAATAGGAGAATTAAAAAAATTAATAGCTGATAATAATTGTTGAATCCCTCAGATAAATGGCCAGTTGTGATCATGAGAAGTAATTGGGTCATTCAGCACATATTCCTACAACTTTTGCTTGTGTCCCAGCTGTGTATTCAATGTTAAAAGAAGGGAAGTCACCTTGAGATGTCCATAGAAGTTAGTCCCAGGGTTATTTCATGTTTTCCACTTGTTCAGAGAGTATGTGATATACTGTGTTTTTAATCTTCCAAGACATAACAAAGTAGCACTGCTTTTAAAATCTGTTACAGATCTCACTGGTGTAAACTACACACTTCCTCCACACCATTACCCTCATGTCCTCAGTAGGAGAGCTCATCAAATTTTGCTTCATATAATTAAGAGCCAATCAAAACTTCGTTTTGATATGAATAAATATTAAATAGCCTTCCACGTCTGTACCTTACTTCCATTACAGATACTTTCTCTTTCCATGGGGTAGTCTATGTTCACTGAGTCTTTGCAGTGTACGTAGCAAGAGATAATTACCCAATACCATTTGTTTTCTATGGTCAACTGTTGATATGTTTAGCTATATCATTCATTCACACACCAATTTAGACATATTAAACAATGATAATAGTTGCAAATGGGAGATGGAAATGTCATGTTACGCTTTTTTTTCTCGTAGGCATCTTCATAACAATAAAATTAAAAGCCTGAGTCAACATTGTTTTGATGGACTAGATAACCTGGAGACATTGTAAGTATATTCATATTTTGAGCAACTGCATTGTAATATTTAAAGTGCAATTTTGTACTTCACTGCAGAAAAATAAAAAAGTATTGGCCTTGAATTCAGCTCCTTATTAATTCACTTTGATAACTGACTAAATTCTTGCTAGCAAAGGACCCAATTATGAATACTAATCTAAGATTATCACTAAAAATTGGAAAGTGTGAATTGCATATTTTCCCCCAAACAATACACATTCAAAATGGCTCAATCTACAAAGATTTATACCTTTTCAGAAATGTTGGTTTTGTTAAAGGCATGACAGTTTTGGGACTTATAAACTTCTAAAATGAATTCTGGATAGTTTTGTTTTTTCCATGACCTCAGTTGCCTTACTAATTGTTAACACTGGGTTTGAATACTATATCTGATTTCACATGTAACAAATGAAGATTTTATATTTTGCTATGATACTTTTGTTGTTTCCACTAGCTAAAGTGTTTGGGACCTCTGGCTGTTTCAACTGTACATTGCACCACGATATAAGTAAAATCATTGTGCAGCTGTGTATATTTGAGAGAAGGGTCTTTATTTTTGTTGCTTTAGCCTATATTAGTTGCCTTTATTGCCTTTATTCAAAGATACATAATTTTTGCTGTTGTGATGAGTAAATGATTCAGAGAAGGTCCCAGTTACATGGGTGAGTAAAGCCTAATTGGAATGCTCAGGGTTTGTAGTATTTTATTTGACTGAATTCTCTGGTTAACTGTCAGTTAAGGAGAAGACTTAAAATCTTTTAGGACTCTATTAATTCGCTTTCCTATCTAAATTAGAGGATAGGAAACATCAATGGATATTTGAAAGTAGAAGATCTTGTAGAAGATAGTTCCAAACTCAGATCTCCTTTGCTAAGTGTGTAAGTTTTAGTGTTATAAAGGAATCGGTTTCCTAATCCTGGGCCATGTACACTATTTCATTTATGTTAAAATTAAACCTCTTCAGAGTTAAATTTTTATTTGCCATTTTATTTTCCATGTTAAAAAAAAAAGGAAAAGGAAAACAAAATATGTCTCAAAGGAGCTGAGCTTATAATTTTATTTTACTTTCATTCTGAAATCAATCATGCTAATCATATGCCAATGTACTCTTTATGTTAAAAGAAATTAAACTCTAAACACTCCCAAAACTAAGACGCTTTTAGTACAGATCACTATGACTTAGCTTTCTCCTAACTAATATAAAATTCTCAGTAATTCGTAACCTGCATGAAGGACAACAATTGTGTGAATCTACCCTGGTCCTTCTGATTATTCTTATCTCAGGTCATCATGCTGTTGTGGAACTGAGGTCAGCTGCTCTTATACCAGAATTTCAGGAAGCCACTGTGAACTCCAAATGGAAACCTCAGTTTCACGCTATGTCATTTACAAATGGCTATTCAATGAATTATATTCTAGGATGAATTTCCAGAGAAATACTATTCAGATGATTTATGTATTTAATGCATCAGAAATACATGATTCTGAAAATTCTTTGAATTTGTAAGTTTGTTGACCTAAAAACATCACAGAAGAAAAATGATTTTTCTCTATTCAGTATTGTAAGAAAAGGTGTAATTTCAGTTAAACTCCTACATGGCTTTTAAATGACAATATGGTTGATAAGGGAAGATTACCATACAGAGGATGTAATTAAATATATATATCTATATATCTGTAACAAAATCCCTTATGAATTGTAACCACTATTCAATATTTTGATATATTTTCACCCATTTTTTTCTAGGGACTTGAATTATAATAACTTGGGGGAATTTCCTCAGGCTATTAAAGCCCTTCCTAGCTTAAAAGAGCTGTGAGTATTGCTTCATTCTCTTTATGCCTTCATATCCCTGAAACTCACCATTCAATGTTCCAACAATGAGATTTTAGAACATCTTGTTCCATTACATATAATCATAATACATGCACACAAACACACAAATAATCATACAAATTAGGTTGTGTTCGATGGCACAGATGATTTTGAGTATAGATTGCTGCAAGGGGTTAAATGCTAGTAAAACAAAAAGTCCTGATGTACAGTTTCTGCCTTTAAGGAGCTTGTAGTCTTAGTCACACTGGGGAAGCTGACCATGTTAAGACAGGTAGCTGTTTCTAGGTAGAAATCAATGCTGAATGGATAGGATAAATAAATCATTCCAGAAGAATACCTAGTTGAAGCTTGGAGTCACTGCAGAAAGCATCACCAAAGGAAAGGAGTTTGACTAGACTTGAAAGAATAAAAATATTTAAACAAAGGAATGAGGGGGCATTTTTGTTTTTGTTTGTCTGTTTTGGGACAGGGTCTCACTGCGTTGCCCAGGCTGGATTGCCATGATGCAGTGGTGTGATCACAACTCACTGCAACCTTGACCTCCCAGGCTTAGGTCATCCCTCCCACTTTAGCTTCCTGGGTAGCTGGGACTGTAAGCCTGTGCCACCACACTCAGCTGATTTTTAATTTTTTTCTAGAGATAGGGTTTCATCATGTTGCCCAGGCTGGTCTCAAACTCCTGGGCCCAAGTGATCCCTTCAAAGTGCTGGGATTATAGGTGTGAGCCACTGTGCCCAGCCTGAGGGAACATGTTGGATGGGTAGAGATAGTGACTATATACAGCACAATAGGGACTGTGTGCTGTGAGCTAGTTGATGGTGAACATTCTAAGAGGCATTGCCAAGAGACTAAATACAGGCTACAGTGAGAGAGATTTTGAGGTTAGAACACCTGTTTATCATGGTCTAAAGCTTTTTTTTATGATGAAGCAACAGATAAATGCATATGAGGGATCTGATACATACCAGGCTAAGCAGTGAGTTAAAAAAGAATTAGGTATGATACTGAAAAAGATAAGATAAAATTTTAGATTTCCTATGTTTAAAAATTTTCATGTAGTCATTATCATTATAATTTATAGAATGCTAAATAGCAGTAGTTACTTGAGTTTTATTTCAGAAGAGGATAATGCATTTCAAAATACTTTTCTCCTATCTTTCTAGAGGATTTCATAGTAATTCTATTTCTGTTATCCCTGATGGAGCATTTGATGGTAATCCACTCTTAAGAACTATGTAAGTATTTCTGAAAGTTTCTTTTAATGTATAATTATGTGAAGCTATGTCTGTAGCTTGCCAAACATCTGGATAAATAAAGAAAATTCAGGCTTTTAATATGTGTATATTGTGAACATAGATTTAATATTAGAGTGCTTGTGAATATGTGAAAATTTTGCTTTTTTGGGTATTTTCACAGACATTTGTATGATAATCCTCTATCTTTTGTGGGGAACTCTGCATTTCACAACTTATCTGATCTTCATTCCCTGTAAGTATATGAATTTAAAAATAAACCTGAATATTTATACAGTTGTTTTAATGGAAAACAAGAATTTATTACTGGAACTCCAAAAAACAAAATCTTTAAAATTTTTTTCCTCCTTGGGCATAGGTTTTAATGGTTCTTATTTTTGTCAACAGTCAAATTATCACACTTTAAGGTACATTCAAGAACATTCAAGAGATGAAACTAGTTTTATTTTTAGTTTTACTTGCACTGTAATTTTAAACTGTTTAAAAGATGGAATATGAAAAAAATTAAAAATTACTTTGTCTTTCTCAATTTCTTAAAGAGTCATTCGTGGTGCAAGCATGGTGCAGCAGTTCCCCAATCTTACTGGAACTGTCCACCTGGAAAGTCTGTAAGTGTGGCCTTTTGAAGAGGGGTTGTATAAAGATAACACTGCTGGACAGTCAGCAGGGTGCCAGGGTCTTTTAGGGACAATGATGGGTTTATGCTGATTCCTCCAGTTTCCCTTTGCACATATCATGCATGGAGAAGAATATGTTGAGTTTGGGGTCAGTAAGCTTAGGCAGAGTAGAGCCGATTATGTAGATAAGATCTGAAAAGTTTACAGAAAATACAAGGCAATAACGAAGTGCCAAATTAGAAGCAGTGTTTTCAGAATTTAGAAGTGGGAGCAATCGATATAGATTATCACAGAAGGCTTCCCGGAGGAGATGGAATGTTTGAATACTGTCAGGTTTTCCAGAGCTGGGTCTTTTATTTAAGGCAGGATTAGTAAAACTGGAAATACCAAATGTATTCTCAGAGATGGCATATAGATGAGCAAATATAGCTAGAATTGCATGTTTATAATAGGATGGGGGTGGCATGGAGAAATCGGAGAATTGTTTGGGATTAGATTTTAAAATGACAAGCTTTGAACATTGGACATTGGACATTTGGTTATGGCAGTTTCCCAGTGAGTGGTCTGTGCATGGGTTTATAGGTGCACTTAAGATCTTGACCTCAGCCCTCCAGACAGCCAGGTAGGGCCTGAGGCAGCTAGAGCCTCTAGCCACAGGAGTCTTACTGCAGCACGCCATTTAACTGTTACAATGGTCACATGTGACAAGATTTTTTTTAAAAAAAAGAACTTGGAAAGCACTGAGGTAAGGAGTTTAAACTTGGCTCTTAAGGCAGCTGGTGGTGTTGAGAATGTTTGAGCAGGTAATGTGAGGAGGGTAAGGAGATAGAGACTAGAGATGGGAAGGGAAGGAGGGTAAGAACAGTGAGGCAGCCGTGGGAATAGTCCACCTGACCGGGTGAACACATTTAATTATGAGAGCTCCAGGTCTTTACTCCATCACTGGATTTGTACCAGGACAAATAGCATGGTCTGTTTGAGATTCATCCACCCCTCTCTGCCTCATTTCACTCTTTCTCTGAAAGAATTAGATGCTAGAAACAAAACAGAGGAAGAAATAACAGGAACTGGTGATAGACAATAGAAGGGAGCATAGAAAGGGAGGGGAATAAGAGAACATTTCCGAATGCTGAGCCAGTTAACTGAAAGAAAAGACAGAAACAAGGTTCCGGGACAGGATGCAAGTTGGTTTCAAATGTCTTGGGTATAAGAAAGTGACAACTTGCAATTAACTGTGACCAGACTGTGTGACTGTGGATTAGTGTTTTCCTCTTGGTCCATGTGGGAAATCAAGCCCATCTGGACAATATCAACATCTCATGTCACATGTGTTTTTGACTGTGAAGATGATATCAGAATTGGGGATCAGTTCACTTTCCTGCTGCCTAACTTTAAGGAATAATTAGGCCATGGGATGTATAGAATCTAGTCCATATGTAAATATATGAGCACTTATTTTTCTATCATTTTTCCATATGGGAATACATTTTGCTTACTGTCTTGAGTTGAATTATTTCTTACATGAATAATGTTTTTCTGCAGGACTTTAACAGGTACAAAGATAAACAGCATACCTAATAATTTGTGTCAAGAACAAAAGATGCTTAGGACTTTGTAAGTTGGATTCTTCTTCCCTTTTCCTCATACCTTTTGTTTATATATTTATATAGGTCCAGTTTTATTTTTAAGGATCTACTTTCATAAGGTGGTTTTGAGGTATAATTACTTCTTAGTTGCTCCCTTCCTGTTAAGGAGCAGATGTTTGAGTTGTCTCCAGGGTGGGTAATGTGCATTTGAATTAGGTTTTAGGGTTAGGAATATATCATATACTTGTGACTTTATTCTGAACAAAGTAAAACCAAGCCAGGTTCTTTCTTAATTTTTTCTCATCTGAGTCTTTGTCTTTATTCTAGTTTCTTCAGGGGTCTATCTCCTTATATTCTCCTCTCTTTCATCAGCAACCTAAACAGAGCCTAAATCTTTATTCAATCGGTGATGAACTAAAGCATGTAGCTTTCTAAAAACTTTAGGCTGACCTAGAAACTAAAAGTAAATAAAGGATGTAAAAATGTCACCAGAATAAACAATTAAGTTATTAAGTTGTTAATAAGTATTCAGTGGAGGGAGATAGTAACAAAATAAATGACTGATTGATTAAGCAAGTAAAGTCATACATCCACTTAACAATGGGAATACATTCTAAGAAATGTCAGGGGGCGCTTTGGTGGTTTCTTCTAGGCTATATGATATTATCTGTTGCTCCTAGCCTACAAACCTGTACAACATGATAGTGTACTGAATACTATAGGCAATTGTAACACAATGGTAAGTATTTGTTTATCTAATGTAAAAAAGTTGGAGCAGATTAACAGTGTTATACTCTTATGGGACCATATCATTGTATATGGTGTCTGTCATTGACCAAAACTGTTACTTGGATCATGACTATAATTTAATGATATAGTGGCGTATCAGACTTAAACACAATGACAACTTGAGAAAAAACTGCAGTGGGACTGAGAGTTAACTAGTTCTGGTGTTTGATGTAATATAAATGTTTTTTAAAATGTTGATAAGCATACCATTTCTCTTAGAGCTTTTCAGTAAAAGAATATAATAAGTTGTTTATGGCATAAACAGTATTGAAAAAATACAAATTTAAAAAAAAACTAGTTTTACCATTAAAACAAATTTTCTATATTTAAGTTTACATATTTATGTTTTTACTTTACATATATACTTTATATAAATGTATTTTTACATATTTTATAGTGTCTGTTCAACAATATATACTTGAACTTTATAAATCTTAGGCTTATTGTATCACTGAGGTATTCGAGAAGCTTACAAGTCTTAGGAAAAAAATAATTGCTTTTCTTATTCAGGCATATCTCTTTATTACAGATCTTAGCTCTGCTGTCAATGCTTCTGAGTACCACTCTTCTAATATAGTATTCTGATAACATAGCATTAATTTGTTAATTTCCATTGTTTTAAGGGACTTGTCTTACAACAATATAAGAGACCTTCCAAGTTTTAATGGTTGCCATGCTCTGGAAGAAATGTGAGTTGGTCTTTGACTTACTCTTTTTGCTGTGGTATATTGTTAGTTTGTTGAGCATTTTCTATTTTTAATAGATGGATTTAATAGTAAGAAATTAGAAATTCTGATAATCAGATGTTCCCATGAATAAAATATCAAATTGAACTAGATGTGTTCATGCAACCAGCATGTATTATGTATCAGGCATCCCATGAAACACCATACAGGTGAAGTTGGTATATATTTAAAAGAAATGGAAAAGAAAAACTTGTCCAGCTATTGAGGGAAATCAGACATGAATGCCAGTAGCCATCATGTCCTATGCTGGACAGCTCTGGTGGAAACTGGCTGGGAGACGGGGAGAGGGAGGCATTAATTCTCCCATTTTAAATCTGTTTAGTCCTGTAACTTTATTCCTGTGGTATTTGTAATGGTTGTGTTGTTTTGGTTTCTTTTCTCCCTGCATCATCTTCCATCTCTTATTGCCTGAGTGGGGTTGATAGGCAATTTAGATAGCATATCAGTTAATTCCCAGTATAATATGGGATGTAATACCAATTAATCTAACTCATTTCATAAGTGAGAAAAGGGCAGTTCTCTTTCAACAAGATTACTGTTACATAAGAATAGTTAATAGTTATTAAAACTTAGAAAAATTCAAATAAGAAATGTTATAATGCTATTTTTCAAAATAGAAAGTAACTTTTTTCCTTCTCTGTATCTCTTTCTCTTTATTTTTCCTCTGTCCTCCTCCTCCTTCTTCGCCTGTCTTGGTCTTCATCTTCTTTCTTCTTTTTCTTTTTTTCTTTAGTTCTTTACAGCGTAATCAGATCTACCAAATAAAGGAAGGCACCTTTCAAGGCCTGTTATCTCTAAGGATTTTGTAAGTTTGTCTATGATTATTAAAGGCAATAAATTTTTTCCAAACTAAATTAATATATAGTTATGATTTCTGTTACTGTGTTACTAGATATACTTAAAGACATAATTTTAAATTTTAGCCTGACCAGCATGGTGAAACCCTGTCTCTACTAAATACAAAAAATTAGCCAGGCATGGAGGTGCATGCCTGTAATCCCAGCTACTTGGGAAGCCGAGGCAGGAGAATCACTTGAACCCAGGAGGCGGAGGTTGCAGTGAGCAGAGATTGTGCCATTGCACTCCAGTAGGACAACAAGAGTGAAACTCTGTCTCAAAAAAACAAAACAAAAAAAGATATAATTTGTGTTCAGTTAAACATTATTTTTAGACTTTACCTAAAATATTATTTTAGACTTTGCAAGATTTTTAGACTTGCAACTTTATAATCTACTTTCAATATTTTTTATTTTAGCTAATTGTTTAGCTATTTTCATTGGCAAATAGAAAAATGTCTAATGTGTATAACTGAAGTGATGTAGCTTGTATGTTTTCAAGTTATAATAGTGAGGTATGCCAATTCATTAGGGCAAGGGTAAGCAGACCATAGCCCACGGGCAAAATCCAGCTCGATTCCTGGTTTATCAATTAAGTTTAATTGAACACTGCTAGGTCTTTTGTTGAAGTGCTGTCTAAAGTTGCTCTTACCCCACTATAGCAGAATTGAGTACTTACAGCAGAGAGCATATGACCCACAAAGGCGAAAGTATTTGCTATCTGGCCCTCTACAGAAGAAGTTTGCTGACCTGTGCGCTGGAGTATCTATCATGACAAATAAAGCTCATAAACCACAGAAGTACTTATTTAAAAAATCATTTGAATTTGACTACATATTTGTTCTAGGAACTCTCAAAAGCACTTGGGAATATAGAGCTGACTGAGAGAAACCTTGTCAGTCACTATTCCTAGAACTTTTGCACAGAAAACACAGTACACTAAATTAGTGAACGTTTTTTTCTATTTTTTGAGACACGGTCTCTCACTCTGTCACTCAAGCTGGAATGCAGTGGTGCAATGACAGCTCACTGCAGCCTTCAACTCCTGAGCTCAAGCTATCCTCCCACCTCAGCCTCCTGAGTAGTCGGGGGACTACAGGTGCACACCACAATGCTCAGCTAATTTTTTTTTTTTTTTTTTGTAGAGATGAGGTCTCCCTATGTTGCCCAGGCTTGTCTCAAACTCCTGGGCTCAAGTGATCCACCTTGGCCTCCCAAAGTGTTTAGATTATAGGTGTGAGCTACCTTGCCCAGAACAACATTTTTCTGTTACAGAAAAAGTTTAAAAAATTGACAGTGAAGTAAAATTACATATATTGAATATCCCTTTTAAGAGATACAATGTGCACTCTATTAGAAAATATTTAATTGGTAGTTGGATTGCTAAATCATCTTAGGTTGTAGACTAACTTTCTGTGAACCTACGCAGTCATAGGGAAGAAGACTGGCTCCTAGTTGCCATCACTTTTAGAATACTGATAAGTGACAATAAGAAGCTGGTCTTTTCATGATTTGGAACCAAGTGTATTGAGTTTCTTTGTTATCTAAGAGATGTGTCTCAGAGTAAATTTCTTCAATCTTTATATTTCCTTTAAGGTTCTGTGTAATTGTGTTTGTAGATTATTTCCATTTTATTAATTGTATAATATCAGAATTTCTCAGGGTATGTTCCTAAATACACAGCTGGCCCTACTGTTGATGCAATTTCCTGCTTAGGAAAAGAAGGGTATCTCCAGCCCTCCTGGAATGCTCTTGTTTGCATATTGACTGTTTGTCTTCTCTTGGGACCTTATAACTAACCTTTGAGAAGGCAAATAATGTAAAGTCTGTTTTTATTTTCAGCTTTTTCAGAAACTGGGCTTTTCCTCACTGAGTTAGCAGTACCAAAGGTTATATCATTTATATTTTTGAATTGATATCAGAAAGATAAAGTGGGAAAATTCACAACTGTTTTGAAACAGATGCCAGCTAGAATTACTGCTATATGGAACATATTCCAAGAAATAGACTGTTGTGAAGGAGAGGCATTCAACATAAACAGGAAAAAATGTTGCTGGGTGAGATTGAAGAGCTTTGTTATCTTATCAGCAATATTGTGTTACTACCTCTAATTTTAAAGTATAGTCTAAGTAAGTGGCATTTTGAGTATTTATTTGAAAGATTAACATGTTACATTTATAATTGCAGAGATCTGAGTAGAAACCTGATCCACGAAATTCACAGTAGAGCTTTTGCCACACTTGGGCCAATAACTAATCTGTAAGTAGATGATTATGCAGTAATGTCATGAAGGTAGTAAACTAGTGCTATAGGAACATCTGTTTTAACATTGTCAAATCAAAGTATTTTTCTGTTTAGTTGTTCCCTTGTATAAATGCTAAGCTGTATTTATAGTAAAATCTTCTCAAATGGCAAGATACATGCTAGACCTATCATTTTGGCATCCCTACTTGAACTTCATATTAGGGATCTAATATTTATGCTGTGAATACATGTACAGATGTTTTTATGTTATTTACATCTTGGTCATTAACTTAAAGTCTCATTCATATTTTAGAGATGTAAGTTTCAATGAATTAACTTCCTTTCCTACGGAAGGCCTGAATGGGCTAAATCAACTGAAACTTGTGGGGAACTTCAAGCTGAAAGAAGCTTTAGCAGCAAAAGACTTTGTTAACCTCAGGTGTGTTTTTGCTTATTTTTCTTTTTTTTTTTTGAAGTTATGGTAGGCTCCAAAATTATAGAGTGTCCTGGTTTTTTGCTGTGGTTCTCAGATTTTCTGATAGGCTATAATTTAAGGGTATTTTCTACCTCCATCATTGTAAATTTGGTAAAAAATAGAACATAAACATTATTCCATAGGTTTTAAGACCGTGAACTGGAGCCCTTGATGTCCTCAAAGAGATAATACAGCTATTCATCAGAATGTTTTTTTTTAATACAGTGGACTTTTCATTAGCAATAAGATAGTAGAAACCATGTAAATGTGAACCTGCAGAAAACTGATACAATGCTATAATACTTCATGAAGATTTTAGAGGTATGAGGGACTGCATAAAATACAGTAGAGAGAGTGCTTGAGAATATTGTTATGAGGCCAAGCACAGTGGTGCACGCCTGTAATCCCAGCACTTTGGGGAAGGCCAAGGTGGGCGGATCACTTGACACCAGGAATTCAGCCCAGACAACCTACAAAAAATACAAAAATTAGCTGGATGTGGTGGCACGTGCCTGTAGTCCCAGCTACTTGGGAGGCTGAAATGGATCACTTGAGCCTGGGAGTTCTAGGCTACAGTGAGCTGTGATTGCACCATTACACTGTAGCGTGAGTGACAGAGCAAGACCCTGTCTCTGACAAAAGAGAGAGAATACTATTGTTGAAGAAGAGAATAAATATTTTCATTGCATTTATTTAAACAAAGTAAATTTATTTAATGGTATAAAGTCACAAATGACCTACCTGGGGCATTAATTTTAAGTGATACTATCAGTTTCATATGATAAATTGAGCATAGTGAATACATTTATAAAAGGAGTCATAGATATTACTTTAAATTACAGTACTGCTGTTAAATTTTAAGCATAGTTTGATTTATATCTGACTGTTAAGAGAGATCTTACAGAAAGGGAGAAAGCCTTGGTGTCATCTGATACCACAGCTGTTGTCACAGGTAAGGAAACTGAGGCCCAGAGAGGATGAATGACCAGCCTAAAGCACATGACAGATCTTTCTGATTCGTAGGCTGGGGTTTTCAAGTTTAAAATACTTTTATAAAACAAAACCATATCTGTGAAGTTGCTATTCAATGTAGATTTTACAACTTTTTTCCAGGTCTTTATCAGTACCATATGCTTATCAGTGCTGTGCATTTTGGGGTTGTGACTCTTATGCAAATTTAAACACAGAAGATAAAAACCTCCAGGACCACAGTGTGGCACAGGAGAAAGGCAAGTGCATGAGTTTTAGAAAATAGAACACTCCTTTAAGGCATTGATTAAAGTTTCTGTTATTATAATCACTTTGTGAAGGAATAATAGGAAATCTGTGAGAAAAATGACATTCTCTGGCCAGGTGTGGTAGCTTATGCCTGTAATCTCAGCACTTAGGGAGGCCAAGGTGGGAGAGTCATTAAAGCCCAAGAGTTCAAGATCAGCCTGGGGAACAAAGTGAGACTCTGTCTCTGTGCTAAATTTTAAAACTAGTCGAATTTAGTGGCATGTGCCTATATTCCCCACTACTTGGGAGGCTGAGGTGGAGAATCCCTTGAGCTGAGCCTAGGAGTTCGAGGTTGCAGTGAGCTATGATTGTGCCACTGCATTTCAGACTGTGCAATAGAGCAAGAACTTGTCTCTAAGAAAAACCCAAACCCAAAAGAAACAATGGCATTCACTATGCTATCAGCATCCTTAATGTGTTATGGAGCCTTCTATAAGGAGAACTTATATACAGAGAAAATTGCAGGAAAATATGGTTCTTTTGAGTTGTATAAGGTTTTAATTAAACATACTTTGTGTTATATGTTCAGGTACTGCTGATGCAGCAAATGTCACAAGCACTGTTGAAAATGAAGAACATAGTCAAATAATTATCCACTGTACACCTTCAACAGGTATGCCCAGCCTATTTTGCCACCGTTACTCATGTTAAACAAACATTAGGCAAATATATCTAAATCTCCTGGGTATAGATGTGGTTTCTGTAATAGGGATGATACTAGAGGTTCTTGTGAGGCCTTCTGATTTGTGCTTTGTATAACAACCAGCAGCTTAGGAATCTTTTGCAGAATCTCAGGCCCAGACCTACTGAATCAGAATCTGCATGTTAACAAGCTCCCCGAGGTGAGAGTTATACACGTTAGAATTTTGGAAGCACTTTCTTAATGCTCCTCTAACTCTGGGACTAGTTCTATAAGTTAGTAGTATGTAAAGATTCTGTGTGTGTGTGTGTGTGTGTGTGTGTGTGTCTGTGTGTCTGTGTGTCTCTGTGTGTCTCTGTGTGTTTAATGTAGCCTTGCCCTCCTTTTTTCTCCTCACTTACTTCATTGACTTTGTAGTCTTGGGAAATTTATTAAGTTGACACCACATACTTGGTCATGATTGTCATAGTCTGCCCAATCTACCAGAGAAGATGTATTTATAATTGTACGGTAAAAGAAAGGCTTAAATATTTTAGTTAAATTGTGTACACAAAGTAGATTCCTTTGTTAATGTAATATCACAGGAGAATCTGGACATTAATTTTATAACTCAGAATTATAAGTATTATGGATTCACTAGTGATTGCTGCTGAATTGTGAGCTTAAGGGGCTGCCTATGTTTCCTATGAATACTTTCTTGTGTAGAGAATAAGCTCTAAGTTACCAGATAAGTGAATGTGATTGGCAAGAATCATCTAAGTTTATGTAATTTATTTTATTGTGTGTTAGCGTCTACATTAATTTGTAAAGATTGAGGTACAGCTCACTCACTTGTCCCACTGGAGTTCATGTGCATAAAGAGAATGTACATAAAGAACTGATGATCCAATGAAAAGGGAACAGGTTTTTAAAGAGGAAGCTGGACTTGAATGTGCAGCGTTTCCATTTTTTCCACCCCGAACCTAAACTTGGAGATTGGCCAGGAGGAAAGCTGGTCTGAGCTCATCCCTTTGGGCTGCTGTGGGGATGAACTCTGCAGGCCTGCCTCCCCCTACTCAGTTGTAGTAACACAGAGACACGGATGTGCTTGCTGCAGAAGCAGGAAGTAGAGGAAAGCTAGGATCCTCCTGTTAGCACCAGAGGATGCCACAGGCTTCCAAAGACAGGGACTGGATTGAGGCTGCTTCCAAGGTTTTTTTGGAAAAGTAACTTTTCTCACCCATAAAAGCGTTCTCAAAAGGTGTTCTCTTCTCTCAGGTCGATGAGCTACCCCTTCTTCCATGAAGGATGAGTTTAGATAACAGAGTTAAAGGTGATAATGAACTTTCTCTTAGCACTTCCTGAAGGGGGAGTTAAAAGGAAATTTAAATAAGAGTTTCTTGCGATAATTGGAAGACAGATAAATGGTGCAGAACTGGCTTTTTAGGTCTGTGAATATCTTAACAATTGAAAATGTTTTATTGGATATATCATTTTCATGACAGTTCATAAAACATGTTTTTTAGGTAATTGTAATACATAGTTTTCTTGTGTTTCATAGTCAGAATCTTGTTTTTCCTTTCTAATTTTTCTTTTTTTTTTTTTTTTTTTTTTTTTTTTTTTTTTTTTTTTTTTTTTTTTTTTTTTTTTTTTTTTTTTTTT
>NW_016107428.1:542945-552815 GCF_001604975.1 Cebus imitator
CAGGATGGTCTCGATCTCTTGACCTCGTGATCCACCCGCCTCGGCCTCCCAAAGTGCTGGGATTACAGGCTTGAGCCACCGCGCCCGGCTCTAATTTTTCAATAAAAGAGTTGTAATTTTTGTCAAAACTAGCATGTCAACTAGTTACTGGAACATACAGTTCAGCAACTGAATGAGTTCTTGCAATGCTAGTTTGTATTATGCAGAATTTTATTGTATGTAGCTTTGTACGAATAGTTAACATCACTGAGGTGTAGTCCTAGCTACATTATCTCACTGAATGGCCTTTGTCAGGTCAATCAAATGCTTCGAAATAATCAGTTTCTCTGGATGAAGTGCGGGTAATTACACCTATCTTAACCTGCTTTATCAGGTTGCTTTTGAAATCCACAAGAAAATGTATAAAAAATATGTGTACATACAAACATATACATACATAATTATAAAGTATATTGGGGCTAGAAAGGAAGAAAAGGGAGCTAATAATTATTGAAGTCTAACTATATATCCAGCAGCCTGCTTAGTTCCTTATGTGTATAATTTCAGTTAAGTTGCACAACCGTATGAAATAGGCATTATTACCCACAAGCGAGAAAATAAATACAGGTTAAAATTTATCCAATTTTAAGTTGCTTTCTCAAGGTAAGAATAGCAAGTTACAACCATCTCATTCCAGACCCTCAGTTTATCAAATACCTCTTATGCCCTAAACATTGTGCTATGTAAATTAGCTTAGGTATAAGAAAAAAATGAAAATTTTCATCTAAATATCACTCTTTATCAAATATTTAATAAAAGAAATATTTTATAGCCTTATCAAATATTTAATAAAAGAAATCAAAGTCCGTTTATTTTTTTTAAATAGCCTAGTCCATGACTAAAATATCTTAGAAGCAGTAACCATTTCAGTTTTGTTCAATTCAAATAGAGAACATATTTAATTAGTCTATATCATTAGTTTTTCTAGCAAGCCATATCATTTTCTAAATTATTTTCTAAGTTATCTTTTATTTCTCTCTCTCTCTCTCTGTTTTGTTTTAGGTGCTTTTAAGCCCTGTGAATATTTACTGGGAAGCTGGATGATTCGTCTTACTGTGTGGTTCATTTTCTTGGTTGCATTATTTTTCAACCTGCTTGTCATTTTAACAACATTTGCATCTTGTACATCACTGCCTTCATCCAAATTGTTTATAGGCTTGATTTCTGTGTCTAACTTATTCATGGGAATCTATACGGGCATCCTAACTTTTCTTGATGCTGTGTCCTGGGGCAGATTCGCTGAATTTGGCATTTGGTGGGAAACTGGCAGTGGCTGCGAAGTAGCTGGGTTTCTTGCAGTTTTCTCCTCAGAAAGTGCCATATTTTTATTAATGCTAGCAACTGTCGAAAGAAGCTTATCTGCAAAAGATGTAATGAAAAATGGGAAAAGCAATCATCTCAAACAGTTCCAGCTTGCTGCCCTTTTGGCTTTCCTAGGTGCTACAATAGCAGGCTGTTTTCACCTTTTCCATAGAGGGGAATATTCTGCATCACCCCTTTGCTTGCCATTTCCTACAGGAGAAACACCATCATTAGGATTCACTGTAACCTTAGTACTGTTAAACTCACTAGCATTTTTATTAATGGCCATTATGTACACTAAGCTGTACTGCAACTTGGAAAAAGAGGACCTCTCAGAAAACTCAGAATCTAGCATGATTAAGCATGTCGCTTGGCTAATCTTCACCAATTGCATCTTTTTCTGCCCTGTTGCATTTTTCTCATTTGCACCATTGATCACTGCAATCTCTATCAGCCCTGAAATAATGAAGTCTGTTACTCTGATATTTTTTCCATTGCCTGCTTGCCTGAATCCAGTCCTGTATGTTTTCTTCAACCCAAAGTTTAAAGAAGACTGGAAGTTACTGAAGCGACGTGTTACCAAGAAAAGTGGATCAGTTTCAGTTTCCATCAGTAGCCAAGGTGGTTGTCTGGAACAGGATTTCTACTACGATTGTGGCATGTACTCACACTTGCAGGGAAACCTGACTATTTGTGACTGCTGCGAATCGTTTCTTTTAACAAAGCCAGTATCATGCAAACATTTGATAAAATCACACAGCTGTCCAGCATTGGCAGTGGCTTCTTGCCAAAGACCTGAGGGTTATTGGTCTGACTGTGGCACACAGTCAGCCCACTCTGATTATGCAGATGAAGAAGATTCCTTTGTCTCAGACAGTTCTGACCAGGTACAGGCCTGTGGACGAGCCTGCTTCTACCAGAGTCGAGGATTCCCTTTGGTGCGCTATGCTTACAATCTACCAAGAGTTAAAGACTGAACTCCTGTGTATGTAACCGTTTCCTCTATCAACCAAAATCAGTGTTTATAGAGTGAACCCTATTCTAATCTTTCATCTGGGAAGCACTTCTGTAATCACTGCCTGGTGTCACTTAGAAGAAGGAGAAGGTGGCAATTTATTTCTCAAATCAGTCATTTTCAAAGGACAGGTGCCTAAATTATAAATTGGTGAAAAATGCAATGTCCAAGCAATGTATGGTCTGTTTGAAACAAATGTATGACTTGAAAAGGATCGGAGGTGTAGTATAGCAATATAATGTTAGGTTTTTCTGATCCATAAAAAGCAAATTTATACCTATTTATGAATTAAGCACAAGATAAAGAACAGCTGTTAATATTTTTAAAAAATATATTTTAAAATGTGATTTTCTATAACTGAAGAAAAAATCTTGCTAATTTTACCTAATGTTTCATCATTAATCTTAGGACAACTTACTGCAGGCCCAAAAAAGGGACTGTCCCAGCTAGAACTGTGAGAATATACATAGGCATTACCTTACTATGTTTTCAGTTGCCATCTTAACATAGGAGAATCATAAATTTTGCTTTGTTGATTTATAAATCTAAAACCTGAAGATGTTTTTAAAACAATATTAACAGCTGTTAGGTTAAAAAAAGTAGCTGGACATTTGTTTTCAGTCATTATACATTGCTTTGGTTCAATCAGTAATTTTTTCTTCAGTGTTTTGTGATTATACTACTAGAAAAAAAGTAAAAGGCTAATTGCTGTGTGAGTTTAATAGATTTGGCTAAACTACTAACTAATGTGGGGGTTTAATAGTATCTGAGGGATTTGGTGGCTCCATGTAATGTTTTCATTAATAAACACTTCCTAATATCATTGGCTCTACTGATATTTTCCAGTTTGTTGGTTTGTCACCTAGTAATAATTTGGATTATATAGAAAGTAAACTGTGGTCAATACTTGCATTTAATTGGAAGAAATGGGGAGTAAGTATGACACAAAGTACTTATGTTTGTTTCTTATTGAGCTGGATTCTCTTGAACCTATGCTATTAAATGGAAACTTCCATATATCTTCCCCATACTATTTTTTTTACAAAAAGCCTATTCAGTAGTTCAGAGGTTGAACTCTGGTTAAACAAGATAATATGTTATTAATAAAAATATAAGAAGAAGGAATTAAAGCTTAGTCCTGTGTCTTTAAAAATTAAAAATTTTACTTGATTCTCATGTATGGTCTTTAGACCTATTACTGTGTGGAGTCTTAAGGTTATAATTGTTCAATATGTTTTTTGAACAATGTGCTAAATCAATAGCAAACCCACTGCCATATTAGTTATTCTGAATATACTAAAAAACATTCAGCTAGATTGCAGTTTAATAATTAAACTGTACATACTGTGCATATAATGAATTTTTATCTTATGTAAATTATTTTTAGAACACAAGTTGGGAAATGTGGCTTCTGTTCATTTCGTTTAAAGCTACCTCCTAAACTATAGTGGCTGCCAGTAGCAGAATGTTAAATTGTGGTTTATATACTTTTTGCATTGTAAATAGTCTTTGTTGTACATTGTCAGTGTAATAAAAACAGAATCTTTGTATATCAAAATCATGTAGTTTGTATAAAATGTGGGAAGGATTTATTTACAGTGTGTTGTAATTTTGTAAGGCCAACTATTTACGAGTTTTAAAAATTGCTATCATATTTGTATATTTACACATCTGATAAATATTAAATCATAACATGGTAAGAAACTCCTAATTAAAAGGTTTTTTTCCCAAAATTCAAATTATTGAAAATTTTTCATTTTATTCATTTTAAAACTAGAATAACAGATACATAAAATGTGTTAATCTTTGTGCTATATATGGTATGAAATACAATATTGTACTCAGTGTTTTGAAATATTAAAGTTTCTAGAAAGCAATCTATTTTGCCTTAATTTAAAAGCAGGTATATTAATGAATTTAGTTTTAACGTAAGCAAATTAAATATTTTTAAGTGGACAGTATTAGAAGAAATGTTGAAAGTAACCACTAGAAAACACTATTTTGATATTTGTTTATAAATATATAAGAACATTTTGCTGAAATTTATAAATAAGGTTTTATCCTGAGTCTGAACCATACTTGTGGAAAACAGATTGTGAAATTTCAGAAAAACCATTGATTCAATCTCTATCTAAAAAGCAAATTATTAAAAAATCTGGATTATATTAAATGCAGGTAATTGCCCAGATGCTTAGAAATACTTCAGTATGCACAATCATTAATCCTCATTTTACAGATGAAAAAACAAAAGGTTTAATGAAATTTAAGTGAATTCCTGAGTCACAGCAAATTAGAACTCAAACCAGAACCCAATGCCTCTTCATTCTAGACATAATTTTGTGTGTCTGTTTGTACTAAACTTTACATATGCTTGAAATTTCCATAACAAAAGTAGAATAGTATAATTATCCCACCTCCCTACCCTTCATCCCATACCTATCGCTGCTTTGACAATTATCTGCAGCAGGTAGTGAACCTTGTTTCATCTTCGTCGCATTCACTAACCTCTTCCAATCCCTCCACCCCTTGAATTATTTTGAAGCATATTCAAGACATCATATTGTTTCATCTGTAAATACTAATGTCTAGGGATAAATTTTTAAAGTTGCATAATATATTGCCATAGGGCTAACGGGTGATGGAATTATTTAAGGAAAAATTACTCTTATACAAGTTTCCAGAGCCAGTGAAACATAACTATCTCAAATATTCCATGAAAGTCAAAGTATTAACTGTATGAAAATATGTCACTCAGTCAATATCCTAAAACTTTAGGGGAGAGACACTCTTTTATACATTTGTACATTTAATATAATTCTACCCATCTTTATTATGACTCCTCAGCTCCAGTAATGAAAAGGCACTGTAAGAAATGAGACCACTGGACTCAATTATGTTCAAACACCAGCATCAGCACCATCTGATTCTGCCTCACAGCCTTGGGGGTCCAGCATTGCTAGTGCATAATGTCACAGTTGGTCATAATGATGACCCTGGCGCATCAAGAAAAGGGTATATTTTGTTTAGGAAAACATTTTAAGGTGACAAAGAAGTATATGACATTTAGATTCCCATACAAAGAGGTTAAAGTGTAAAGTTCTGGAGTTTACACACAATTTTTCATTGTATCTGTCAGATCCTGAGCTTAGAAACTTTGAGAATTAATGAGATAATACGACCCTATGAAGTAATTTTTTCCCCCATTTTCAGAGGAGTAAGTTAGGATTGGAAAACCTATCAAGCACCAGGAAGACCACTGATTCCAGGTCCCTTTCATACTAGTGTTTTCCCACTACAGTTATGTCTGGTTATGTATATGGGAAAATAGCTTCTCAAGCATGTTTATGTTTGAGAAGACCAGGGCCTTTCAATGTTATTGATTCTAGAGATGTTCCAATAAAAGGTTTTAACCAGATATGGCAATATTGAATAACTAGGGTTGAGAACGAAAACTCCATTAGGTCAATTTTATTCCTAGGTCAATTTTATTCCTTGATCAATTTTATTACTCAGTTGGAGTGCTCCAATTTTCTTTCATTTTCATTTTGTTTTCACCGAAATTTTAAACAAAATATTCCATTTAAATAGATTTAACCATGTCATATTTTATTACTTATAGATCTGCCTTCTAAATTGTCTTTGGTTGCTATTACTTCTACCAGAGCTAGCTCTCTTGTATTAAATTTTGCAGATCTAGATTTCATCAAAGGTTTTTGTATCACTCTGGTTACTAAAAAATTTTGTGTGTATGTTAGCCATGGTTAATTTTCATTTATGGCATTTCTACCAGTAATATACATTATGAACTGGGAAAAAGCCCTATTTATTTACAAATGTACACAGTTTTGTCAGCATGAATAAAGCATCGACCTCTCCCTTACTACCTTTATCCCCATTCCAGAGAGGAGAGTGCCCCTAAGATCCCACATAAAATGCATATCACCATATTTACTCAGATGATTTTTTCACCACAAAAGGATGAGGAACTTAAGGACAAGACTTTTAATCATCTATCCCTAGTGCTTTACGCAGACCTTAGCATACGCTAGAGGCTTCAAAGAGGCCAAAAATTCACATGTAGAGACAAATTAGGTCCCTTAGGATGCCAGGCAAACGCAGTGCTACCAAAACACTCAAAGACTGCCCTAACAGTGAGTTCTGGGGTACACCGGTAAACTTGGATCAAGTTCGCTCCCCTCTCCTCAAAATATATCTGCTGTGCTGAAAGAAATCACGACCGATGCTCATAATTCTGACCCTGTTATTATATAGGGTGTAGTTTTGGCTTCTGCTTCTTTTTTCCCTTATTCAGTGACAAGTAACATACTTTATGTAGCCAATGAACCACAACACCACGGCAAACAAGGGACAGGCCCTCAAAGTTGTCGGTAGGGAGCCAGGACCCCGCCAGTGGCGTGGGGAGGCACCGTGCTAAACAAGCCTGCAAACAGCAGGCACCTTCCTGCCACTGAGGAGGAAGGCTGGCCAAGGGAGGCCGGAGCGGAGGAAGCCAAGCTCTGCAGGCCCAAACAAAGCCCTCTCGGCCTCCACGCGTCGCCATGGCAACGCAGGGTATGTGGCGGCCGGGATTGGCCGGGCCGGCGCGCGCAGGGCCTGCTGGGAGAGCGCGTCCCCGCCGCGGCTCCGCCAGTTTAAACTTGGCGGGCCAGATGTGGGCCGCGGGGCGCTGGGGGCCTACTTCTCGCCCTTCCTCCAGCGGTTTCTCTGCTGACTGCAGACCCAGGTCTCGGCCCTCCTCGGGCTCCTTCGCCGTCTCTATGACGGGCGCCCGTGGGCAGGGGCTGGAAGTGGTGCGCTCGCCATCGCCGCCGCTGAGCAGCAGCAATTCCACCAGGTCGCTGTTGTCTCCCCTTGGCCACCAGAGCTTCCTATTTGACGAGGACGACGGTGACGGGGAGGATGAGGAAGACGTGGATGAAGATGTCCTTGATTCAGAAGCCAAAGTGGCGAGCCTGAGAGGAATGGAGTTACAGGGGTGCGCCAGGTAAACCCGAGGCCTCCCGGCCTATTCAGTCCTTTTCAAGATTCCTTAGACTCTCTTAAGCACTCCCTTCTGACACCCTTCTGCCCTCCGCCCCAAAGGCAGAGCAGGCACCTGCAAACTGAGGTGCCGTGTTTTTTTGCACATAAAGAGCCCTGGGCAAATTCTTGCAAATGAGGACAGATTTCTTGTGGCTCTTAATCCTTTTTTTCCTAAGATATGATTGCTGCAGTTTCACTTCCCAGGAAAACGCACATAGTCTCAAACACACAAAACTTTGGTACTATTTCAGGAGTTTTATGAATCTTCAAAAGCCAGATTGTGGATTCCAGAATTCTTTTCCCAAATCTGAACATCAGGATGTGGTTTACTGCACCTTAATATAGTACCTGTGGTTATTCTGAAAACATCTACTGATTGTTAGTGAAGTAGGTTATAGTAAACAGGTCACTTTTTATAACATAAAGTGCCGAGGCACAGAGGTTAGCAATATTAACCTCAGCATGTGGAGACATGGTTGGATAGGATCTGAGCACGCACTTACAGAGGAATGGATGCCATTGTGTCGAAGAATGTTAGGACCAAGGGGGTTATTAAAACTATCTTAATTTGTTTATGTCTACTGTTATTCACTCAGCAAACATTGTGTACCACATATTAGTCTAGGTACTGGGGACCATAAACTAGATACTGGTCTCTACTCTAGTGGAATTGAAGCCTAAATCAATCCACTTATTTTACAGACAATAAAACCATGGCTCAGAATACAAATAAAAAGTGACTCAAAGGCATGCACCTAGTTATTAGCAGACCTGGGCCTACTACAAAGATATATGATCATGTTTTCTTTCCTAAACTGCATGCCTAGTATTGGGAATATAGAAATAGGAGCAAAGGGCCTATCCCTGCAGGAACATTTCTGAGGCAGGCCTAGTAATGCAGGCCCATTCTGGTATACATTCATTACATTTTCTTCAGAAATCATTTACAAGTTTCTGATTGTCAAGCTGTGTAAGGCACAGTACAGGAACTCTAAGAAACACAGGCAGAAGAACCCAGGCCTTGTGTGTAAATAGCAAGATACCCCCTTCAGTACAGGGTGTTCATATACAGCATGAGTGAATGGAATCTGGAACCATGTGAATTAACTCATATGCATGGTTACAGGAGTGAATGAGTTAAGGATGAGAGGTAAAAGTAAGTACATTGGTGGGAATAGAGATCAGAAAGTGTAACCAAGCAAGCCACTCATTCGGGCTGGTTGTAGCAAGAAGAAACAGGCCTATTCTGATCAACCTTCTAGTAGAATTTAATGGTAGAGTTAGGGTTTCAGTAATCTGTTTTCATTTAGGACTTTGTAGGTGTTTTCAGGACTGAGTTGGTCTCAAAGGTATTTAAGGTAAATTTGAAGGCTTTGGGAAATATTTTCTGAGCATAATCAACTGGACTAAGTATTCTGGACACAAGTTAGTGACCTGTGGAATAAATGACCCTCAGAACTACACCTCAGCTATTGAAACCTTGCATTAGTTTCCAAGAGCCAAAGCCCTGACTAAATGGAGCCTGCCAGGGGAGGAGGCAGACATATCTATGTCTCACTTATCCAAAGCCAGAATGAGCTGGTTGCACCACAGGGTTAAGGCTGCCTTCCTTATTACATTTCAGTCCCTCTGAATCAAAAGTAGCTGGGACATGGGTTTGAAAAGAGAATGCTGAAGTTGTCAAGTGTGTGTGGCAAGTGTCAGATGCTTATTAGTTGCTCGGTAAATGTGTGCTGACTGCATGCCCAGTTCCCACTTCCTAAAGAACAGATACATGCAGTGATGATTGCCTAATGCATCATAAACTTAGTACTTCCTTTCAGGAAAGGTAGATTTTTAGAAAACTTCCTTATTCCTTCTCCCTACTATGCTGACCTATATTTAGTGCCCTGGGCAGCTTGGGGGTGACAGGATGAAGAGAGCAGGCAACCTGAGTCATAGCCCCATCATTGTTCTGGGCTACAAGTATCCTCTGTGGAGCAGAGAGCAACCTAGAGCTGTGGGATTTTATGCCTTTTCTCCATCCCTCACCTGCCACAGTGATCTGACTGGCAAAACGAATAGGGTAAGGCTTCTTTGAGCTAGACTCAGGCATCAACTGAACATGATGGATATTACCTCAAGGTATTTTTGGTATAAATAGAGCCATTCGGCCGGGCACGGTGGCTCACACCTGTAATCCCAGCACTTTGGGAGGCCAAGGCAGGTGGATCATGAGGTCGAGATCGAGATCATCCTGGCCAACATGATGAAACCCTGTCTCTACTAAAAATACAAAAATTAGCTAGGTGTGATGGCACACACCTATAGTCCCAACTACTCGGGAGGGTGAGGCAGAAGAATCGCTTGAACCTGGGAGGTGGAGGTTGCAGTGAGCCGAGATTGTGCCACTGCATTCCAGCCTGGAGACAGAGCAAGACTGCATCTCAAAAAAAAAAAAAAAAAAAAAAAAAAAAAAAAGAAAAAAAAAA
>NW_016107428.1:553292-576255 GCF_001604975.1 Cebus imitator
ACAAGTGACAGGAAACCCAAGAATTTTACAGGCAGTGCTGGAGTTGAATTTTGAAGACACAGTAGGAGTTCATCATAGTAAAAATAATAAATGACTTACTAAGTGCTTACTGAGTGACTGGAACTGTATTAGGTGCTTTAGCATGGATAGTTTCATGAAATACTACCTGTAAGGTAGCCAGCCACAACTGTCATCTCCATTTTATAGATGAGAAAACAGAAGCTTAAAGAAGTTTAAAAAAAAGTGTACACAGCTAGGAAGAAGCAGATAGGATTTCACCCCAGGCTGTTTACTACCAAATCTAAGCTCTTAATCTAATTGTATTCAGAGATGGAAGAAAGGAATTTCAGATTTAGGTGAAAGTTACAGGGCATGGGGCGTGGCACATTCATCAACCTGCAGGAGTTCCTAGTGACTGAAATGTAAAATGTGGATCACCTATTGGTGAAAGAAGAGGCTGGAAGATAGGCAAGGGCCGATTCATGGGTGTCAGGCTAAGGAGTTTGGATTTTATCCTGTGGGTAAAGGAGCCACTGAAGAACTTTAAGATGAGGAGTGACATGATCAAAGGATACATTTTTGGGTTGAATCTGGCAAGAGGTGTGGGTAATGATTTGAAAGGGAGGCCAGTTTTGTCCAAATGGTGGTTGTAAGATTTGAGGAAACAAGAATGGCTTTCAAAAATGGAAAGAATAGAATTAACATGACTAGGTGATCATGTGAGTATGGGAGGTGGGGAAGGTCCAGATGTTGATGAGGAGCAGGTGGAATCAAAGAGCTAGGGCTTCTGGCTTGAGCAACTGACTGAAGGGTGATATCCTCCAGCCTGTGCTCACTGCTTTAGGATTGTAAGAGGAATCTTAGTGGGAAGGGTGGTGGGTGGGTGGTAGAAGATGATTAGATTTGTTTTCAACTGATTGATAAATTTAAGTTGAGCTATGTATCACAGAGTTGGAAATAAAGATCTGGAACTCAAGATGAAGATGTGCCCTGGAATTACTGATCTAGGCATTCATCAGCATGTAGTGATAGTTGAAAGTACACTTCAGTGGGGGCAGATGGGTTCCTTCTGCAAGACGGAAAAAGAAAGACATATATAACAAATAACACACTGGGCGCAGTGGCTCATGCCTGTAATCCCAGCACTTTGGGAGGCCAAGGTTGGCAGATCATGAGGTCAGGAGATTGAGACCATCCTGGCCAACATGGTGAAACCTTGTCTCTACTAAAATACAAAAAATTAGCCGGGCACAGTGGTGTGTGCCTATAATCCCAGCTACTTGGGAAACTGAGGCATGGGAATCACTTGAACCCAGGAGGCAGAGGTTGCAATGAACTAAGATCATGCCACTGCACTCCAGCCTGGCAACAGAATGAGACTCTGTCTTAAAAAATAAAATAAAATGAGAAATAACACATCAATAGTGTCTCTTTGCCACTACAATACAAATTCCATAAGGGCATGAATGAATGAAGAAATAATAGTAACAGAAAATAATGAGTAAGCTGAATCTTGAAGTAGAAAAGTTGTGCAAAGCAGTGGATGAAGCCATTGGTTGCTAGAAGCAGGAAGTGAAAGAGACGAATAACTAAGTCTATAATAAACTAGTCTTATTTGTTTTTATTATATTTAAGTTCTGGGGTACCTGTGCAGAACGTGCAGGTTTATTACATAGTTATACATGTGCCATTGTGGTTTGCTGCACCCATCAACCTGTCACCTACATTAGGTATTTCTTCTAATGCTATCCCTCCCCTAGGCCCCCACCCCCATCAGGCCCCCGTGTGTAAATGGGAGAAAATTTTTGCAATCTGTCCATCTGACAAAAGCACTAATATCCAGAATCTACAAAGAACTTAAACAAATTTACAAGAGAAAAAAAACCCATCAAAAAGTAGGATTTTGTGTGAACATTTTTTCATTTATTTAAGGCAAATACCTAGAAATGGGATTGCTGGGTCATACAGAAAATGATTGTTTCATTTTACAAGGGACTGCATCCAGAGTGGCTGTTTTTTTCATTTTGCTACCAGCAGTGTATGCGAGTTCCAGTTGCTCCACATCCCTACCAGCACTTGTCAGTATTTTTTTAAGCTATTCTAATAGACGTGCCATGGTATCTCATGGTGGTTTTAACTTGCATTTCTGAATAGTGAGTGAACATTTCTTAATTTGCTTATTTGCATTCCTTTTGCCAAAATTGTTTGTGATATTTTAGTTCCTTTGTCTTTCACATATCGTATTTTTATTCTCTACTTTTTAACAGTTTTATTGAAAGGTCACTGACATTAAAAAATAGCATATATTTAAGGTATACAATTTCATGTTTTGACATATGTCTACACTGTGAAATAATTGCCACATTCCCCATAATTAACACATTTATTACCTCTACATTTACTATTTGTGTGTGTGTGTGTGTGTGTGTGTGTGTGTGTGTGTGTAGTGAGGAGATTTAAGATCCATCTTCTTAGCAGATTGCAAGTATACAATATAGTATTTTTAACCATTGTCCCTATGCTATACAGTCTTTTCATATAAATTCTAGAATCAGCTTTTATATACCTACAAAAAGTCCTCTTGGGATTTTGATTTGAATTGAGCTGAATCTATGAATCAATTTATGGAGAACTGAATCTTTACTATGTTGAGACTTCTAGTTGATGAACACAGTATTTTCTTTAACGTGGCTAGTTTCTTTTCTTATGGTTGAGTTATGAGAGTTTTTTATGTTCCAGATACAAGTCCTTTATTGGATATGTGATTTGCAAATATTTTATCCCAGTCTGTAGTGTGTATTTTCATGCTTATACTGTGTCTTTGATAGAGCAAAAGTTTTTAATTTTGTTGAAATCTAATTCATAAATCTTTCCTTTCATGATTGTGCTCTTGGTATTATGTCTAATAACTCTTTGTCTCACTTCAGGCCACAGTTTTTCTCCTAGATTTTTTCCTTTAAATGTTTATAATTTTGTATCTTACATGTAAATCTTTTAGTTAATTCTTATGTAAGATTTGAAATTAAGATGAAGGTTCCTTTTTTTTTTTTTTTTTTTTGCTTTTTTTGCATATGGTTGTCCGGCTGCGCCAACACCATTTGTTGAATGGCTGTCGTTCCTTTATGCAATTGCTTTTACAACTTTGTGAAAAATCACTAGAATTTATTTGTGTGGATCTATTTCTTGCTTCTCTACTCTGTTCCATTGATCTATGTGTCTGTCCTTTTGTCAGTATCACATTGAATTGATTGCTGCAGCTTTGTATTAAATCTTCAAATCTGATAGTGTTATTTCTCCAACTTTACTACTCTGTTTCAAAATGGTTTTGGTTATTATAGTTCCCTTGACTTCCATATAAATTTTAGGATCAGCTTGTATAGATCTGTAAAAATACTCCGGAAGTTTGCTTGGAGAGTTACATCTTTTCTTTTTTTTGACGGAGTTTTGCTCTTGTTGCCCAGGCTGGAGTGCAATGACATTATCTTGGCTCACTGCAACCGTCGCCTCCCAGGTTCAAGTGATTCTCCTGCCTCAGCCTCCCAAGTAGCTGGGATTACAGGCATGTGCCACCACATCCAGCTAATTTTATTTTTAGTAGAGACAGGGTTTTCTCCATGTAGGTCAAGCTGATCTCAAGCTCCCGACCTCAGGTGATCCGCCCGCCTCCGCTGCCCAAAGTGCTGGGATTACAGGCATGAGCCATTGTGCCTGGACAAGTTACATCTATTCTATGTTAACTGTTTCAATCCATAAAATAGTATATCTTTCTATTTATTTAGAAATAAAGCAAAGATGCTTTATTTCACTAAGTTTTTGTAATTTTCAGCACACAGACCCTGTTCATGCTTTGCTACTCTTACACCTGTGTGTTTCATTTTTTGGAGCTAATGTAAATTTAAAAAAAAATGTTGAGTTGCCAATTATTCATTGTTAGCATAAAGAAATACATTTGATTCTTATGTGTTGAACCTTGTACCCTGTAATCTCATTAAACTCACCATTAAGACTGGAATTTGTTTATGAATTCCTTGAAATTTTTGGCATAAGCAATCATGTCATCTGAAAATCTGCGTGCCTTTTATCTCATTTCCTAACCTTATTAACTGGATAGACCACCCAGTAAAATGTTGAATGATAGGAGTAGATATCTGTGTTAGTCTGTTCTCATGCTGCTAATAAAGACATACCCAAGAATGGGTAATTTATAAAGGAAAAAGGTTTAATTGACTCACAGCTCCACAGGGCTGCCGAGGCCTCAGGAAACTTATAATCATGGCAGAAGGGGAAGCAAACATATCCTTCTTTACATGATGGCAGGAAGGAGAAGTGCTGAGCAAAAGGGGGGAAATCCCTTTATAAAACCATCACATCTCATGAGAACTCACTCAGTATCACAAGAACAGCATGAGGGTAACCACCTCCATGATTAAATTACTTCCTACTGGGTCCCTCCCATGACACATGGGGATTATGGGAACTACAATTCAAAGTGAGATTTAGGTGGAGACACAGAGCCAATTTATATCCATATCCTTGCCTTGTTCCTAAATCGAGAGGAAAAGCATATGATCTTTCACCATTAAGTGTAACGTTAGTTTTTGTGTGTGCCTTTTATCAGGTTGAGAAAGTTTCTATTTCTAGTTTGCAGAGAATCTTTATCATGAATGAATGTTGAATTTTGTCAAATACTTTTTTGGCAACAATTGATCATGTGATTTTTCTTCCTTAGACTGTTAATATGGTGGACTACAATGATAAATTTTCCAGTCTTGAACCAGTCTTATATTTCCACTACAATCTCTACTTGGTCATGGTGTATTATTGTTTTTATATGTTTAAGGATTCCATTGGTTAATATTTTACAGAAGATTTTTGCATTTATGTTCATGAGGTATATTTGGTTTTGTCTAAAACAAATTTTTTTTTATGCTGTCTTTTGTATCAGGGTAATCCTGGCCTTATAAATTGAGTTGAGAGTGTTCTCATCTCTTCTTATTTCTGGAAGAGATTGTATGGAATTGGTATTAATTTTCCTCAAATAATTGGTAGAATTTGCCAGTGCAATCATCTGTGCTAGAAGGTTGCTTTTCTGGAAATTTTTAACTGCAAGTTCAGTTTCTTTAATTTAATTTTAATTTGATTTCATCTAGCTTCTCAAATCTGTGCCTATAGAGTTGTTCTTAGTATTCCTTCATTATCTCTTCAGTGTTTATGGAATCTGTAGTGATACCCCCTCTTTCATTATTGATATTGTTAAATTTTTCCTTCTGCTTGTTTGGGTTTATTTTAGTTTTATTTTTCTAGCTGTTTAAAGTGAAGGATTAGGCTATTGATTTGAGGACTTTCTTCTTTTCTCAGGTAAATATTTAATGCTATCAATTTTTCTAATTTTTGCAAAAAACTTTATGTGGTAGAAAAAATAACTTAGATCTGGGGGTGCATCAGATATACATTTACATGTAAGGTAAGATATTTGTGACGTATTGAGTCAGGAGTCCATCAACTTACTTGAAGGAGGGGAACAAAATGATCCCAAATGTGAAAGCCCTTGACAGCCTAGTGCAGAATTAATCACAGAGTGATAATAGGCAAGAGTTTTCAGAAAGCAATGAACAGGCAACACATCCTCTACACAGGTTGATTAGCTTTTCTGCAAGGCTCTAGACCTCTTCTATGAAAAGGCATCTGATGGTCCTGTGTACACTAGCATTCTTTAGTCCTATCTGCTCCTACTTATGTCTCTTCTACTATTGAAATACTGATAAACATTGACGATGTGTTGATGGTATACTTTTTACAATATACCCATTTGTACCCAGTGTGATTCCCTCAATAAATGTTTTTTTTTTGGTTGCCATCATCTTTGTTTTTTAAAAAGTTATTATTTTTAATTATTATGGAAATACAGTATTATGCATGCTCGATAAATAATAAATATTTCTGATGTCTTTGAGGCAACAAAATAATTATTTTAAGTCCCATATTTTAATGAATTTATAGTTCCCTGAGGTAGAAGCACAATATACACAAATGAGATCTACATCAATCTGTAATTACTGTCATTTAATTTAAATATACTATACACCAGACGTTGTGTGTGCTGGGTGTGATACATACATTTAATCTTTACCACCTTTTTGCAAGGTATAAATAATATGGAGTACAGTTTCATAGAAACCAGAAAAAGCCCAGGACAAGACAGATTTATAGCCAAATTCTACCATATGTATAAAGAAGAGCTGATACCATTCCTAGTGAAACTATTCCAAAAAAGTGAGGAGGAGGAGTTTTCTAACTGAGGCCAGTATCATCCTGATACCAAAACCTGGCAGAGACACAACTGAAAAAGAAAACTTCAGGCCAATATCCTTAATGGACATAGATGCAAAAATCCTTAACAAAAGACCGGCAAAGTAAACCCAGCAACACACCAAAAAGCTAATACACCACAAGCAAGGTTGGTTCAGCATACACAAATCAGCAACTGTGATCCACTGTATAAGTGGAACTAAAAACAGAAACCATATGATCATCTCAATAAATATAGAAAAGGCTTTCAATCAAATTCAACATCTTTTCATGTTAAAATCCCTCAACAAATTAGGCATTGGAGAAACATACTTCAAAATAAGAAGGGTTATCTATGAAAGCCAGCATCACACTGAATAGGCAAAAGCCGGAAGCATACCCTGTGAAAATTGGAACAAGAGAAGGATGCCCTCTCTCACCATTCCTATTCAATGTAGTGCTGAAAGTCCTCATCAGAACAATCAGGCAACAGAAAGAAATAAAAGGCATCCAGGTCAGGTGTGGTGGCTCATGCCTGTAATCCCAATACTTTAAAAGGTCAAGATGGATGGATCACCTGATGTCAGGACTAGCCTGACCAACATGGTGAAAACCCATCTGTAGTAAAACTAGAAAATTAGCTGGGCCTGGTGGTGTATGCCTGTAATCTCAGCTACTTGGTAGGCTGAGGCAGGAGAATCGCTTGAAGCCGAGAGGTGAGGATTGCAGTGAGCCGAGATCACGCCATTGCAAGCTAGCCTGGGCAACAAGAGTGAAACTCCATCTCCAGATAAATAAATGCCATCCAAACAGAAAAAGAGGAAGTCAAACTATTTCTGTTTGCAGACAGTATGATTCTATATCTAGAAAACCTCATAGTCTCTGCCCAAAAGCTCCAAGATCTGATAAACAACTTCAACAAAGTTTTAGGATACAAAATCAATGTACAAAAATCAGTAGCATTCTGATACATCAAAAATATCTAAACTGAGAGCCAAATGAAGAACGAATTTGAATTCACAGCAGGAGAAAAAGAATAAACACCTAGGAATACAGATAACCAGGAAGGTGAAAGCTCCGCAAAAGGAGAACTACAAAACACTGCTCAAAGAAATGAGAGATTCACCACTCCTATTCAACATAGTATTGGAAGTTCTGGCCAGGGCAATCAGGCAAGAGAAAGAAATAAAGGGTATTCAGTTAGGAAAAGAAGAAGTCAAATTGTCTCGGTTTGCAGATGACATGATTCTATATTTAGAAAACCCAATTGTGTCAACCCAGAATCTCTTCAAGCTGATAATCAACTTAAGCAAAGTCTAAGGATACAAAATCAATGTGAAAAAGTCATAAGCATTCCTATACACCAATAACAGACAGAGAGCCAAATAATGAGTTAATTCCCATTCACAATTGCTACAAAGAGAATACAATGCCTAGGAACACAACTTACAAGGGATGTGAAGGGCCTCTTCAAGGAGAACTGCAAACCACTGCTCAAGGAAGTAAGAGAGGACACAAACAGATGGAAAAACATTCCATGTCCATTGATAGGAAGAATCAATATAGTGAAAATGACCATAATACCCAAAGTAATTTATAGATTCAATGCAATCATCATCAAGCTACCATTGACTTTCTTCACAGAAGTGGAAAAAATTACTTTAAATTTCATATGAAACCAAAAAAGAGCCCGCATAGCCAAGACAATCCTAATCAAAAAGAACAAAGCTGGAGGAATCCCACAACCTGATTTCAGACTATACTACAAGGCTACAGTAACCAAAACAGCATGGTACTGGTACCAAAACAGATACATAGCCAATAGAACAGAACAGAAGCCTCAGAAATAACACCGCACATCTACAACCATCTGATCTTTAACAAATCTGACAAAAATGCAATGGGGAAAGGATTCCCTATTTAATAAATGGTGTTGGCAAAACTGGCTAGCGATATGCAGAAAGCTGAAACTGGATCCCTTCCTTACACCTTATACAAAAAGTAACTCAAGTTGGATTAAAGACTTAAACATAAGACCTAAAGCCATAAAAACCCTAGGAAAAAACCTAGGCAATACCATTTAGGACATAGGCATGGGCAAAGACTTTATGACTAAAATGCCAAAAGCAATGGCAACAAAAGACAAAGTAGACAAATGGGATTTAATTAAACTAGAGAGCTTCTGCACAGCAAAAGACACTATCATCAGAGTGAACAGGGAACCTACAGAGTGGGAGAAAATGTTTGCAATCTACCCATTTGACAAAGGGCTAATATCCAGAATCTACAAATAACTTAAATAAATTTACAAGAAAAAAACAACCCCACCAAAAAGTGGGTGAAGTATATGAACAGACAGTTCTCAAAAGATGACACTTATGCAGCCAACAAACATGTGAAAGAAAGCTCATCATCACTGGTCATCAGAGAAATGCAAATCAAAACCACAGTGAGATACCATCTCACGACAGTTAGAATGGCAGTTATTAGTCAGGATACAACAGATGCTGGAAAGGATGTGGACAAATAGGAATGCTTTTAAACTGTTGGGGGGAGTGTAAATTAGTTCAGCTGTTGTGGAAGATGTGGCAATTTCTCAAGGATCTAAAACTAGAATTACTATTTGACCCAGCAATCTCATTACTGGGATATACCCAAAGGATTGTAAATCACTCTATTATAAAGATACATATGCATATGTGTTTATTGAGGCACTGTTCACAATAGCAAAAACTTGGAACCAACTCACATGTCCATTAATAATAGAATGGATCAAGAAAATGTGGCACATAGACACCATGGAGTACTATGTAGCCACAGGAAATGATGAGTTCATGTTCTTTGCAGGGATATGGATGAAGCTGGAAACCATCATTTTCAGCAAAGTAAACACAAGAACAGAAAACCAAACACCGCATGTTCTCACTCATAAGTGGGAGTTGAATAATGAGAACACATGGACACAGGGAGTGGAATAAACTATTCTTATCTCCTGAACAACTTGCTTTCTATGGCTGCTAATTGTTAAGCTTTTTCTAAGTTTCATGAGGCTTGTGTATTTGGCCAAGTCCCTGTGTTCTTTATTTATGTATGTACTTATTTCCCTGCCCCTCTTCTCTTTACCCCAAATTGTTATTTTTCCCTATACCCAGAAGATACAGACTGACAGAGGTGCATGGTGGAGATGGAGACTATAGTTGGAGATAACCAGACTGGAGAGTCATATACACCCTGTCTACAGATTGGCAAAAGGGAGTCAACCAAAATGATAAAGAAAACGTGGCTTCTTATTTCAAAACAATTTCAAACTTATAAAAAAGGTGAAATAATATAAAGAACTTTCGTTTATCCTTCAGCCGCAGTCCCTAATTGTTAACATGTTTGCTTTATCATTCTCTTTGTGTGTACTGCATAATCTTTTTTTTTTTTTTTTTTCCCCTGAACTACTTAAGGGAGGGAAAGGGAAAAGTCTGTTTCAGGATCTGATTAGGATTATATGTGATAATTAGTAATTAGTTATCCAGGTAAGATTTTTAGAAATAAAAAATTGTTGGCATTGAGGCAAATGGATAGTGTGTGGGTTATCCCAATGGGGTTTTAAATAATGTGGCTTTAGAAGATGAAGGCTTTAGAAGATGGATAAACAAGAAGTTGAAGCATTTCAAAGGCAGTTTGATGGATAAACGAATTCAAATATTAGAATTTCTTTTCATGATATTTTGATGTATACTTATATATAATTCATGTATATTTATAAGTATCACAATATTGTAAATACACTATTAAATTTTGCTTTTACTGTGTAGTTAAGTGATTTGGACTTGTAAGCAAAAGAGTTTCTTGTGCAAGTATTATAGTAGCCTCTCTTTTGTAGCACTGAGGTTGAATCAGAAGATAACCAAGAAGAACAGAAACAGGTGCACTTGCTGGAAAGCCGCCTGACACCATGGGAGGTGTGGTTTATTGGCAAAGAAAAAGAAGAACGTGACCGGCTGCAACAGAAAGCTCTAGAGGTAAAAGTAGATGGTGTTCTTTTTATTTAATCTGTGAGCTCACAAAGTACAGCTGCAGTTGTAAATTAAAAGGTTAATGTTATTATCCCTAAAAACAAAGTCTTTGCTTTTATGTTAGTTTACTATATCTAATTTAATAAAAAATTACAATACAATAATAGAAATATGTTCATTGTTAGAGCATTTGGAAAATACAGCTAAGCATAATTAAGAAAATTAAAATGCCCTCTAATTTCACTGTCTGAAGATAACCATTGTTAGTATTATGACATATTGCTTTCCAGATGTTCTCCGTGTAAATTACTTTGAAATAAATGTGTACAAATGTTGTATGTCTACATACACTGGAGCATCAACATATGTACATTTAACTAAGGTAAATTCAACTGTATACACTCAGTAAAATTTTTAGCTTTACTGAAACAAAATAGAGGCAGGAATCTACCTCCCCCCCCCCCACCCCATGTGTCACTCAGTGAGCATGTGCCCTATATGCTGGACAGTGGGAATCTACTTGCCAGTCTTTCAGGGTGTTTCAGTTTCTCTGTGCCTCTCTCACTTATGGACATTTCCATGTGTGAGTCCCTTTTGAACTTTTACTCTATAAACTCAACATATGGTTTTAGATGCTTTTTCACATCTCTTCTTTAATGAGAATCTTCACATATTTCTTGAATTCTTACTGTTTCAGAACATGGTAACCAAATAGATTTGGATAAATTGGCATTCCCTAAATTCACTGTTCAGACTCACTATCTAAATTATTCCTATCCAAAGACAGAAGCCTAATAGATTTGAATGATGAGGTGTACTTCTTGTTTTTAATGAAACAGAATAAAACTCTTTTTCTCTATCATTAACCATTTTTATAACATCGTTTTAAAATGGCTGTCTAATATTATTAAAGTATATTTAAAATGTATTACCTTTATTAAACTATAGTCAACTGGTTCACTCTTGTTGGATATTTCACTCTGTTAGTAACTGTTGCTAAAAAAATTTTGGGAGCGAAAGCTTCATGATCTTCTGTGGAATAACTTTTCTTAGTTTTGAAACCAGTTATTGTTTGATAAATTTCTAACCAGGCAGGCAGTCACATGTCCAGGAGGTTTGGCATAATTCAAATGATTACGAAAACTAGTACATTCTGTTGTTTTCCTATTGTATGATACTTTGTATTCTAGATTACAAATTTATTCCTGGAAAAGTGCACTGTGAGAGTGGCACTTACTTCCTCTTGGCAGTGCATAGGGCTTGAGAAAGACCTTATGGTTGATGTTAGGCAGGAGTAATACAAACCCTGGTTCTAGCCTTTTTACTTGCTGGGTATAAGCAAGTTATTTAAACTTTTATGCTTCCATTTTCTCATCTGCTCAAGAAGAATAAAATAATACCTGTGTCACAGGGGTTTTGTGAGGATTAAATGAAACAAAGTATAAAGATGCCTGACTTTGTTTTTGTTTGTATTGTTATTTATATCATTGCTCTTCATAGCCTTCTTAAAGCTTTTTCATTTATTTTCAGAATTAGGGTGTATTTTTGAATTCCCCGACTTCTCTTACCTCAATGTCAAGTTTTAACATGACTAACTCCATTATTTAGTTAGTAGCTTTTAAAAATATTTGTTCACAGTGAGCACTCTATTTTTTTATGTTATGAAAACACATATCTACATACACACACACACACACACACACACACACACACACACACACATATGTATGTGAAATAACATCTTGATTTTGTGTAAAACCTGGTGTTCTATTCTTTTTTCAAAAGGCTGGTTGTAATTCATTAAATTGGTTTTAAACGTACAATTTGGAAAATACTGATGCAGTGAGTTAGTGGTAGAACAAAGTTCAATTTCTGGTATTGGGCTTTATCTCTAGTCTCACTAGAAGTTACTTGTTATATTAAGAAAAGGAGGGTTACTTCTAGTCATTTTTAGTCAGTACACAGAGAAAAGTTAATTAAATTTCGGAAAGTTAATAAGAGAGCCTGGGCTTGGTAGTTGCACAGAACAAGGCTGAAATTTTGGCCTTGCCATTCTAATTCTGTGACCTTAGAAAAGTTAATTAACTTCTCTGAGCCTCAGTTTCTTCATTTGTAAGCTAAATGTTAGAGAGGCAATAGTGGAGTAGTTAAAAGGGTAAATTCTGGGTTTGGTTTTGTTTTTTTGAGACAGGGTCTCGCTCTATCACCCAAGCTGGAGTGTAATGGCACAACCACAGCTCACTGCAGCCTTGATCTCCCCTCTTCTTCCACCTCAGCTTCCTAAGTAGGTGGGACTGTAGGCACATGCTACCATGCCTGGCTAATTTTTGTTTCTGTTTTTTAGAGAGATGGGGTTTTGCCACGTTGCCCAGGCTGGCCTCCAACTCCTGGGCTCAAGCGATCCTCCAGCCTCCACCTCCCAAAGTTCTGGGATTACAGGTGCGAGCCGTGACACCTGGTTTAAAAGTATAAATTCTTGAGCCATCCTCCCTGCATTCAAAATTTGGACTTTCGGCAAATCTTTCTGTGTCTCAATTTCCTTATCAGTGAAAGGGGGAGAATAGTATTTACTTCATAGTATTGTTATGAGGACTAAATGAACATCAGGATATGGACTAGTATGTACAAAGCACTCAATAAAGTTATTATATATGAAAGGAGAGCATTATAACTGCTATGAAGATTTGTTTTGAGAACAGATTAGAATAATATAAGCCCTACCACAATGGTAAGCATGTAGCATGGTATAATTATTTATAATTTGATTGAAAGAGTAAACCTGTTTATATATTTAGTAGTTTGATATTTTTTACGGCTACTTTATTACTTAACTCTGAAGTGATTAAATTTTAGCAGGACTCTTATGTATCAGTTATGCCAGGGATATCCTAACATATGGGCCAGCTACTCAACTTGTTGTAAACTCATGTTGAGCTGTTGTGGTATTCACATTCTTTTGCTGCCTTTTCCATTATTTTGTTTTTATCTCATGCTTTCCTTATTTTTCTGTCTTTATTTTCTATATTCCCTTGTTTATAAACCATGTCAAATTTTTAACCATAAAAAATAGTCATCTCAGATCCCTATTAAAACCAAAAAGCATGAAGACCAGAAAAATAATTTTGCCAAAGCTTCAGTTAGTGGCAGAACTGGGACTGGCACCTAATTCTTTGACTTCTGTTTAAATACTTTTCCCACAATATCAAGACATATTTTAGAAATAAATGAGTCAGACTTAATATTTGTTTTTTAATTAATTCTGGCTTTCTTATTTTCTTCCTTTAAGACTTAAGAGAACATATATAGGATAGTTTAAACTTTGAAAAGATCATCCATACTCATAAATTTGATTTGAGCATCAGACATTTAGATTTGTTTCAGACATCTCTGTGAGACTAAGTTAAAAAATTATTTTAATTCATAAAAATTACCCGCTTGGTCAACATGGCAAAACCCTGTCTCTCTAAAAAAATTTGTAACTTTTGTTGAGATGATAAATATGGTAAACATTGAATCAATTATCAAGCATTATGAAAAACTAGTATATTCGTTTTGTAGGTCATTTAATTTTTATTTACTTTTTAATGATTATGAATAATTCTTTAGCCAACTGCCCCAAGTTCTCTATGGTCTTTGGCTGATTCTAATTTTTAATATTTGCTTTAACATATTACTATAATCAGTTGTAAATTATAAAAATTACCTAGTTTGTGAATAGTCCTAGTGCTTTCTTTCTTTCATTTATTTAACCATCTTGCCTTTGACCATTTCATTCTTCAGCCCTTAATGAAGGAATAGGGTAGGATATAGAGCTGTTGGTGAAACTCAAAACTGTCAGTTTTTCTGATTATTCCCTTCAGTGGTAAAAAATTATTTGAAAGTAGGCAAAACCTGTTGAAATTAAAATGCATTTTTATGATCTTCTTGGAATTTTGGTTTTTCGTAATCAAGTATTTTATTCCCTGGGAAAATGTTAATAGCTGTCTCTAATCCTGTTGAAATTCAGTAGTATACCAGATGACCATGTAGGGGCCTTTTGAGAGAAGACTCCAGCTGTGTCCAGAAAGAGACTTGCCTTTGTGGTAAACATGGAGTCATTCAGGGTGGGAAGTTTCTAAGGGCCAGCTTTGAAAGGGAGGGTTGTGTCTCAAAATGTGATGTATGTTCTGGTTCGGCAAATTACTTGAACGGACATCCGGAGATTAGAACACTGTTTGGGTATTGGTAGCATTTTCTAGGTACATTTTGACCTTTTTTCTTTAACCCCCTCAATCAACATTAACTAAGATTTGTTAACCATCAAATAGGAGTACAGAGTTTATTGTTTTCGATTTTTTAGTTAAGTGAAGAATCTTAAAAAGGTACATAAAAGTACATAAATATATGGTCAATCATATATTTAGTTATATATTTAAATAATTTTCTTGAAAATAAAATTTAGGACTATTTTGGAAAATTTTTAATATATAGTTGTCAGGTCTCCATCTAGCCAATTAATGGCTTTTATATTTATATATACACATATAAACATACATATACACACATGTATTTGTGTATGTATATGTATATATGTATAATTTCCCCCTTTTTGTTTTCTGACACAAGTCCAGACCCTCTTTTCCTTTTTCTTTCTTTTTTTTTGACGGAGTTTTGGATTGTTGCCCAGGCGGGAGTACAGTGCTGTGATTTCAGTTCACTGAAACCTCCGTCTCAGGTTCAAGTGATTCTCCTGCCTCAGCCTCCCTAGTAGGTGAGATTACAGGTGCCTGCCACCACACCTAGCTAATTTTTTAAATTTTTAGTAGAGTCGGGGTTTTGCCATATTGGCCAGGCTGGTCTCGAACCCCTGACCTCAAGTGATCCACCTGCCTTGGCCTCACAAAGTGCTGGGATTATAGGGATGAGCCACCATGCCTGGCCCAGAGGCCCAGACCTTCTTTTTCTTTATAACTCATATACTGTGGCAAACTCTTAATCAGTCTTCCTCATAATAGTTCTCATTGCTTCAAATGCAATCTTCAGCCTTTGTCATTAAGAGCGCTGAATTTGCCCTTTTGTCAGGTATTCTTGTTTCATAGAGTTTACTTTAGTTTGCCTGTCTTAAAAGTAAAGCTAGTACCACACTCAAATTTTCCACCCCCTCCCATCTCCCAATCTGTCTCTTCTTTTGAAGTCATTTTTTCACTGTTCCTCGTATGGCGCTCATTTCTGACTAGCCTGGTATACTAGGCTAAGGGGAAGGAAAGATGTTTCTCCTCATCTTCCCTTCCCTTCTCTGAACTTTTTTGATACGCAATAACTCACAATGTACCATTTATTTCTTTGGTGTATAGAGAATCACATTAGATCAGACTTCTGAGATTTCATCTTTATATCATTTCTTGCTAGGTCCAAAGTAGGTGTATCATAAAAGTGTATTGAGTAAGTGATTAAAGAACAATAGCTGCTGGAGTGATGAAAAATCCTTAAAACAAAGGTGGATATTTGCTTTTGGGGGTGTAGTGTTTAAAAGTTAGAAGACTTCCTGAGTGGGGGCAGCTGTTTTCTATGCAGCAGAATTTTAGGATGAGAGGTTATGGAAGACAGATTTCCTGTGACCAGTTGTTTAAAATGCAAAAGAGATGTTCTAGGTGTTAAGTTTTATCTTCATTTAAGACACTGGAATTGGTCTGAGGGTTGGAAAATTGTCTTTCCCACTACCACCCATGCCCACCAGGTAGGTAAGTCTTTGGAAAAGAAAGGGCTAGGGAGGAGAGTGGAGACCAATAGACGATATGTCAAAGTATCTGACTATTAATATCTAAAGACAGAGAAGAAAAATAACCAGCAATTATGGTTGTGGAGTCCTAGTGAAGTCTAGTTTGAACAGCATTCTCAATGAATGCAGTAATTTAACTGATGAGTGACAGAGTGGTAGCATTCAAGTTGTAGTTTTATTTGGCCTTACGTTTCACATTCTTTTTCCTGAGGAAATGCCCAAACGTGTAGACTCGAGTGACAGCAAGGCAGTTAAATAATTTGGAATATGAATGTGGTTTTTGTTTTACATTTCAGCACCTATAAAATCAGTGAAGAAAACTCTGGGTTCTTTTTTTCCCAAAGGAAAACTGAATGACTTCTTTGCATTTCTTTTGTGTAACTTTGAATTAAATTTTTAATATAGGGATTATTTAATTCCTATGCTTTATCTTCATCAGGAATCCAGAAGCTTCTTATAACTGTAACAAAAAAAAAGTTGCAATTCTCTTGAGCTTCTGCCAGTAGCTTAGAGTGATGCCAAAATTTATGTGTGGGAAAGTTGATTTCAATGAGGGTAATTTAGCTGAAGTTTAGTCTAGGAAACTAGTGTTTTGCTGCCAAGCAATTATTTGCACATTTCTAAAAAATAACATACTTTTACCAATGCTCTTTTTCATTACAGGCTGGTTACTTAAGTAAGTTATTGTCACTAGTGACATATGCTCTATAAAGGAAACTATATTCTTGTTTAATTTGGTTAATAACCTCAGACTTTATATGTGATTTGAGTACTTCTATTAAATGTTGCCTTTTGTCTAAATAAAATCCACAGGAATTAAATCAACAACTAGAAAAAAGAAAAAAAATGGAAGAACGTGAAAAAAGAAAGATAATTGCTGAAGAAAAGCACAAGGAATGGGTTCAGAAAAAGAATGAGCAGGTAAGGAGGGGAAAATGTACACACATTGACATCTCTTTTGCAAAATCTTTCTTCCCGTTACCCTTTATTGCCTAGATTTAAAAAAAAATATTTCTCTTAGAGTCTTTCTTCTCTGGCTTGTTTTATTTTTCTATCCTGGTAGACATTTATCAAGTCTCTGTCTTCTGCCCTTTGCCCTCTACTTTTCTCCTTTTTCCCTCCTGTGGCCTCCACTAATATTTGCCTGCAGGCAGTCACCAAGTCTATATCTCTAGGCCTGACCTGGATCCTTGTGGCAAGTACCTCCAAGTCTGCAAATCTAAAACAACCCATTTTGTCCATTCTTCCTTCATAAAACCATTCTCCCATTTCTTTGTTTAGTTAGCTGTCTTCTTGGTCACCAGGGTTTAATTAGAATTCTTCTGTTGTTCCTAATCATCTCCTCCCTTTCTTTACAATTACAACTCCCTTGTTTGTGATCTCTTTCCATTATATCTTTCAACTTATTGTCTACTTCTTATACTGGATTATAAGCTCCATAAGGGCAGGGATTTTTGCCTCTTTTTTCAGTTCTCTAGGAGCGAGTTGAGTACCTAGCACATAATGTATGTCCAAAAATAGTTGAATTGAGTGAAGATGTTCATTGAATGAACTTTTTCCTTTTAGTTTTAATATATTCTTGAATGGATCATACACATTAGACATTTTAAAAATACTTATTCTTTAGTCAGTTTGTCTTCTGTTGTGATTTTTACATACTTCGAATGGTACTGCTTTTATTATTATGATCCAGTTTTATAAAATTGGACAAATGTTTAAATTGCAGGACAGTATTTTAAATTTTAATTCTAACTTTTTGTCTTCATTGTTGAATCTAATGCCCAGTGGCATTAATAAGAGTACTAATAAATAATTTCAGTAAATTGAAGATGACATAGCCTTCTTCATCCAAGTATTATAAGAAGGAAAATTGGTTAGATGTATGTGTGTGTTATAACCATATTTGTTTAGAGGTCGATTATGTTTTTTAAAAAAGTTTGCTTCATCCCATGATATAACATGAAAGACATCTTTGTGAATAAATTCAAAAATCAAAATAAGTCTCTGTGACTGTTATGAAACTTTGGGTAATATCTTTTTGAAATTTGTAACTATAAAACAAAATTATTTTACACATGCAGAATAGTTTGCTCTTTTCTTTAAAAATCCGTCTTCTAACTCCAAAGCTAATTTTACCATGCCAGTCAAACCTAGTTGTTATTTGTCTAAGAATGTAAGATACTGCTGGGAGATGATATATTCACGATTTTATTTGGTGGCAGTAGACCTAATCCAATTACTTGAAGAAAAAAAAATTCTTTATTTGGAGGGAAGTGGCGTGCCCTCTCATAAATCACTAGTTATTGAAGACAAAATTCCATAATGTTGAAATTATTTAAAAATGAGAATTATTTAAAAATAAAACTGAGAAGCTATATTTACCTGTTCTGCAGAACTCTTGTTCATGTTAAGGAATAATTGATTATTCTCAATTTTTTTTTTCTTTAAGACCTATCAGATTTCTTCTTTCAGACATAGTTACATTTACCTCTATTTGTAAAGACTGCTCTCCTGGTTCTTCTCTTCCTGTCTGGCTTCTAGCTTTTTTCTCCTCTGTTTATATTTCATGGTGTGTGGTCCTCAGCTGCCTCCAGCTTCATTCACATTTTAGTTGTATCTGTGGCTGCTATTTTCTCTAAGTCATTTTCACTGTGTTCTATAAAAAAATCAGACAAAAAGAATTTATGCATTCATTTAGCAAAGCTAGTTTCTTATAATATGATTGTAAATTCTTAAGTGCTTTTAAAGTAAATGTTCTATCTCATCTGGTACTCCTTAAAGTTGTGTTGCCATAGTAATTTATTTTCTGGATATGTTTATTACAGTGTTACGTATTTTTTTAAAAGGACCTTTTAGTGTTTTAAAAAATTATTTAAAAATAAAATCGTTTTTAATTCTCCAAACACAACTGAGTTTTTAATGGAAGACATTAATTCAGATCAACAAGGTTGATTGATTGATAACACTGTTATCATTGCATTATTCATGCTTTCAACAAACATTTACTCAACTTTTACTATGTGCAAGGCACTATTGGAGAAAGCAAAACAGAAATTCAGAAACTGTAAGTAGCCAGTTGTTATGTTAGTTTCCTTTAGTTGTATGAAACAAAGGTTCTCTCAGTGCAGCATCTTTAAAAAAAGGAAGATTTATTGTTATGCTCTGGTACAGAACTGGTGTGCCAGAAAACCTGAAGCCACTTAATGGCTGGTTCCTCTCTCAGCAGTAGTGACTACTCTGAGTGCCTGCTGTGTCCTCCTTTTGCTAACTCAAGGGATTTTGTTCACTCTACTTTAGTTTAAATAAAGAAGTCTGTCTGATTTTTTCAGAATTATTTCTATTGAGGTATAATTTGCATACAATAAAATGCACCTATTTTAAATGATGACTTGGGCAAATTTAGGTACCCATGTAACCAGCACCAGTAAAGATATAGAACATTTCCATCACCCTAGAAAGTTCCCTTTTGCCTCTTTGCATTCACCCCAACTTCCTGCTCCCAGCCAGCCTCAGCTCCAAGGAAACCATTAATCTGCTTTCTGTACCTGTAGATTAGGATTGCCTTTTCTATAATTTCATATAAATGGAACGATAGAATATATACTCTGTTGTGTTGGTCTTTTGTTTTAAAACTTATCCTGATATTTCATGTATTATTCTTTTTTATTGCTGACTATAGTATTTTATAAATACCACAAATTGTTTATCTGTTCACTAGTTGATGGACAATTGAGTTGTTTTCAGTTTGGGATATTATTAATAAAATTCTGTGACCACACACTTACAGGTCTTTTTGTAGACACTTGCTTTCATTTCTGTTGGGTGAATGCCTAGGAACTAAATTACTGGGCTATATGGTAAGTATGTGTTTAACTTTATAAGAAATTGCCAAACATTTTTCTAAAGTGCTTGTACCATTTTACATCTTCACCACTGTTGTAAGAAAATTCCAATTGCTCCACATCTTTGGCAAATTTGGTATGGCCAGCCCTTTTCATTTTAAGTCCTTCTAGTGAGTGTGGAGTGGTATGCTATTGTTTTAATTTTCATTTTCCTGAGATCTAATGATGTTTAGTATCCTTTCATAAGCTTATTATATTTGTCTTCTAGAGCTTCCATAACAAAATACTACAAACGGGGTGTTTTAAACAACAGAAATATATCTTTACTGACAGTTCTGGAGACTGGAAATCAAGATAAAGGTGTCTGCAGGTTTGGTTTCTCCTGAGGCCTCTCTCCATGGCTGTCTTTTTATGTCCTCAGAGGGCTTTTCTCCATGCGCACACATCCCTGGTGTCTCTTCCTCTTCTTGTAAGGATACCAGTCCTCTTAGATTAGGGTCCTACCCATATGACCTCATTTAAACTCATTAAAGACCCTATCTCCAAATACAGTCACATTGTGGATTCTGGATTCAACAAAGGAATTTGGGAGAGGGGCAGAGACACAATAAAGTTAACACCTATTGACCATTTCTACATCTCTTTTGTTGTTGGCTTGTTTTGTGTTGTGTTGTCATTTGCCCATTTTTTAGAAGGGGTAGTAGGGCTTATTATTAAGATACGAGAATTATTTGTATATTCAGACTATAAGTCCCTTCTCAGATATATGTATTGCAAATCTTTCTTCCCATTTAATTTTCCTTCCTTCCCTCCCTGCCTCCCTGCCTCCCTCCCTCCCTCCCTCCCTGCCTCCCTCCTTGCCCCCTTGCCTCCCTCTCTTTCTCTCTTCCTCCCTTTCTCCCTGTCTCCCTCCCTTCCTCCATCCCTCCCTCCCTTCCTTCCTTCCTTCCTTCTTCTCTCTCGCTTCCCTCCCTCCCTTCCTCCCTTCTTTTTTTTCTTTTTTTCTTTCTGAGTCAGAGTCTTACCCTGTTGCCCAGGCTGGAGTGCAGTGGCTCGATCTTGGCTAACTATAACTTCTGCCTCCTGGGTTCAACCGATTCTTGTGCCTCAGCCTCCTGAGTACCTGCGATTATAGGAGTGCATCACCACACCTGGCTAATTTTTGTATTTTTAGTAGAGATGGGGTTTTGCCATGTTGGACAAGCTGGTCATGAACTCCCCATTTAATTTTTCTTAATGGTATTTTTTTTTCCATTAACAAGAAGAAGCACTGACAAATGATATTTTTTAAAGAGCAGTTTTAAATTTTGATGAATATTCATATTTCAGTTTTTTAATTGTTGGTGGTTTTTGTGTTCTATTTAAGAAATGTTTGCCCACTCCAGGAGGATAAAACTACTCTCCACTGTTTGCTTCCAGAGGCTTTATAGCTTTAGCTTTACCTGTATGTCTAATTCAGTTTAATTTTAACATATGGTATGCATTAAAGGTCAAGGTTCATTTGTTTGCATGTGGATATCCAATTGTCCTAACAATGTTGACAAGATAATCTTTTCTCTATTAAACTGCCTGGGTACCTTTGTTTAAAATCATTTGACCATATATTTATAGGTCTGTTTCTGGATTCCATTCTATACTATTGATTTATATCGTGTGCCAGTATCACACTAACTTGTCACTATAGTTTTATAGTTCTGAATTTATTATTTGTGAAATCTGATAGTGTAAATTCTCCAGGTCTTCTTTTTCTAACTTGCTTTAGTTGCCCTCCATCTTGCTACATACAGTGTAGAATTGGCTTATCAATTTTCCTAATAATGACTGTTCTAATAGTTCTTGGCACTATTGGGATTCTGCTAAATATCAATACACAGATTATTTTGGAGAAAATTGCTATCTTAATAATATTAAATTTTAAATCTATAAACATGGTTTTTCTTTCCAGTTATCTATGTCTTCTTTAATTTCTCTCAGCAGTGTTTTTTAGTTTCGACGTATAGCAGTATTATCTTTTATTAAATATATTTCTCAGTATTTCATGTTTTTGCTGATGAGGGCAGTTATCTTGCCTGTTCCTGATGCATATTATATATATTATGCACACACACAATATATATATATATATATATTTTTTTTTTTTTTTTTCCCAGCCACATTCATATGAAACGTTTCTGATATTACCTTGTAATTTTCATTGCCTGGTTTTGATATCAGAATAATGCAGGACTCTTAAAATGAGCTTTGATGTGCTCCCTTTTCCTCTATATTCTAAAATCATTCTTGTAGGGTTTGGTACCATTAAGATATACCACAATAATATGTTATTAAAATATGGAATATATTTAACTGTGTAATAGAATCTACTAGTGAAGCTTTCAGAGACTGGAGATTTTTTGTGGGAAAGTTTTAAATTTTTAATTGTTTTTATAAGTAGAGGGTTATTCAGACACTATTTTTTCTCAAATTAGTTTTGGGGAGTGACATATTTTAAGGAGTTTGATGTTTCATTTACAATGTTGAATTTATTGGCATAAAATTGTTTTTAAGATTCTCCCATTTTGATTTCTGCATGATGTCTGTAGTGATCCACCACTTACCGTCTCTGTGACCTTAGGCAAATTTACCCTCCATGTGCCTTAGTTTCCTCCTTTGTAAAATGGAATAATAATAATAACTACCTCATATCATGATTGTAAGAATTAATTGAAAGTATGTACAAATAAATTACGGAGAATAGTAACAGCCATAGTTAGCACTCAATAAATGTCAGCTGCTGTAATTAAAAACAACGTAAGAACTGGTTGATTCCTTGTAGGTAAAATTGTGGAGGACAGTCATGAGTCACATAGAGATTAAGCAAGATATGCACCAAGATCCTTTTCAATTTGTAGATCTTCTGACAGTTTGAAGTAGTTAAAATGCAGTATTATTCCAATGGCTATTGAGTTCTCAGCATGAAAAGATTCTGCTTTACAGCTATTGGCTGTCCAGCAAGAAGGAAATACAGCAAAGTTGATACAACTTGGGGAATTACTTGAGCTTTGATTTTTTTTTTTTTTTTTTTTTTT
>NW_016107428.1:576296-628991 GCF_001604975.1 Cebus imitator
CGATCTCGGCTCACCGCAACCTCCGCCTCCTGGGTTCAGGCAATTCTCCTGCCTCAGCCTCCTGAGTAGCTGGGATTACAGGCACGCGCCATGAGCTTTGATTTTTAAGACCTGTCTTTCCTGCACAACCCTGGACATACCTTGTCTATAAGTGATGTTTGTTAGTTAAGTCTTAATTGAATTGCTTATAATAATGTATTCTACAAGCTGCTTTCAAAGGAAGAATTTCTTTTCTTGTGTCATAATTATTTGCCTGGGTGATATGTATAGCATTTGTATTGCATATACTTTTTATGCCTTGCAGATTTGTTTCCTAACCTTTGATAAAGAAGAATAGCTATGTCATTGGTTATTTAGAATTTAGCTGTATTGGTAGATTATCTTTTAAATAAGAAGCAAAAAATATTGAGTTATAGTCTATGTCAAGGATCAGTATTTTTTTTTTCTGTAAAGCGCCAGTTAATGAATATTTTAAACTTTTGGGGTCATGCATTCTTTGTTGCAGCCATTCAGCTTTGCTATCATAGTGCAAAAGCAGCTATAAACAATAAATATGTAAACAAATGAGTGTGGCCACATTTCTATAAAACTTCATTTACAAATACAGGTGGCTGGTGGACCAGATGTGACTGGCAGTCCTTAGTTTGCCACTCTTTGGTCTATGGAAGAATTATGTAGCCAGAGATTTTCCTGGATGTGCCCTTGTATACAGTGTTTAATGAGCATTATTCATTTCTCCTCTTTTAACTCACCAATGGCAAAGATTTATGCAAGTATTAATATTGACAAATTGTCCAGCAAATATGTGTATGTATATATGTGTGTGTGTGTGTATACGTGTGTGTGTATATATACGTGTGTGTGTGTATGTATGTGTGTGTATATGTGTGTGTGTGTGTGTGTGTGTGTGTGTGTGTGTGTATGGCCTCTGTTTTAGAGTAAGAGTAAACATCCATTTAAAAATACTAACAGATTATAATTTTTATTCACTGTCATTTAGTCAAGAAATTTTGATTGGGCACTGTGTTAGTCTGTTTTCACACTGCTGATAAAGACATACCTGAGACTGGGAAATTTTAAAAAGAAAGAGGTTTAATTGGACTTACAGTTCCAAATGTGGCTGGGGAAGCCTCATAATCATGACGGAAGGCAAGGAGTAGCAAGTCACATCTGGCATGGATGGCAGCAGGCAAAGAGAGAGTGCTTGTGCAAGGGAACTCTTTTTTTAAATCCATTAGATCTATGAGACTTACTCACTGTCATGAGAACAGCATGGAAAAGACTTGCCCCTATGATTCAGTTACCTCCCACCAGGTGCCTCAAAGATGATATTTGGGTGGAGACACAGCCAAACCATATCAAACACCTGCTGTTCACTCAGTACTGCCCAGGCTCTGAGTGGACATTGGTGAGGAAGATGTTGATCACTGACCTCATGAAACTTATAGCCCAGCAGGTAGACTGACATTTAACTGTTAATTGCAGGTGTGTTATATATTTTCATAAGCCATGTTGTGCCAACTGCTATGATACCATGTCTATTTAAAAAAATAATTGAAGTTTAGAAAATTGCTGTATGCAACAGTCTTTCCTTGGATGAGGATAATTACAGGTATTACAATTAAACTTTATGTTTTTATTTAAGAAAAGAAAAGAAAGAGAACAAAAAATTAATAAAGAAATGGAAGAAAAAGCAGCAAAGGAACTAGAGAAAGAATACTTGCAAGAAAAAGCAAAAGAAAAATATCAAGAATGGTTAAAGAAGAAAAATGCTGAAGAATGTGAGAAGAAGAAGAAAGAAAAGGTATTTTTATTAAAGTGATCAGTTAGAATACATAACTTTGGTGTTCATATGTGCCAATTACATCTTAAAACAAGTATTTAATAGAAAATAGGCACTGTCTTAGCATAAAATAAATACATGAAACTATCCCAGTTTATCCTGTCATGCTGTGTGTAAGCTTCAAAAATGAAAATGCATTTGTGGTTTTCTTAAATTGAGAAATATTAATAAGCCTGTTGATATTTTTTCAGTCAGGTTTAAAACTTGTTGTTATTCCTTTTAAATATTTTTTAATTCACTTTATGGGAAGTCTTACTACCATTTTATAAATTACTTTTCTTTGAAAACAGCAAATGCTTTTTTTCTTTGTGGGTTTGACTTCTTATTGTTTTTCAGAGCTGGACACCAATTCATATTCATGAATATGAACCTGATCATGTTCAATATTGTACTCATATTATAAAAATATGATTCAGTATTATGGCCAATAAGCCATTGGTGTAGGAAGCTATTGGAAAAAAGAAAAATCAGTAGAATTTGAGTGCAATGTATAGTTACAGAATATCCCTGTAAATATTTTGGTCTTGTCATTTTAAGGAAAAAGAAAAACAACAACAAGCAGAATTACAGGAGAAAAAGGAAATAGCAGAAAAAAAGTTTAAGGAATGGTTGGAAAATGCAAAACATAAACCTCGTCCAGCTGCAAAGAGCTATGGTTATGCCAATGGAAAACTTACAGGTTGGTTTTTATGTTAATGTGGCCTACATAAATATGGTTTGCAGAAGCAAATATTATACTCTTTTTAACAAAAATAGAAATGTGTAAAAATTATTTTTCTTTCAAATTACTATTTTCCAGAAGATTATACTATAAACATACCAAATTCCAATAGAGATGCTACAAATGTACTGTCACTCTCCACAAGTCAGATATTTGTATTTCTTAGAAGCAGTAGTTACAAAACTGCAAAGTTAGGCTTTAATGATTTCTAACATTAAGAATTAAATAATGTTCTCTTACATTTCTTCAATGGTAGAACATTAATTAGGATATATTTTAAGGGGCCATTTTGGCTTCTCTCCTTCTAACCTTCTCTAAGGCAGAGCTTCCCATGTCCTTGGCACATTCTTTGTGTGAGGTAGACAGCACATGAACCAGACACAAAACTGATTGGCCTTTAGGCTTGGTCTGATTATAAAGGGCAATGCATGTTTTTCTTTGTGCTTCATGTTGGAAGCTCATACCTTGCTGACAGCTGCCTTCACTTGTTTAAGTGATTTATTATTAAAATACCCCCATTCTGTTTTGTTCGCACAATAGAACATATTCCAGACTTTGTTTTGACCATCTTGGTGAAGTGAGTGTTGACATATCTATGCAAAGTGGTTTGCCAGTGTCTGAGAGACACATTCCTGCTGTCAGGATTAGGCCTCTCTCATATGTCATGAAGGGTCACCTGTTTTAGCTACTGAGCAAGGCCTGCTCCTTCTTTTTGTTTCTTGTTTGAAAAAAAGAGTAATAAGCAGTGGCTTTAACCCAGTAATTGGGTAGTAAACTTAAAAGTTTAGGTGGGAATACTAAACATACTGACTAGAAGTTAATTGCTAAAATAATGGATTTTTTTTTTGCATTTTTAATGAGTTTGATTCTAACAAGCAACATATTTGTCTACAAATGCTGTACTTAAATCTCTGTATTCTCTATGCTGGTATCATTTTTATAAATTGTGAAATAAAGAAATTTTGGTGCCAGTAGTGACTGAAGGATTTGGAGATAATTTATAAAATGTTCTTCCTTCAAGTGTGCTTATTAGAAGTCAGACATCACAGTACTTTAAATACTTTATATGCATCAGCAAAAGAATGCTCCATAACTCATAATCACAATTACAATGATATTGTGAAATCTTATTGACAGTGGTTCAGAATTTCTGTGATTCTAAATAATAATCTTGATTTAATATAACTTCATATGAAAAATAAATGTTTTTCTGTAAACTTTAGCATTTGACAAGAGGAAGATAGTATATAATCAGTAGTTTCCTAGACTGAATTAAGAAAATGAAAGTTTTGTTCAATTTAAGGATAGTAAAATTAGCTTAGTAAAATTTTTATAGGAGTTTGTATTTACATAGGTTTTAACACTAATATTATTCTTAGAATTATGATTTATGTTTTAATTTTAACTGTAACATTTGCTGTATTTGGAAAGTGTTACTTCTTTGAAAATGTTAAGGAGTTTAAGTTTTAAATAAGCCAAATTGGCTTATTAGTGATAATTTGTCCATTTGACATTTTAACATTTTTCTAGAAGTTTGAAGTGGCTTCTTTAATCTCAAGAAGTTTTTTCTTGTTTTGATCTGATTTTTCAATAATTTTAGGTTTTTACAGTGGAAATTCCTATCCAGAACCAGCCTTTTATAATCCAATTCCATGGAAACCAATTCATATGCCACCTCCCAAAGAAGCTAAGGATCTGTCAGGAAGGAAGAGTAAAAGACCTGTGATAAGTCAGCCACACAAATCATCATCTCTGGTAATTCATAAAGCCAGAAGCAATCTTTGCCTTGGAACTCTGTGCAGAATACAAAGATAGCATATGTGGAAAATAACATACTTTTATCTGGAGCTATTTAATTTTAAAATCAGAAATTGTTTTTTTACTGCTCAGTCAGTAATTCAACATTTAATGTGATTATTGACAAATAGCAATTTTTGCATTTGTATTTGGAGTCCTTAGAGTTGAGGAAGATATTTTCTAGATTTTGGTTTTTATAAACTTTTCAAGGTTGATTTTGGCATGTTGTTTTGCAGAATAAGTGGCTGCATATGTAATAATTGTGCTTGTATTTAGCTTGTATTAAAAGCACACTGTGATACCAATAAAACTAAAAATTTTTCCTGTATTGTTTATACTGTTATTAGTTTACATTTATGAACGTAAGATTAATTTATTCAAACAAGCACTTCTAAACTGCATGCTTGAGTAACCCTTAGAAAAATTTAAAGCAAAAAAGGAAATTGCAGAAAAAAAGTTTAAGGGATTATGGGTTAGAATTTAAGTGGGTTAGCACCAGAGTAATCAAAAGCAGTCTTTGCTGATGGCATATTTTCCCCTATGTAGATATTTTAATTTTATTTATATTTATAGAATTTTATTTATATTAAATGTATTATATTTATTTAATTAATTATTTTATCTCCTTCTGGCTCTGTTGCCCAGGCTGGAGTGTAGTGGCGTGATCATAGCTTACTCTAACTCATGGGCTCAAGTGATCCTCCCATCTCAGCCTTCTGGGTAGCTGAGATTACAGGAGCATGCCACCATGTACAGGTAATTTTTTTTTTTTTTTGGCAGAGATAGGGTCTTCCTATGTTGCCCAGCATGGGATATTTTTAAATTAACTAACTGAGGCACATTTTTTTTTTTAACAAATAAATCAGAGTTGTGATTTCCAAAGGAAAATTTTAAAACATTGTTTTTTACTCTGGCCGGGTGTGGTGGCTTATGCCTATACTCTCAACTCTTAGGGAGGCAGAATTGGGAGCATAGCTTGAGCCCAGGAGTTCAAGACCTGCCTGGGCCATATAGCAAGACCCCATTCTCCACAAAAAGGAAAAAAAAAATACAAAAACCATTATTTTGTACTCTGATCTTAGATTGATGTGTAGTAATCTTGAGACACTGATAATATTTTTCCACCCTGTAAAAATACTTAAACATTAATTATAATTAAGTTGCTAGTTTTAAAATTAGGATTATCAGTACATTATTTTTTAATGTTAAAAATGTTAAATCTTAAATGACATTTTACTGAGGTAGAAATCACAGATCTTATTAATAAATATATTTTAAGTATAATGGTTCAAATGATTGCCAAAATAATGCCCAACACTTTTTATTAAATGTCTTTTATCTTTTTTAGAAGATGATCAAGAAATGAAAATTTATTGTGGCAGTATAAGAATCAGTAAGTTCATTTAAAAGTGATTTCTATTTAGAATATATTCCATGTTTCTGCCAGATGAGTCATCTGCCAAGTTTCTGGTGATCTGCAGTGGTGTTGGTCAATGCAAGGAAACAGCAATACACTCTTTGAAGAGTATTCATATCACCAGAAGTCTAGGAAAATTCACTCCTAAGCAGAGAACAGCTGATTAGGAATCAGAGTTCATTGGGTCCAAATGTTGCTGAGATGTAGAAATATGAGCATACTTCTCAGAACCTGTCAAATACAGTGAAACTTACAGATGATCATTCTACTTGAGCAAATTCACCTATAAAGAGAGAACATAAGAGTTTGCCTGGGTAGCAATAATCTTGTTTATAAAAAACATAAAAGGTATATATATATATATATATATATATATATATATATATTCCTGAATTTGTGAGGATTTTAGATATAGTTGTTACATCTTAAAAAGCTAAGGATCTATCAGGAAGGAAGATCTAGTTTCAGCTATAACTATAATCCTAATAAGTCTTTCAGTCATTCAGTCATTCATCATTATATGTATCCTGAGTTCACTAGTTTGAACTTATTCTAATCGTAATAGGAAGCGTCTGGAAGATTTTAAATAGGTAATTGATAAGATATGGTTTATCCTTTGAGATTACTATGGCTGCTCTGAGGAAATTGGCCTGTTGCAGGCAAAGAATGGCAGCAGTGAGACCCATTGGGAGGACTTTGCAGTATCCAACAGAAAAGTCATGATACTTTGGATTAAAATGGCAGCAGTGACACAATAAAAAGTAAAGATAAACTTGGGTTATATTTTGAAGATGGAGCAAACAGGACCACTAATATTTGGATGTCAGATTGAGAAAAGGAGGAAAAATCAGATATGACTAGTTTTTTGGCCTGATAACCAGGTGAATGATGATAACTATACAGTACCAGAAATATGAAGACTGAAAAGAACAGGTATATGGGCCAAGATGGGGAGAGGGAAGTCTTTAAGAATTCTGTTCTAGATTTGTTAGGTTTGTGATACCAACTTTATAACCTGGTTAAGATGGTTAAATATATGATGCTCTAGGGAGAGCCAGGATAGTAGATACAAATTTGAGGAACATTAGCACATAGATGGTATTTAAAAGCATGGGAGTTGAACAGGTTACCTCAGAAGAGTTTAGATGGTAAAAAAGGAGGGCTGAGTAATCCAATATTTAGAGATTAAGCAGCCAGCAAGGATCCTGAAAACATGTAGCCAATGAAGTAGAAGGAAACCAAATAGAGTAGGATGTCACAGAAGCCATGAGTAGAAATGAGGTGTGGGCTCTGTCCAGTGCTGCGTGAGAGAGAGGAGCTTTCATTATTGGATTTCATAAGACCAAAGAGGGTCATTGTTGACCACAATGGCAAGCATGTCTTGAACAATTTCTACATGCCTGGTATTGTTGTGCTTTCTATATGTGCTATTTATATGTGCTATTTTAATCCTCACAACAGCCCTGTGAGATAGTTACTTTTATTATACTCATTTTATATTTGGGGGAACTGAGGCACAAAGAAGCTACGTTGCCTTTATACCTAGTAAATCACAGAACATGGATTAGAACCCATGAGGTCAAAGCCCAAACTTAATAATTATTAAGGTAAAAACAGGTATGAGACTTCAATCAAATGGGCTGGAGAGAGAATGGAAAGTGAGAAAGAGCCCATAACTAAAGACATTCTGGAAACGTTGTATAGTGAAGAAGAGAAAGGTGGGATAGTGCCTGGGCATGGTGACTCATGCCTGCAATGCCAGCACTTTGGGAGGCCGAGATGAGAGGATCACCTGAGGTCAGGAGTTTGAGACCAGCCTGACCAACATGGCGAAATCCCATCTCTAGTAAAAATACAAAAATTAGCCGGCATGGTGTCAGGGGCCTGTAATCCCAGCTACTTGGGAGGTTGAGGCAGGAGAATTGCTTGACCCTGGGAGGCAGAGGTTGCAGTGAGCCATGATCACACCATTATACTCCAGCCTGGGTGACAGAGCAAGACTCTATCTCAAAAAAAGAGAAAAAAAAAAAAAGTGGGATAGGAGCTGGAGCTGAAAGAGAACATAGGGTCAGACATTTTCTGTTTGTTTTGCTTAAGCTGGGTGGTATTAAATATGCTTCTCTGAGGCTGGTAATGATCCAATTGAAAGGGGGGACCTGAAAATTTAGGAGAGATCAGGGGTGATTTTAGGAATGCAGTTCTTATACAGCAAAAATGTTGATTTATAAGAAGCAAGAAATTTCTTCTATTTTCAGGGGGAGAACAAATTGTATGTATAGGTTCAGATGTGGCTGGATTGATAGTATTGGTGGCAGGAAGACAGCATAGGCAGTTCTTGTTAAATTACTTCTTGTTTCTCAGTGAGGTGTGAAGGGAAGGCAAGGTCATCAGCAGAGGAATAGAATAGGATGTTCCAAGTTTGAGGAAAAGGAAAAGGTAATAGAAAAAAGTATTTTGGAGAAAGAAAAATTTGCCAGAGAAATTAGTGAGATTGATGGGCAATGTTGTTTGCTGTTTGATATTTTGGGCCATAAAGACCAATTAGTGGAGTTCTGTCATGTTGTTCTTTATTTCTGGAGAAAAATTTAGCTACTTAGATATAGACCCAGATTCAGGTATAATTGGGGTTGGGCAAGTAGGCAGTAGGATGAAGGGAAAAAGGAACGAAGCAGTTAAAGTGTTTTCAAGGGAGTGATTATAGTACCGAAACATACTACTTAACACAGGTGCTGAGGAAGAGGTCTTCCATAGATTTCCCATGCTATTTTGAGGTTGAGTTGGGGGTGCTTGAGGGAAGCTAGAGAGATAGGGGCTTGTGGTCAGGATGTTGATGACAAGAACCAGAGTATGACCATGGAAGTGAGTGGCCCAGATGGAACATAGCAACGCAGTTAATGCAATTAAGAATGTTAGAGGCCAGAGCTAGTGCAGTGGCCCACACTTACAGTCCCAGCTACTTAGGAGGCTGAGGCAGGAGGATTACTTGGGGCCAGGTGCTGGAGGTTGCTGTGCACTTTAATGCACCTATGAATAGCCGCTGCACTCCACCCTGGCAACACAGTGAGACCCCGCTCTAAAAAAATAAGAACTATGGAAGTAACTTTTTAACGTGAATATTGAAAGTGTCAAGGGTATGATAGAAGTTGTGGTAGAGAGGAAGATGGCAAGCCGGGTACTAGAATGTCAGCGAACCATGGTAACTGGCTAGCTGGATGCCAGTCAAAAGGAACAGTATTGGCTAATATGGTCAGATGGAAAAATCTTCAGAAGAGTGGGAAGTTTTGAAGCAGGAAGGAGATGAAGTGGTTTGGAGGTACCAACGGAGAACAGGGTGGGTAGGACTTTCCTACCTACCAACTCCAAGTTCCTGGAGGTTGGAGGCTAGAAAGGGATAAAATGTTCTCAGGAGTCCATTACAGGTATGAAAATCTTTTAAAAGCATGGCCATAGCAAGATGGTTTTGAAGGACAGAGACCAAAGACAGAGCCACCAGTAATGACATTATGGAACCATTCCAGGAAGAGGTGATCGAGGATCTGATGAGGGCAGTAGGGTTGAAGAGAATAAATGTCTGAAAGAACCATCAGAAGGAGAACTTCGGCCAGGTGTGGTGGCTCATGCCTGTATAATCCCAGCACTTTAGGAGGCCGAGGTGGGAGGATCACTTGAGCCCAGGAGTTTAAGACCTGCCTGGACAAAATAGGGAGACCCTGTCTCTACAAAAAATTAAAAAATTAGCTCGGCGTGGTGAGCTAACTTGCACCTATAGTTTCACCCATTCGAGAGGCTGGGGTGGGGAGATTGTTTGGGTTCAGGAAGTCAAAGCTGCAGTGAGCTATGATCATGCCACTGCACTCCAGTCTGGGTGAAGAGTGAGACCTTGTCAAAAAAAAAAAAAAAAAAAAAGAGCTTAAAGGGCTGTTATGGAGCTAGTGGGTGATAATAATATTAGCAGAGAAAGGGAATGCAGGAAGGAAGGACAGCTTTAGAGGTAAGAAACTGAGGAGTTTTTTTTCCTTTCAAATTGTTTATCAAAGTAATATATGCACATAGTTTAAAAGTCAAATAGTACTAAATGTTGTCTGATGGAAAACAGGAGCATTTTGGTTTACTTCTCACTGCCTCACAGTCTTGCTCCCAAGGGAATATTTTATTATCAAAGTATTATGTCTTTGATAATTTCCTCCCTCACAATATTCTCTGGTCCCTTTTTTTCTAGAATCCTGTTAGACAATTACTAGTCTTCCTGAATTCTCTAATAACTTAAAAGAAAATTTTTTCTCCTGTCTTACTTTTTTCCCCCCTACTCTGGTGAGGAGGACTACTTTCTGTGAGATTTCCTTTATGTTATTTTCTAATACTTGAGTAATTTTTTTTATGGCTACCTTATTTTAAATTCCAAACATTCTTTTCTGTTTATTCCTTTTTCATAGCTTCCTATACTTATTTTATGGATGTAATAGCTTTTTTCTTCTCTAAGGATATTAGTTGTAATTTTTTTTTCTTAATTGACTGTTTCTTCCAGATGCCTTTTTTCCTTCATTTTCTCTTTTTCTGAGATTTTACTGGAGGTTTCCCTCAAACGTTTGTTAATCTTTGTCTGGCATTTATATTCATAATATGAATTCCTGTCTGTTCCTATTTAAGAACAGGGCATTAAAAGGCTGAATAGAAGCTATGTGGGCACAGGTAGGACTTGTCGATGGTGGATTTTTTTGTTGTTATGGGTAGATTTCCAAATACCTGGAAGTCTTTCCCCCTTAGGCTGTTCATTTTCTCAGAAAAGGATCTTCTAATCTTCCAGAGAAATATGAGCTTAGCTGCCAGTATTCCTGAGTAGGAGCTGGGTATGTAGTTCTGTATATCACAGTTCATTTCTTGGTAAACTGTCACTTCCTGTGTTCAGTCTAGCTAGTTAGTGCATAAGCTTCATTCTCGTTAGTATCTGGTGTTCCCCTATGCTGAGCCCTTCCAGGATTCTGCAGGCTGATTTTTTTTTGTGTGTGTGTGTTTATTTCAGCACTTAGAAACCTTTAAATAGTAAAAAAGAAAAAAAAGTCACCCGGAAGAAACAGAGCTAATTAAGAAAGAAGGAAAAAAACTGCAACTATTATTAATGTTCTTAAAAATGAGGAAAAACACTACATCCATACTATCCTAACTCCAGCACTCTCCTAACCCAGTTATTTCACCTCTGTCTTCTTTGCACCATCCCATAGGAATTTTTGGTTAACTACTGTATTCTCTTTTGTGTCCCCTTGTGGATTTGTACTTTTTTTCTTAAAAGAAATTTCTTTGCCATCATCTTAGCAGAGATTGGGGTGGGAAAGGAGATAATTTAATCTGCTATGTTTAATTGGACAGCCTAAATTTAGTTATGAACATAGTGACATAAGGGGGCTATTGGAGATATACATTTGTTGCCCAGGTGAGAAGTTTAGTTTTGGGAATAGATATTTAGACTTTATCAGTTTAACATAATCATTGAAACTATGGAGATGAGTAGCATTTCTCAAAGAGAGTCTGAAACATGACATTCTTTTATTCTTTCATTCCACCCATATTAAGTGACTGCCATGTTTGGCCCAGAGAGGGTAGACTAGGATGGAATGTAGAGGTTGAATATAAAGGTAAGGCAGAAGCAAGGAAGCTACGGGAAAAGCAATGAAGATGGTGGGAGGCGCACAAGAGGAGAGTGCACCACAGCGAGAGAGGGGAGCTTTCAGGAAGGTGGAGTGGAAGGTCTTCTAGAATATCAAATGCTGCGCAAGGGATCAGGTAGAATAAGCAAGGCATTCTAGTGTGTATCGAATTCCTAGCACTATGCTAGAATCTGGGGATTCTAGTGGTAAACAAGACTGAACTAATCCTGAATCCATGAGCATTTGCATCCTAGCAGAGATTACAGTTAAAGTGGTCCTTACTTAAAGCACAAGCTGTGAGGGCATATGAGGAGGTAGCTAACCTTTGTTGGAGTCAGGAAAAGCTTCTGGGAGAAAGTGATTAAGCTGACACTCAGGCTTGAGGCACCCGAATAAACAAAACTTAGAATTTAATCATTTTGGAGGCTGGAGAGAATGGACTTGCAACACTGGTGGTTTCCTATGTAACCTTTCTTTCAGATTCCAAGGGTAGGTGGTGTGACAGCTTTTGAACATCAAAGGGACTTTTTCAAACATTTGTATGCATTGACACATTACTACAAAGTTACAAAGGATATTTCTAAAATTCTGGTCATTTGTAAAGAAAAGATTTAACATTCCATGGGAAAATATACTTTGAGGTTTGATGACAAAAATAGGCTGTCTATGGCCTCAGACTAATACAGATTGGGCTACTTATTTTAAAAATAAATCACTAATGAGTGATTAGCGCTCAAAGCTTATGCTTTCATGGACTTCCTTATTATGATACCTAAGGCCCAGGTGAATAACAAAGAATACAGTAGTTATGTTACACCAACATATTACAGTGTGATTTAAATGTAATACCTCAAACTATAAAAATCGTAGAAGAAAACTTTGGAAACACCATACTGGACATCAATGTTGTGAAAGAATTTATGAGTAAGTCCTCAAAAGCAATTGCAACAAAAACAAAAATTGACAGATGAGACCTAACTAAACGAAAGAGCGTCTGCACAGCATATGAAACTATCAACAGAATAGACAACCTACAGAATGGGAGAAAATAAGGAACTGAAACAATTGAAAAAAAAACAGCCCCATTAAAAAATGAGCAAAGGACACAAGCAGACACTTCTCAAAAGAAGATATACAAGTGGCCAAGAAACATATAAAAAATGCTCATCACCACTAATTGTCAGAGAAATGCAAATCAAAATCATAATGAGATACCATTCTTGTGCCAGTCAGAATGGCTATTATTAAAAAGTCAAAAAACAACAGGTGTCAGTGAGGCTGTGGAGCAAAGGGAATCCTTATACACTGTTGGTGGGAACGTAAATTAGTTCAGCCATTGTGGAAAGCAGCTTGGATATTTCTCAAAGAACTTAAAACAAACTACCATTTGAACGGGGAATCTCATTACTGGGTATATATCCAAAAGAAAATTGTTCTACCAAAAAGACACATGCATGTATATATGTTCATCGTGGCACTATTCACAATAGCAAAGACATGGAATCAACCTAGGTGCCCCTCAGCAGCTTGGATAAAGAATTATCAAATTATCAGATTGGATAAAGAAAATCTGGTACATATATATTATGTAATACTACACAGCCATAAAAAAGAACAAAATCATGTCCTATGCAGCAACATGGATGAAGCTGGAGGCCATTATCTTAAGTGAATTAACACAGGAACAGAAAACCAAATATGCATGTTCTCACTCATAAGTGGGAGCTAACCATTGGGTGCTCATGGACATAAAGATAGGAACAATAGACACTGGGAGTGACTAGAGGGGGAAAGGAGAGAGAGGGACAAGAGTTGAAAAACTAAATGTTGGTTACTATGCTCAGTACCTGGGTGGCGGGAGAGGTGGTCATTAATACCCCAAACCCAGCATCATGCAATATACACAGGTAGCAAAACTGCCTGTGTACGCTGAGTCTAAAATAAAAGTTGAAAAGGAAGAAAAGTGTTTTCTCAAGCTCTTAAAAAAAAACTTAAACAACAACTAATTTTTCTTCCTCCAAAAAAATAAAGTAAATGATATTCATGTGTTTACTGTGGTCATTAATATCCTCAATTAAATTCATATATTGGCTTGAAGGAAAAAAACAGTTACTTTACAGTGAATATTTACCTACTGCTGTTGACAATGGCAGTCTGCCTAAGAGCAAATTTTTCAGAAAGGGCAGTGGTATCTTGAATTACCTTATAAAATTGAGAAGGGAAAATATTCAAATCTGTCATTTGGGAGAAAGCAATGCCTTATGAGCAGAAGTCAGAAGGAACACTACCCTTATCTTTGCTAGAAACAACAGTCATTTCTCCCTTTTCTCCTTCCTGTGCTCTTAGCTGATACAATGAGCATATGACCTTGGAAAAAGAAAGAACCTCTCTCTTCCTCCTTGTTTAATGTCCCTGGGAACGACCTGAGGGGCAGTGGGAGATGGAAACTATCATTGTTTCTCTGGTGGTGGCAGCACAGGGTGGCGTGGGAGTGGAATGTGTTCTTAGTTGGAAAAATTTACCAAAACAACCATCCAGTACATACCAGTCTGCAACTCCCAGTCCCTGGGCCAAGAGTTTTCTTCCTTTGGTATAGGCTGAGATGCAAAGTGCTTACTTAGGTAAATCTAAAAGGCAAGTCTTGAAAGATATCTCTCAATAAAATAGAGGAAACCTTCACCAGTTTATTGGTCCAGTGAAAATGTTAGACTGATGTCAAAGGCCTCTTTCTATTCTAAAAATTCTATTCTTTTGTGTGGTTCATTTTTTGTATTTTTAGTATGTGAACATTGGTCACTGCTTATCTCTAGTAAAGGCGGTGAGGACAATGTCATTCTTATCTTAGAAGAGTGGGTGTTTCATAAACAACTGACTTCGGGAAGTCTTTCTATGAGCCAAGCCCAGCTTCTGCCGGGAGGCAGGCTGGCTCAGGAGAGCTGTAGGGACTCACCTGAGGTTAAAAACATGGTCTAGGCTGGATGCGGTGGCTCACGTCCATATTCCCAGCACTTTGGGAGGCTGAGGTAAGTGGATCACCTGAGGTCAGAAGTTTGAGACCAGCCTGACCAACATGATGAAACCCTATCTCTACTAAAAATACAAAAGTTCCATGCATGGTGGCAGGTGCCTGTAATCCCAGCTACTCGGGAGGCTGAGGCAGGAGTATTACTTGAACCTGGGAACTGGAGGTTGCAGTGAGCTGAGATTGTGCCACTGCACTCCAGCCTGGGCAAGAAGAGTGAAACTCCTTCTCTGAAAAAAAAAAAAAAATAAAAACCATGGTCTACTACTTATGCTGTGGGAACTTAGACAAGTCTCTTAACCTCTCTAAGGCTCAGTTTACTCTTCTAAAAATGTGCTTAATTATACTTGCTTCATAAGGTGATTGCACAATTAAACCATGTAAAGGACCTCATACAGTATTTGACCTAATACAATATTTGAGGCTTAATAAATCATTTTGCATATTTGTTAACCGCAGAGCAGATGCCTCCTGATAGATTATATGATGCTACACATTTTCCAATATGTCATGCTTTATGGGATTTAGAAGCTTTAATGTAATCAGTTTCTTTGTTAGGATTTTGCAGAGATCTTCCATATGAATTCCATGAGGGAAATCCAGACATATTTTGGTTTTCTCTGGATAGACTGGTTTGCCTAATTAAATTTGATGCTTTGTTAATATGCTTCTTGGAAACTAAATTGTAAATTATGGAGAATTGTCTTCTGCATTTCATTAAAATCAAATATAAAACTTAATTTTAAAACAGTTAAAAACTTTGTATGTTATATTGGATCCTCTGAGAAACAGTAAGAAAGTATTAGTGATGCAAGAGATTATTTGCGTAATAGTCTGTGAGGGAAAATGGGGAGGGAGTCAGAGGAGGCCCAGAGAGCCTTCAGGCCATGATATCTCTCACCCCTGTGGAGGAGAGAGGGAAAGAAGAAAAGTTGGGTAGGAAGAGTCTTAGCAGTGCAGCTCTAAAAAAAAGTTCAGGAGGGCTGTTGTAGGAATCCTTCAACCAAAATTGTCCATCAGAGGAGTCCACTTCTTGCAGTTATGAGCCTTAGAATCCCTGCTGTCTTGAGTCATTGTCTGGGGGTGCACACAGGAGGGATAGCCTCAGCTGGAACACAGTGATAGATTCAGAGGTTGGCATCTAGGGCCTTTGGGCAATGATGCTTCTGACAGTAGATCTGAAAGGCCCATTTCCGTGGCTGCCACAGTTAAATACACTTCCAATAGCCTATGTCTTATCTCTTATATAGTGAATATTTTCCTCAAGTGTTGTTGTCACAAAATTATTGAAAGGGAACATGTAATGCTGCAATGAGATATATTTGACAGTATTTTAAAAGCACTTTCAATCGCAGTCTGGAGCTAGGGTATAGATTGGGCCCCAGTCCTGTTCTCCCAGCTGTCAGTGGCATACTGGGTAAGGGTAGAGTATGAATGGTCTGCCCTGGGAGCAGGCAATAAGGGGGTAGTTGATCTGTAGAGAATTTAAAAACAATGAAACCGACTAAAATGTAGCGTGCTTTTTAATGATCACCATGTGCTGGCAACTTAAGGGATGTCAATGATAAATATTCCATCCTTCCAGGGCAGACTGCCACCCACCTACCCTCTACCACCACCACCTTTGTATGCCACCACCAGGGTGCTTTTGCCTTTTTTGCATTTCCAGGCATGAAAGTGGATCAAAACATTCAAATTTTCTATAAAGATTCCTGAAATGAATATGTTTCAGAGAATCTTTGGGAATGCTAGATGTCGGAGGGCCTTCATGTACAGTGCTACGTGGCTTCAAAAGGGGAAGAAATTACTTTCTTAAAGATTGGTCAGGGAGGCCCCCAGGAACCAGCACTAGTTGCTGGAAGATGGTAGATTTTAACTTGACAGAGAAGAATACAGCTCACAGGCTGGAGGGTGAGTGTCCAAGGGCTCAAGGGACAAGGAAGTACAGGATGTATTTGGGCAACTATGAATAGACAAAAATAACCAGCTTCACATGGGATATAAGTGAGAAATAAGACAGAAGAGTACATTGAAACCAGAATTTTAAGGTTTTTAAGTGCCTAAGGAGTTATGTAGCTAAATGTGATTGAGGATGTTTAAGTAGGGAAGAGTCCCAATGAAAGCTGTGTTTTAGAAAAATTAATCTGGCATGGGTGTGCAGCATGGAGCTAGTTGGAGGTTAACTCATGGGGGCCTAGGACAGTCATCTGAAATATCAGGATACAAGGACCTGTACTAGGGTAGAGGAGGTGGGTTTGGAAACTGATCCAAGAGATAGGAAAGAAGCATCAATATCTCAAGCTCAATGCATATAAGACTGAAATTATTGTCTTCTCTCCCAAAACCTGCTTTCCGTCATCTTCTCATCTGTTCCACAGATATCTATTGAAGGTCCACCATGAGCCAGAGGCCATGTGAGGTCCTGATAACTGGTTTGTTGGTTCAACTCTGCCAAGTGTCCCTTGCCAGAAGCCTGGGATTTCATCCATCCTTGATGCCTCACCCACATTCTCACCTGCATCTAGTCAGTAACTGATTTCTAATGATTTTATACCCTTAAGTCAGTCATTCCCTCCACATTAAAATCATCTGGGCAAAATTCCAAAGGCCAGGCCACACCCAGATCAATTAAATTACAAGTTTTTTTGAAGACCTTCCAAATAATGTGCAGACAAGTTTGGAAACCACTGCCTTAAATGTTTTTCAAGCCTGACTCTCTCTCCATTCCTGCTACCAAGGCCCTAGTCATTTCTCACTTGGATTACTCACCTGCTTTCTGTTTGTCATGCTTCTAATCTTATCCCCCTGGTATTTATCCTCTCTACAGCAACCTGGTGACCTCCCAGAAATGCAAATCTGACTGTGTCACTGCTGTGCTTCCATCTCTTCCAAGGCTCCCACACATACAGCATCTTTTCTCAAGCCTTTCTATTTTCTTTCCTGCCTCCATTGCATTCACCAGCATTAACATATTTCCTTATGTCCTTCAGTGACTATTGTACATGGTGATTTTCAACTTATTTAGGCATATTGCCCCTGGAGAAACAGTGTAAGAATATTGGAGAAGGACTTAGCCTGTGTAACTTCAAAATTACTTTCTCTCCACCACCTCTTTTCTCTCTGTCCCTTTCTCCTCATTCTGATATTGTTCTTGTCTACTAAGGGCCCAACGTTTAAAATGGAATACAGAACCACCTTTTGATCTAGCCCTGTCTTCCTAATCTCATCTTTTATTATACTAATCTCTACCTTGTTACTTTTACTTCATGTATTTCCAAACTACTGAAAGTTTCTAGTCTAACCCATATATTGTTCCCATCCTTTAGAGCTTTGCTTATTTCTTTTCTTTATGGAATGCCTCACCTTTTACTTTCTCCTTCAATGCTATCACTTAAACCAGATTGAAATTTTGAAGATAACCAATAAGTCTCAACTCAGGGGTTACCTCTATAAAGCCTTGGACTCCCTACTCCAGCTGGGTTGAGGACCCTTTTTTATCAAGGTCTCTTTGTACTTTTCTCATTAATCTTGCTATGTTGTACTATAATTAGCTGTTGTAATGGGTCTAGATTTGTTTTTCTCTAAGTTCTCCAGATTTAAACGTTTTATAATACTTTGATTTTATTTACTCTGAGGTTTTGAATCTAAGTAATTCAGAGAAGGGCATTATGATTAACAGAAGCTGGAATCATAAAACATCAATACTGGAAAGAAATTTTAAAAGTAATTTTGTTCAATCACCACAGTTGATTTTTTAAAATAATTAATGAATTTGAGGATAGTGCTATCTATCCAAATGGAAATATCCCAGCATATTTTAGAAAATGAAATTATAGTACATGTTGGAGAAATTAATAGAAAATGTATGTGAAGCTTCCAAAGGACACAGTATAGGAAGAAGAGAACAAAACAGAAGACTGATCATTAGACAACATCTGCCTTCAGGAGACATGAAGAGATTAAGACATGACAGTTAAGAAGACAGAAGATTTGAAAAAGGGAATCAGTGTAGTGTCACAAAAAATCAGAGAAAGGAGTGTTTTATGAAGTGGGGAGTGCCTATGAAGCCAGCACTCCAGGGGAGGCTCAGAAAGCACATGGTCTTGCAAAGTGACTCTCTGCTGTGACTCATGCTCTTGGAGGGAGTATCCACTGAGGGATAATCTGAACCTCTAAGGAATCAGACTGGAAGAGTTATGGAGACCCCAAGGCCTCTGCCTTAGCCTAAACTGAAGTAGTTCTTGGAATTTTTGGGGGGACTCAGGACCTTTTGATAATCTGACGAACTCTGATGACTCTATCCTCAGAAAAATACATATCAGAACACATACACATACAATTTTTACATGCAGTTTCTCATGGCTTACTCTACTACCACCCCCACATATCCTCGAACCTCTCCATGGATTCCCATATTAGCACTTACAGTTCCACTGTCAGATACCAAAACTTGCTGAGGACATGAGGACAGGTGATATAGTCTAAACCCACGGAGGCCTTAGAAGAAATCAACCATCTTGCTTTATCCTAAGGAGCAGTAGGCTAAGTAGAGGTATTTCTTGGTGCCTCCAAGACTGCCCAGCTTGCCAATTGAACATTTTCTGGATTCTTGGCTACTGACTAACCAAGTCACTAACTTAAGGACTGCTGGCCACTGTGCTTCTCCAAGCCCTGGTTTCTGAAAAGGAGTCATTCAGAATTTTAACCAGCAACACAACTTACCTCATTTCCACCTGTCTGGCTTTTGACTTTCACTTCTTTTAAATGGCTCACCCTCATTTCTTCCTTTTTCAAATTAAAGAGTTTAGGAAAGCAATGAAAACAGTTTTAGCTTGCACAAATAGAAAAAATGATTGTTTAAATTTTTATCAAAAAAAGTAGTATAGTTAATTTTGTCAATCTCAGCCCTAGAAAAGAGCAGCGATGTGGAAAATTCAAACACCGGACAATAAAATGCTACATTTGATTGTGATTTATATTATGAAGATAGTTTTGTACCTATTTTTCTGATTTTAATTTCTTTGGATGAGCATAGAAATGTTTCTGCAATGGCCATATGGACATGGACATGTCAGGAACCTTATTAAGATCAAAGTGTGTTAGATTGATTCATACATGTCATTAGCAATTGAGACTTGAAATGTCTTCAAGAGAGAATTGTAGAGTTCCGTAAATAATGGAGGGTTCTTAACGTGGAATATGAACTTCGAGTAAAAAAAGTAAAAGCAAATGTGAAAAAATATTTGTCTAGAAATAATTATTGTGGTCAAGTATATATTTGAGATTTTTTGTTTTTAATTTTTTATTATTTTTATTTTGGTGCCATGACTTGGATACAAATGTTTTTAATTTTTAAATTTATTTTAGAGACAGAGTCTTGCTCTGTTGCCTAGGCTGGCACAATCATAGCTCACTGTAACCTCAAGCTCCTGGGCTCAAGCTATCCTCCTGCCTCAGCCTCCTGAGTAACTGGGATTATAGGCATGTGCCACCATGCTCAGCTAATTTTTGCATTTTTAAAATAGAAACAGGCTCTCACTATGTTGTCCAGGCTGTTCTCAAACTCCTGGCCTCAACCAGTTCTCCTGCCTCAGCCTCCCAAAGTGCTGGGATTATTGGCATGACCTACCATGTCTGGCTGTATATTTGAGTTTTAAAGTAATATAGGTCTAGGTAAAATTCCTGCCCCACTGCACAAGGAGATTTTTTAGGGTGATAAGCTAGTCTGTATAGCGCTGTGGTATTGGATTGCCTTACTCTGCATTTTCCAAAACCTGTAGAATTGTATAACACAAGAGTGACTTTTACTTATGCAGATTAAAAAAACCCAAAAACCCCAAGATGTTAGGAAAATGTAGGATGGAATGCAGACTGTAACAAATGAATCTAACTCTATTACAAATATAGCTTCTCTGAAGGGGCTGGGGAAAGGAAGGAGTTGACCTAAATAACTATGGAAAAACCACATTTTGTCTAGATACTATTGTAAGGATCTAAAAGAAAAGACTAAGGAAGTGTAACAGATTAAAGGAGACTTAGGAAAGCAACTAAAGGCAATGTAGTATCCTGGATTGGAGCCTGGAATAGAATAAAGCCATTAGTGGAAAAAGTGGAAAAATTCAAATAAAGTTTGTAGTTAATAGTATTGTGCCAATGAAAATGTATTAGTTTTGATAAATGTATCATAGTTATATAAATGTTTATAAATGGTTATATGTTAATGCACCATAGTTATAGCTAAGAGTCAGATGAAAGAAGAGGATATGGAAACTCTCAATACTATGTTTTCAACTCTAGTAAATCCAAAATTATTTTAATATGAAAGTTAAAAAATGCTGCCCTGCAAATTTATACAAATTCAAAGGGTTTTTATTATTTACTTATTGTTTAAAATGCTAGATAGCTTGTTATTCTTCTAGTTTAACATGATAACTTGTCACTTGGTAGGACAGCAGTTAAGCATAGTTATAAATACCTGGAATTTATTTAAAGTAAGAGCTTCACTCCACTTATTCATATGTCTTAAAACAGAACCAAAGTCCAACTGAATAATAATCATGGGTAAGGTAGGTTAGGTTATAAATGTGCATGGATGGCTACATTTCATTCAACATAAAGCTTTTGCTGAGCAGAGAACTAGTGTTTAAAATATTTCCAACAGAACACTATCCACAGAGAAAAACACATTATTTCAGATTAAATATATGAAAGGGAACTGTAATTTCATGGAATTACATGGGGGAGAAAATAGCTTATTTTTTATGTCATGCTGTCATCTAAAAAAAGTGCATGTGTGTGTATAGCTATATATATATAAAAGTAAAACACATTGTTATTTTAATTAATCCATCTTTAAGAATTTGAAGACACAAATAATACAATAAGCTTATAGACAATTACAAATACTCTGACTTAAATTGGTATTGACTATGCCAGAGTTTGCATATTGGTAGCCCATTAGATGCACTTAACCCTATATTTTCAGTGACTGGCATAGTTTTAATTTTTTTAATTAATTGGCAATCTTTAAAATAGGAAGTTTTTACATAAAAATCTGAGTTTCCATTCTCTCTTAAACAATCAGATCTGACAACACTAAGCACACATTCTGATATAACAAAACTTGGTGAGGCTGGGTAGTAGATGCCTCTATTGGAAGGTATGCCTTTTCTAGTTTACCATAGTTCTTTGTTGTTTTTGTTGATATATTTCTTTTAATTTAAGGTGAAATTCACATAACAGAAATTTGACCTTCTCAAATTGAACAATTCAGTGTCATTTAGTACATTCACAAAGCTGTACAACCACCACCTCTATCCAGTTCCAGACGTTTCATCACTCCAGAATAAAAGTGCATTCCAATTAAACAGTTACTCCCCATTCTTCACTTCTTCCAGCTCTCCTGACAACCATCAATCTGCTTTCTGTTTTCTCTGTGGCTTCTTCCACTTAGCATCGTGTTTTCCAGGTTCATCCATGTTGTCGAATGTGTCAGTACTTCATTCCTTTTTATGACCAAATTAACACTTTCTCCATATGAATATACCACATTTTGTTTAACCATTTATAGGTTGATGGACGTTTGAATATTTCTACCCTTTAACTATTATGAATAGTGCTGCCATTGAAGGCTTGTGTACAAGGTTCTGTTGGAGTGAATATCATGTTTTTGATATTTTTGATTCATATTGGGATATTTCAGCTACATTTCTTAACACTGTCTACTTCCCCCGACCGTAGCCTGATCAACCCAGCTGCCATATTATCCTGCCCCTATAAGATTTGCATTTACATTTTCTGGTCTTTGTAATGGGCTGAGCATATCTGTTTCCCCTCAATTTCTGTACTTTTATTTTTCAGTACAAAACTTGAACTAATTAATAAAATATTTCTTAATTTTTTCTTAAAAATATACCTCTACACTAGATGTCTTTGTTTTTTTTCTCCCATAGTTGTGGTTATTCTCTGATACATATTGACTATGGATAAGGGTTTTTATTTTCTTCTATTTTTAACATTAAAAAATTGGACAGCTTGAGAAGATCTAAATTGGAGATAGAGCTTTGCCCCATTTATACTAAGCAGTGACTTTATATATGGATCTGGGTTTAATTATAGTTGGCATCTCTGAACTCTGAGGCAAAACATGCATTGCTGAGATGTCATGTGTTTTTGGCAATCCAAGAGTATAATCACTCCAATGTATAATCACTCCTTTGGCTTTTTAAAACTCAGCCTCGAGGTCTGTCTTACCTCCCTCTTTCTGCCTATGCACTCCTGCAAAGGCCTGTTTTTCACTTCAGTTCCTATCAGTGCCTCCTCTGACTTCTCTTTATTTGCCATTCTTTCATTTAATATGACTTAATTTCTCTATGGTTATATTTTGCCTCTCTAACTAGATTATGAATCCTTACTAAGCAGAATCTAGTTTTGTGTTTATTTTTTAAATGTTACAGTACAGAACAAATGTCATAGGTATGCAATAAATATTTGAATTTGTGACTCCCCAAACCAGAAAAATGACACTTTGCGGTGTATCTAACTTCTCAATATTATGTTGAACAAGTTTAAAAGTGTTCACTTCCATTTTTTAGTATGATGCTTATAATCAGGATTAATAGCATGTTGAAAAAATAAGTTTTCTGTTATCATTATGGCAGCTAAATCCCTTTTCAAGTCTAATTAATGTATTCGTGTAATTTGGTGATTCTAAAGATGTGTATTTTGAACCACCTGTGTCAGAATTGCCTGTAGTGTTGGTTAAAAATGGAGATCCTGAAACCAAACCTTGAATTTACATATTAGTACAGTCTGATGGTTGGGCCCAAGAATCTGCATTTTTTAAAAAAGCTCCTCTGGAGTCTTATGTACTCTAAATTTTGAGAACCACTTGGCTTGTTTGAGAAATTAATACCATTGTTTGGCATAGTTCAGGTAGATTGGAAGTTTAACATAAGTTGGTGTAGGGGAAAATAAACAATGAAATTGTATGTTTAATGTATGATAATTTAACTTGATATTTGAGAAGTAATTTTTTTGGCATGAGTCTACAAGTAAATGTTACTGATCTTGTAGTTTTAAAATTTAACAAATATAGTCTGAAAATTTAAGAAGCCCTAATTAACCTAAGCATTATTGAGGTTAAATGGAATAAAATCATTGAAAAACAATATATATGATTAACACATAAGTTACTCCCACATAATTAGATAAAGAAATGCTACCTTTTCTTCCAAAAGCTGAAGGTATAGTTGAAAACAATTACTACATAACACCTCCCAAGTTATAGTTAATATTCACTATGATTAAAAAAAAATCCTGTACCATTTATTGCTATTAGAAAGAAGTTCTGAACAGGGTCGAACAGGCTTTTAAAGGCATTGCATTCAGATAATGCACAGTTTTGTGTCATAGGAATTAAATAAACCATTAATAAGTAATCCAATATAACATAACATAACATGACATAACATAATCACAAAACATACACTGGAGTCTGTCGGGGGGGAAATAGGGGAGGGACAGCAGGGGGTGGGGAGTTGGGGAGAGATAGCATGGCGAGAAATGCCAGATATAGGTGATGGGGAGGAAGGCAGCAAATCACACTGCCATGTGTGTACCTATGCAACAATCTTGCATGTTCTTCACATTTTAGGTTTGGTGTACCCCAAAACCTAAAATGCAATTAAAAAAAAACATAATCACAAAACAAAAGTGGCACAGCACATTGCTTGCTAGTAGCAAGTAATTGAAATGAAACAAGTTTGTTATATTTTGGATAGTGTAAGGGAATGTGTTGCAGGCAATAAACTAGGGCTTTTTGTTAGAAAAATCAGTAGTTTTTTAGCAATCTTTTTCATCTACTTGTAAATGTTTTCCTCCCTCTTGACCTTTTGACATTTTTCACTTCTTAAATATATCACTTTATATAAGTCTTCATTAGGTAGCATTGGTGTTTTTCCTTTATTCTGCAAAGATGTTTACATATTTTTTTTGTGGGATTATATTTAATTCTTATCCATACATTAATAATTCACCATGTGATTTAGATTGAGGTTGTGCTTCTTCCCGCCTAAAGCTAATAGAATGGAGCTATCATTTTTACAGAATTAAATATGATTTGCCACACCATCTCATTTAACCCTCACCAGAATCGGCTCATATGTAAAGGAGAGGAAACAGAGGTCAGTAGCTTACTTAGGATTATCCAAAATCTGTTTATCGTTATTTATGCACTGTGTGGCCCTATTAATAGCCACTAGAAGGGTTTTCCTCTCCATATGCAATTTTCTCCCTCACTTATTGGAAGATGTAAGCCTCAAAGATTGCAGACTAAAAAAGGAAAAGCTCCACTTGGGTTGTTAATCTGGCAAATAAAGCCTCAATTCCTGATGGAACTGAAAGCAGAAGGGGCTGAAGACAAGTTCAAGGTAGAGAATCTGGGCTGCTTTTTTTGGTTCTTTGAGTCAAACAATGTGACTTCATTATTTTCTTTCAGTTTCCAATTCCAAGAACTCAAGATACACCCAAGATCAGATTTAAATGCAAAACACATTCCAAAATTGAAATTGAATAAGTAATGTTTGGATTATCTGGGTCACTGATCCCCATGTGTATCATCAGGAGGTAATCATGCCACATATAATCAGCAACCTTGATGAAAAACTTGAGGTTTCATTCCTTGCAGGAGTTTAGAGTTCTGCCAGTTTTGACAACACTATTTTTGAAGAATGCCCTGTTCAGTCCTCTGGATTTTAGAATGCCATTTGAAATTCTCAGCCATTAAGGAAAAGGAAAATGAAGTCAAATTTCAGAAAAAAAAAAAAAATGACTCCAACTGGGAATAACCACTTGAGCCAGGCTGGACATCATAAAGCATTAACTATGACTGTTGAAATAACAAGTTGGCAATCATAAACCAGAGTTTCATCAAAAATGAAACAGTTGGCCCCCACTTTATTCTTTTCTCTTACTTACAACTTTTATAATGCACTTGTCAGGCCAGTCATTAAATTCGCTTTTGTATGCTGACCATGAAGACTGTTTTGGCTTCCAAGTTGGTCAAGTTGAACTGCTTTGAAGCTAGTAATCTGCTGAATTAGCTGACTTCTTTCATGGTATTCCAGAACAAACAGATCCCCTCAAGAAAATCCCCACTTTTGTTATTTCAGGTGGTTTGAGTCTGTTATTCTTACATAAAGATGTTAAGGTTCTTCCAAAAGAGGTTCAAAGAGAATTTAGAAATAAAATGTTAAACAGATTAAAAGAACTTTAATATAATGATCATGTCACTAGGTGAAAAATGAGGTTAAAATTGGTCATCACTTCACTGTATAGACAATCGTTTAAAATAAAAAATGCATAGAAAGTTTCAAGGTAGCCCTAAATTTCAGAAAGGTCATCATTAAGACAAAAATCAGACTAATATTAATAATATTTATTGAGTGCTTATTCTAACAACCTGGGATGTAGGCACTGTTATTCTCTCCACTTTATAGATGAGGAAACTGAGGCACAGAGATTAAGACCATATGTTCAAGGTAAAATTAAAAAATTATCAGACAGAGGAGGCAGTGTGGCACAATAGGAAGCATGGGTTTCAAAGGCATGCAGAAAGAGGTTCAAGTTCCAGCTGTGACTTTTATTAGCTGAGTAACTGTGCACGTGTGTTAGCCTCTGAACCTCAACATCCTCATCTGTAAAATGGGATTATTATACCTTCTTTAAAGGGTGGTTTTGAAGATTAATTTAAATAATAATAAATAATAATAGCACTGGACATTTATTGAGTATTTTTTATGTACTACACATTGTTCTAAGCACTTAATGGTAATTTTTACAGCAACCCTATTATGTAGGTACTTTTATCTTTGTCTTTACAAGTAAGGAAACATAGAGAAGCTAAACTGATAATAAACAGTAGAACTGAGTTTTGAAATATCTAGCATAACAGTTGACATATAATAATCATTTGATAAAAATAATTCTATTATTGATAGCTAGAGAAAGGGAAATATTTGTAACAGAATAACAGCAAATCTTCCTTTTTCTTGTGATGGCTTTACTAATATATCTTGGAGAAGGACAGGTTCATGGTGTCTGTTTAGAGTGATCTAAACCTATGCATTAGGATAAAATCAAAAAGGAATAAATAAATTTTAACAAATTCAATTTCAACTCTGTTACATATGATACATTAAAACAACAGTTGCTACTTTTTCATCAATGGGGCCAGTTGAATGGATATATCTAAGCAAAGTGTGAAGAATAATTGACAATCATATCTGGATATGTATCCCCATATTTGTGTATAACTAGGTTTTGTTGTCTCCTAAATGATTTTAGTCAGTAAGAATCCTAAAATTATGTTTTGGGAGTGTTTTTCTTTTGCACATTTTGCTGTCTTTTTATACTATGAATGGTTGCCATGTGAGTTCACTTTTAAAATACTGTCAATCCTCCAAGCTCCATTTTCTCTTTTTTCTCCTTTATCCCCCACCCTATCTGTGGCCCCAACACATACACACATACACACACACACACACACACACACACACACACACACGCACACACACCCAGCCACAGAGCTATACAAAAGTAGGCTTTTAAAACTCCATCATTAAGCACGCAAAAAAGCCAAGGAATGTTTCAAACTGGTATGTTGGAGCCAAAAGATTTATCACATTCTAAAAAAGAATCTTTGGCATTAATGGCAGAACCAATTGTAAAGTGTAATTACTGCACAAACACGCAGTATGTGTGAAGCTATGATCATTTCTTTAATCACTTATACCAGAGAAAATCTAGACAATGTGTCTGTTGTTTGAATTCTCATGCACACTCCTCCCATATCCTGCTAAAACATTGCTTTGCTTATATATATATTCATATAAAATGCAAGCAAACACCCAAGCTTAACTTCTTAGAAAATATGGTTTGAGTTCTTGGAATAGATTCAGAGTCTGGGCTCCTCATACACATAAAAAGGGTGGGTCACATAGCTTTATGGCTCCAATTCAATAGCCAAAGGGTCTCATGCAAATGAATGGACACCTTTCACTCCCAAGTAATGGTGCTGCTTAGGGAAGCTATGTGGTAAACCCACTTTTAGGAAGGAAATCTGTTTTTCACATTTGTGAAACATATTTCCCAGCAGTATCCTAAAGTGTCTTGGGTTTCTTTCTGCCACACAATGATTTCTGTAACCTTCATAAATGTTTTTTCTTCATTCTTCATAACACAATTACAATGAATATTAATTATTATGATAACTAATAGATTATGATAATATTTGTGTGTGGGGGAGGGCTTGCTATGTTCTAAGCACCTTGCTAAGCCCTTTACATGCATAGCTCATATAATTCATTCAACACCACCACTTGGTAGATGCTTTTATTATATTCATTTTCTTGATTATTTTATTTGTTCTGTCAATTTGTTAAAACACCATTCCCTAACTCTTCAGTTTTTAAATAATTTTTTTCTTGAGAATCATTTGAATTATTATGCTTCACATATTAATTTCTTCTTAATTCCCTATACCTAAAATGCAAAAAAAATTTAAAAAAATTTAAAAAATGAAAAATAAAAAAGAAATTATTGGAAAAAATATTAGCTGGATGTGGTGGTGTGTGCCTGTAATCCCAGCTACTTGGGAGGCTGAGGCACAAGAATCACTTGAAACCAGGAGGCAGAGGTTGCCATGAGCAGAGGAAAAAAAAATTTCGTCTTAATTTTTCTAAAATATATTTTCATTTATTCAGTATGTGGTTTTAGGAGGAAATATACAGAAGGGATGCAAGACATCAAGGAAAACTGGCTGGATGATCTAATGCATGAATTGGAATTTAAAGGACAAGATGAGCTAACCAGATGAGCAAATGAGAAAACACAAAAGCAAGCGAGAGCAAGAACATGTGCAAAGGCATAGGGCATAAAACCACTTTGTATGTTTAGATAATTATAAACTCACTATATATATTATTGGCAATAATGTTTGAAGTGAAAGGGAAAGAAAAGAAGGTAGGCATCTAGTTGTGAAGGGCCAAGGAAGCAGTACTAAGGCACTGAGACTCTATTCCATAAGTAATTAACTTGTGTAGGGCTTTAAAGAGACAAGACAGGCTTATGTTTTAAAAAACCCACCTCAGTGGCTATGGTGTTAGTCTAAGCAAAAAATATTAAAGTCCTGAACTTAGACTTGAGCAGTATAAAATGAAAGATAAGGGAAGATTTGAGAGCTATTTAGGAATCAAAATAAGCAAGAAACAGGGTAAGGGGCAAGGAGGGGGTGGCAAAGGAAAAGAAAAGAACCTAGTATGACTGAGGTTTGAGATTTGGGAGAGGTACTAGTTAGGCCTAGACTTGCTGCTTATAACACTCCCTCTTTCTCCAAAATAACAGAAGCTCACACATGGAGATTTACTTCTCTCTGATAAAGTAGTTCAGAGATTGATGGTTCAGGTTACTAGGGCTCCAGGGAGTCAGTAAGGACCTATCTTGTTTTCATGCCTTATCTTTGTAGTATATGGCTTCCAACACCAGAGTCACCTCTTGTCCCAAGACGGATGCCGAAGGTCCAGTCGTCATTGTGTCCACATTGTAGGACAGAAGATGGAGGAAAGACAAGCACAGAGAGGGGCCCCTCCCAGCCGAACCAGCTCTCTTCTGTTCTTCCTGGAAGTCTCATAGTCTCCTATAACACTGCCATGTCATTGGCCATAACGTAGTCATAGGGCTCCATTTAAATGCAAAGAAGGCTGGGAAATGCGTAATTCTGAGCAGTATTATGCCAGATAAAATCAGCAGATTTTGGCCAGATACAGTGGCTCACACCTGTAATCCCAGCAACTTTGGGAGACTGAGGTGGGTGAATTACCTGAATCCAGGAGTTCAAGGCCAGTCTGGGCAACATGGCAAGACCTCATCTCTACAAAAAATTATCCAGATGTGGTGTGTGTACCTGTAGTCCCAGCTACTTGTGAGGCTAAAGTGGGAGTGTAACCTGAGCCCAGGAGGTCAAGGCTGCAGTGAGTCAAGATCGTGCCACTACACTCCAGGCTGGGCAACACAGCAAGACCATGTCTCAATAAAACAAAACAAAACAGCCCTAGGGATTTTTACCGAGGAAGGAAAAAAATGGCTTTGAAGATGGCAACTAGTAGTTTATGGTTTGTGAGATTTGGTAAAAGATGATGCTACAAAGAGAAAATCAGGGAAAACCTTTTGCAAAGCACTGAAAAGAAATGAGCAGAGAAAGAGGATCCAATGAGAAGAAATGACTCGGGTGGGGAGCAGAAGTAGAAGATGCAAAAGAAGCTAAAGAGGAAAGAATTTTGTACTGGAGAGAATGATCCAAAGTACCAGATATTACAGATTAGTCCAGAAAGATAAGAATGTTTATTGGAGTTGGTAGGTGGGGTAATCATTATTAGTTTTCTCATGACCAGTTTTATTGGAGATGTGGAGACATACAGATGACAATGAGTTAAAAGGTGAATTAAAGATTAGAAAATCAAGATGGCTGTAGTCAATTCTTTTTTAAAAACTTGGCTAGGGGGTAATGGGAGAGAATGCTAAAGGTGAAAGAGGGGATCCAGGGTTAAGCAAGGGTTTTTAAAGGACGGTTGATACTTGAGTGTGTTACCAGCTTATGAGAAGGAGTCCCTAGGAAGGAAGGGCCTAAAGATACAAACAGGAGTCTTTATTCTGTCATGATAACAGAATAGGCATTATAAAGTTAAAAGAGCTAAAATTCAGGAGTAACACTTTAAAAAGAAAATGCTGAACTGCCATAAAAAGAAGGAATCTACAGATACTTAAAACAATATGAAAGAGTAAACTCTGGGAGATAAATCAACAAAGTTGGTTTTGTTTGGAGGGTTTCTGAACCCTGAAGATACTGAGCTTCTCTTTTGATGGCTGCATGGGATGTGGGGGACCGGATGTAACACCTAGGCCCTATGTTGCATTCCCAATAGAAGCAGCATGCATAAAGCTGGGATCCCAAAGGCTAACGACTCAGTGTAATTGTGACTAAGAAATAAGACTTGTCTTGCAGAAGGTGGCATTAAGAAAACTTTCTTCTCTCAACAGTAGTGTCACAGGTTTCTTTGGGTGTCACTTCTCCAGCCAGAAACCTCTGTGGCCAATGGCACCTTTGCCCAAGTTTTGCTCAAGCCAGCTGGGCTTGTTCCACCTCCTCAGCCTGGCAGCCTGCACTTGGCTTGTGCTACAGGCTGGGATCCCATGCCTGCCAAGGGTAAGCCAGGTGCAGAGCAGCAAGGGGTATGTGAACAAGCAAGTGTGGTGTCCAGCCACTGCACAGAGTCTAGCCACTGCAGTGGGGTGGGCAGGTCCTGGCAGCTGCATGGGCACCAGTGCCCTATGAGCCTGTGAAACCACTCCAAATGGGCTTCCACTGTGGGCACTGGTGAGTGTGGTGGCACCCAGAAGCTTGGAGATGCCCGGAACCACAGAGTCCCAAAGAGGATGTCACAACCCTGGCTCAGAGAGCTCCTAGGTTTGGGCTCCCCAAAGTGCCACAGCTCTTCTCTCTCTTCATTGCCCACAACATGGCAAACTGGAGGGGTCAGTGTGTGGGGGGGTGGGCATGTTTCAGCCTTGTTTGTGTTACAGCTCTTGTCCCGCCATTTGGTGGGTCCTGAGTTCTTGTCGTGCGTCCAGGAAGAATGAAGTATGCAGACAACTGGAGAGTAAGCAAGGTGAAGAGATGCTTTATTGAGTGAAAGTACAGCTCTCAGGAGACCAGAAATGTGTAGTTCCTTTCCACAGTCAAGACATCCCAGTGTCTGTGCAGCCCTCAGCAAGGAGGACACCTGGAGTGGGTAGCTCCTTTCCACAGGCAGGTCGTCCTGGTGTCTGTGCAACCCTCAGTGGAGAGGAGAGCTGGAGTGCGTAGTTCCTTTCCTCAGGCAGGTCATCCTGGCCTCTGTGAAGCCCTCAGCAGAGAGGAGACCTGTGAGTTTACAGCTGTCAGTGGATAGCTCCTCTCTGCAGTCAGGTTGACCCCATCTGCCCAAGTCTGGCTGAGTCCTGGGGTTTTTATGGGCTTCAGAGCGGAGGAAGTGCCTGCTAATTGTTCCATAGGCAATCATGAACAGGCCCAGAAAAAGCACCATAGGTCTCACTCTGGCTTGTGGAACAGGCAGCCAAGCTCCCAGGCTTCAGTGTTATAAGATGCCAGGCATCTCTAGATTCACCCATAGATTCAATGTGATTCTAAGGAAAATCCAAATGGGTTTGTGAGAAAATTGAAATGGTGATTTTAAAATTTATATGGAAGGAGAAAAGAGTCGAAAGTCAACAACAGACCAGAAACTTGTGAAGAAGAACAAGGGGTAGGGGGTATTGCTTTACCAAGATTTAAGTCTCATCAGGCAGCTATAATGATGAAGACATTGTATTGCCCCAGAGGTAGACAGATGGATTTATGGGTCAGAATAGAGGATCTAGAAGCAAACCCACTCAGACAGTCAGGCTTTATTCATGATGAAGTCACTGCAGATCACTAAAGAAAAGATGAACCATTAAATAAAAGGTGCTGGGATGGTCCATGTATATTAATAAAATAAATATCTTAACCTTGCACCATACATAAAATTCAGTTTTTGGTGGATAAGAGATTTAAATGTGAAAGCATAAGCTTGGAGCTTTTAGAAGACTAGGTAGTAGAATATAATCTTTTGATGCAGAAAGAGGCCTTAGACATTAAAAAAGGAAAAAAGTGCAAATCATAGAGAAAAAGATTGATAGTTTGATCATGTTACATAACTGCAGTTCATTAAGAAACACAATAAAATCAAAAGGCAAGCCATGAAGTGGGAGATGATATTTCAACTTATTTCCAAAGAATAGTACCCAGAAAATATTTAGGACTTCTATGAATATATAAGATGTGGATACCCTAATAGGAAAATGGCCAAAATATAAATAGGCATTTCATGGATGAGGAAACACAGATGGCCCATAACATAGGAAAATATGCTCTATATCTTTATTAACTGTGAAAATGTAAATTAAAATCACAACAAAATACCATGTAATAACAACAAATGGGAAAACAATATAAATTAAAAAGTTAGCAAGTCCATAGAACAATGTAACTTACATTTTCTGTTGGTGGTAGTATAAACTGAGAGTGTACCATTGGAACATGATTTATCATTCCATTGAAGAGTTAAAATATACATGTGCTTCACAACCCAGCAATGTCACTCCTAGGTATATGTCCTACGGCATTTTCTAATTTTTCTTAATTGGGGTCAGGTCACACTGGTGAGTGAACCAGCACTGAAAAAAATGAATTAGAGCAGGATATGATAGAGTTAAACAGAACGACGAAGAAACAGAAAATATCAGAATGTATTGCTGCAGTGTTTTGTTAATCTTTTGGGTTGCTAATAGTCAAGTCTTTTTTTTTTTTTTGGAGACGGAGTTTCGGTCTTGTTACCCAGGCTGGAGTGCAATGGCACGATCTCGGCTCACCGCCACCTCCGCCTCCTGGGTTCAAGCAATTCTCCTGCCTCAGCCTCCTGAGTAGCTGGGACTACAGGCACGCGCCACCATGCCCAGCTAATTTTTTTGTAGTTTTAGTAGAGATGGGGTTTCACCATGTTGACCAGGATGGTCTCGATCTCTTGACCTCGTGATCCACCTGCCTCGGCCTCCCAAAGTGCTGGGATTACAGGCTTGAGCCACCGCACCCGGCCATAGTCAAGTCTTATATCATTCTGTTTATCCCTTTGGTTGTGTTGTAAAATGTGTTTCTTATTGTGAGTTGCTATCGAAACATTTTGATAGCCACCTCCCTAGAGAAATCTTCATATGCATCAGGACACAATACAGGAATGTCATAAACAATAGTATTTCTTATAATAACTAAAAGCTGAAAACAGCTCAAATATCCAACAACAGTAACATGATAAATACATTGTGGATTAGTCATGTAATGGAATATTCTACAGATGAAAGAACTTTGCTGATCAGTCATGAAATGAAATACTCCACAGAAGTGAAAATAAAGAAACTACTACTATACACACCCACATGGATAAACCTCTGAAGCATAATATTGAGAAAGAAAAGGAATCAGAGTATAATCGCTATGATTCAATTTACATAAAATTTAAAACTAAGCAAAACTAAATGACACTGCTTAAGTCTACATATACAGGTAGTAAAACTATAAAGAATGACCAGTTTCCACATGGGTGGGGGGAGAGATACAACAAGGAGTTGCACGAAGTGTGTTTGAAGGTATCAATAGTGCTCTCTTAACCTGGGTGATGGGTATACGGGTGCTTACATTTTCATTATTATTTAATTTGAACAAATATGTTTATATTCTTTTCTATGCATAATATTTCACAATTCAAAATAATTAAGATAACTACAAGCAAGAGAGAAGTTATTTGATGGAGTAAGGTCCTTAAGGCAGTCCATTGGGATGAGCTTCATAATACAAGCAAGGGGACATTTCTTGAACAGCAAGAAGGGCAACTTCTTTTTTCAGAGCAGAGCAAGAAGATGCCAGGATGAGAACCAGATGAAGGAATGCTTTCAGGTCTGTGTATGGAGTAGGAAGACATGGCGAGAAGCAAATTGAGGGAATTCAAGTCTGATGGGAGTGTCTTTTTCAAGAAAATGGGATGGTCTGCTGAGAATGAAGGGATAGGTTTGGGTAGGAGGCATGACGTGAGTAGTGGAGGCTTTTTTTTTTTTTTTGAGACAGAGTCTTGCTCTGTCGCCAGGCGCCAGGCTGGAGTGCAGTGGCGCAATCTCGGCTCGCTGCAATCTCCGCCTTCTGGGTTCAAGCAATTCTCCTGCCTCAGCCTCCCGAGTAGCTGAGACTACAGGCGTGCGCCACCACGCCCAGCTAATTTTTGTATTTTTTAGTAGAGACGGGGTTTCACCATGTTGGCCAGGATGGTGTGGATCTCTTGACCTCGTGATCCGCCCGCCTTGGCCTCCCAAAGTGCTGGGATTACAGGCGTGAGCCACCGCGCCCAGCAGTAGTGGGGGCTTTAAAGAGTATTTCACAAAGTGAAGTAGGTGTGCCGTGGATAATACGGATAATACTTGGAGGTGATTTTCGTGGCTACATAGGAAAAGTTGTTTTTAACTTAACAGTTATGAGTTATTTTAATGCATTTTTTTTCATTTTAATAGTTTTTTGTTTAATGTATATTTGTGAAAAGTGGCATGTCAAAACTAATATTTCATGGATGGTACAGTACTTACAAAGCAAAAGTGATGTTTAAATGTTGAGTTAAAGCTATTCAGTAAATATTAGTTTATGGCAAAAATCCTGAAGGTGGAACTCAAAACTCCTAAAATTTGGGAAATTTTGATTTAAATAAGATAATCAACAGAATTGTGAAAAGAGAAGCACTATGGGTGAAGAGTCTGGTGAGTGGTGGTTAAGACCTAACTGCACCTGAAATCACAGCTTTGTAGTGACTTAGACCTCAGTTTTTCATTGGGAAGCCCCTGTGCCTTCATAGCTGAATTGCCACTAACTGCTAAACAAAATTGGATCTGCCAGAATCAAAATGAAAAATTGAATTTGCAATCAAGATAAAATAAACTGGAGAATGAGAGGTGTAGCTCATTAACTCAGTAGCTCCTGCTCCTCTTGTTGGATTTACTGCAATATGGGGAAAAATGTATATATATAATCACTGACAGTATCATAGTATAGTCATAAAGGTATGAACTCTGCTATGGAAACAAGTGAGAGTTGCCAACCAGGGGAGCTGAAGAGGACATTTTTGAGGTGACATTTCACTAGGTGGGCAGAGTCTATGAGAAACTCAGGAAAGTTGTATGATAGAAGCTTAGACACATGGAAAGGCATGATGAGTAGACAGTGCCTAAGAAGATCCAAAAAAAATTTCCTAACTCGGAGAAACCATTAGAAGTCTGCCTTGATACAGAAATGTTCTTCTAGTCATTAGAATCTTGCATTTTTACTCAAATTTAAAAATATTGCTTTAAAACTGTCATACCGTTTTTGGGAGGTTTAAGGTAGGAAGCTGTTATTATTGCTTAGGTTGGTTTGTTACCCAATCTAGGCTGCAGGAGTGGATCACAGAGTAAAAAGAACAGAACTTTTTATAAGAGTGGCCCAGTATCCAGAACCTGAGGTTGTCTGTATGTAGGATTCTAGGGGAACATCCCAGATAACCAGAGGTCATTGATTAATTAGGGGGAAATGAACAGGTATTCATTCATTAAATATTTGTTGAGTGTGCGCTAGTGCCAGGGGTGGTGTTGGGTGTCCAGAATTTGAATGAACAATACAGACATGCTCCTTACCCTAATGGAACTTACCTGGAAGAGATATGTCAAATAGTGAATTAGAAACTCTTCATTCATGCTTTTCCAAAGCCACTGAAAATGCCAGGATGAAAAGAGCTAAGAATTTAGAGTCAGTGCTGGATTTTGCTCACTGAAAAAAGCCCTTCCTATTTTCACTGTGTTGCTTGTTTGGGCTCTTCACAGAGCTAGCCAGTGAGGCTGTGGTATGCTCCTGCATTTGAAAAAACGCTTCCAAATTGCTGCTTTCCTAGAAACATCTCAATTTGCTACTAATCCTAGGCATGCCTGTGGGAATGCTAGAATGCCTTCCTTGATGGCAATATCCACTGACTTTTTCTTAAATGTTTGTAAATATACACTGATTTGTTCATTCTTTGAAAATACTGTGAATAAAGGGCTGAAGAGAGAACTGGGTAAGCATGGAAAACACCATAATTAAGGGAAAGAAGGTTACAAAGTTAATCTTCCTTAGGTTCTTGAGATCTCGAGATTGTAACCAGTAGATGTTGATGGGTTCTTAACTTGGGATCCTTGGAGTCCTGGAGGATCAGTGGATGCCCTTCAATGTGGTCCACAAATTTCCTGATATTGTATGCAAACATTCGTAAGTATGGCCTCATAACTCTCATCTAATTTCTAAAGGGATCCCTTAAAAGTCAAGAATCACTTCTACAAATTCCTTGAAAGTGATTTCATGAAGGTAGAAAGGATAGTAGCATTTATGAGAATATTCATGGATAATTGCTATGGTGTATATCTCCTCCAAAACTCCTTTGAACTTTGATCCCTGATGTGACAATATTGTGAGATAGGGTCATTAAAAGGTGATTGGATCATGAGGGCTCTGCCATCATGAATGGATTAATCCATTCATACATTAATGAATTAGTGGGTTAATGGGTTATCTTGGGAGTGGGACTGGTGGCTTTATGAGAAGATGAATAGAGACCGGAGCTAGCCCTCTCAGCCCTCCCTGTCATGTGATGCCCTGTGCCACCCTGGGACTCTGCAGAGAGTCCCCACCAGCAAGAAGGCTCTCACTAGATATGGCCCCTCAAACTTGGACTTCTTAGCCTTCATAACTGTAAGAAATAAATTCTTTTTTAAAAAATAAATTACCCAATTTCAGTTATTCTGCTATGAGCCATAGAAAATGGACTATGACAATGACTTTATGTAACTGTTATAGAATATGAGGTAGTGCAACAGACAACAGGGCCTAGGAGTCAGCAGATCTGATCTTCAGCTCTAGTTTCCTGGTTACCAGCCATGTGACCTTGCATAAGTCTTGGTCCCATTTCAGCTTCAGTTTACCTACCTTTTCAGTGGAGGACACCATATTTCCATACTTCATATGGCTTTGTTTTAAATGATCAGATGTATGTGAAAATGTTATTGAAACTTCAAGGCATTATCTAAAAGCAAGAGGTTTTAGATCATGTTTACTGTTGTACCTGTAGTTGGTGTATGTTCTTGGTCACTAGAGGGAGCCTTAGCATTCAGGGGAAGAATAAGCCAATGATGCTTATTCTTGAAAGCTTGAGCCTCTATGAGGAATTAATTCTTTTAAAAACTTGCATCTTATAAATATCCACTTAGATTTTTTAGGAAATTCAGAGGAAGGTCTATAAAAGCAAGCATGACCACAGTTCCTTGTGACACAGATTTTCCCACCCATTAACCCACAGGATTATTCCTTTTAAATTTATGATACATTTGGCTTGTGGAAATTCCTAACATACATGTAGAATCAATTTAACAGCAAGAAAAAGAAAGTAGAAAACACAACTTCTCAGAAGGCCATAGGAAAAAAGTACTTTTCCACTAGCAAAAACAATCCATTGTAAATTCTGTGGCACATGGCAATGCTGTTAGAGGATTTTTGTATCCAAACAGGATGGGGGACATACATTGTCAAACTTTGGCTTTAGATGTCCTATTGGCACCTTCTGAAGTTCTTAACTGGTATGTTTTCCTTATGCTAGAGCTGGAGTGGGAGGAATCTTACTCATTTAAAAGAGCTTGACTGTTAAATCAGAGGACCCCAGGATGGTCTGAAGGAGGAGGTAGGATAGAATGAAAGATACTGAACTTAGGGTGGGTGGTGGCTCATATTTGTAATCCTAGCACTTTGGGAGGCTGAGGCAGGTGGATTACTTTGGGTCAGGAGTTTGAGACCAGGCTGGCCAACCTGGTGAAACCTTGTCTCTACTAAAAATACAAAAATTAGCTGGGCGTGGTGGTATGCCCATGCAATCCTAGCTACTTGGGAGGCCGAGGCAGGAGAATTGCTTGAACCTGGGAGGTGGAGATTGCATTGAGCCAAGATCGCATCACTGCACTGCAGCCTGGGTGACAGAGCGAGACTCTGTCTTTAAAAACAAACAAACTGGACTTGTATTTTAGAGAATCAGAATTTCACTGACTCATTGTGTATTTTGGAGACAATGTTTGTCCCCCTTTGGGGCCTCAGTTTTTCTCTCTGATTCTAACCAATACCCTATCCCATGTATTCCACATGTACACACTCATGGTCTGATGGGCATCCCTCATCAAATATGGGACATTAAGAGATTAGACTCATGTCCCCGATCGTGAAAGACAATGTTTTGCAGGAGCACAGAGCTCCTAGATTTATCTGATTTTCAACCCAAGTGTATTTGGAGAAGTGGAGTCTTGATATCTCTCCTTATGGACATTCAGGTTGTGTTTTCATTCTGCAGTACAACAAATGCTTGCCAAAAAACAGTAAACATCATTTTTTCACATACATTTGCAAGAATCAATGTAAAAACTTAACTGCTAATGTTCGTTAGCAAAACTGGCCAATGAAATTGTCAAGCGCTGATCCGCCAAGTTTCCCTGATTCTAAGATATTCTCCCATAAACCCTGCCCTCCTCAATGTAACTTTTTAAAAACAGGAACATGTCTGTGTCTCATTTAAAGAAGGATTCACTACCCCTCCTGAAAAGCTGTTATTAAATCTATGGTGTTCCTATAGTCAATGGTCTTTTTGATTCAGGAAGTAGTTTTGGAAATACTTTATATTCGTTTTGTATATTTCTTATACATGGAGTTTTGAAAAGCTCTCCTTTACTACCACATTCAAGCTCTAGCTTGCACTGCAGCTATTGGTGTCTCCAAAGTCATCCCAGCAGGAAGGGATTTCTCTCTGTTGAGGAAGGCAGGAGATTGAAGGTTATAAAGGATGAATGAAGCCTTGCTGGGCTTGTTCAATGCAGTTTATGAGAAACAGCTGCCTTTTTTTTTTTTTTTTTGTCAAGGCACTTGTTTAAGGCTTTCCCTTCCTTTCCCCTGAAGTCTGAAAACTGCCCAAGATTAATCAGCTGACTTGGGTCAGAACAAGCCAGAGGTTCTACTAGCCCATATAAAGAATGGCTGTACCATGTTAGCAATAGGAAATTTTCTAGAACAAGACAAACAGATTGATCAATGATTCCATTAATGATTATAGACCGATCAATTTTCTCCCTTTTTGTTTTCCAGAGGCTGTTTCTTCTTAAAGCTTTCAAGTGGCAGCTTTATGCTGCCATAAAGGAATATCCAAGACTGGGTAACCCAAGATGGGGTGCTAAACCAGCTCTCTTGTGAACTCATAGAAAACTCACTCATTACTGCGGGGACAGCAGCAGCAAGTCATTCATGAGGCATCCACCTCCATGACTCAACCATCTCCCACTAGGCCAACCTCCAACATTGGAGGCCACATTTCAACATATGATCTGGAGGGGACAAGCATCCAACCCATATCAGGTGGGGAAGATCAGGAGGCGGACAACAGAATCATTGTCACCCAGTTTAGGACTTCTCACATTTTAGTGTACATGGAGATCACTGGAGTTCTTGTTAAAATGCAGATTCTGATTCAGTAGGTCTGGGAGTGAGGTCGGTGGGTAGAAGAGCTGAGATTCAGCATTGCTAAAGCATTCCCAGGTGATCCAGTGTGGCTGGTCCTTGGACCACACTGAGTAGCAAGGCCTTAAATAATTTTTATGTCTTGTGTTTCCTGTTTCAAGCCGATCCACGATGTTAGTAGGATGAGGAATACATTTTATGATCTAATCCTCCAATCTGTCGGAAATGAAGAATGAATAAATAATGATTGCAAAGCACATGAAAAATCATGAGGTCACAGATTCCGTCTTCTGAATTAACACTTCAGGCAGATCTGGTTTTTCTCATGAGATTGCAAAGCAACTGTTTATTTGAGCTGCCTCGGCTCACCTCGCCTCATCCCGCCCCCCCTCCCCTCCCATCCCCTGCGCCCTCCCCTCTCCTCCCCTCATTCCACCCCCCCTTCCCCTCTCCTCCTCCCCTCCCCTGCTTTGTTCCTCCCCCTCCCCTCCCCATCTCCCCTCCCTTTCCTTCCCTTCCTTTCCCTCCCTTCCCGTCTCCCCTCCCGTCTCCCCTCCCTTCCCCCCCCTTCCCTCTTTCCCTTCCTTCCCCTCTTGCTCTGTTGCCCAAGCTGTTGTGCAGTGGTGCCATCTTGGCTCACTCACTGCAGCTTCCGGCTCCCAGTTCAAGCGATTCTCATGCCTCAGCCTCCTGAGTAGCTGGGATTGCAGGTGTATGCCGCCACACCTAGATATTTTTTGTATTTTTAGTAGAGACAGGGTTTTGCCATGTTGGCCATGCTGGTCTCAAACTCGTGACCTCAAGTAATCCACCCCCCTTGGCCTCCCAAAGTGCTGGGGTTACAGGCATGAGCCACCGTACCTAGCCTATTTGAGGTTATTTTTCATTGGCAGGCATCATGTTCTGTACTACATTTATGCAGGAACACAATGGGACAGAATGAGAGTCTGTCTACCAATTCCTCTGGCTCTAAATAATCTGTGTTCTTCATCTTTCTCTTACCACCAGGAAGCAATCCAATTATTACTTATGCAAAGGGAAGAAAAATTTCAGGTTTTTCTTGAATATTCTCTAGAGAGCCGCATTTTGGAATTGTTATGCAGTTTTTGGACCATTAATTTGGCTCATTTTATGTTGCTTTGGATCTATTATGTTCACAATTTGTCTTATCTTGGTGAAACTGTAAGTTCATTATAGTTGGAGGTCATATCTTCTCCTTTATAGGACTAGAAGATTGGTAGTGAACTTTAAACTCATTGAGTCTCATTTCCTCTTTAATATTTGAATTTCTACAAGCCAGCCTGAACTTAAAATATAGTGGGTGATAGGGATCTTACCACTTTATATTCTAACCTTTGCACAGCTCTAAGTGTGAGAAATCTTTTCTATTATTGAATTTAGAGTTGTCTCCCTGGGGCTTTTGTCCATTAGCCCAGTGTTATTGACTGGGAGCAAGTCTTTTGTCTTGAATAGACTGTAGACACTTAATGCATATTGCTGGAAAGTGACTTGTTCAGGCCCAGGACTTGGGGTTTTCTCTGCCTTTGGCAATTCCCTATACAGCAGAGTAGCCTTTAACTCCTGAGCTGAGGACTAAACCTGGGGCAAGGTCAAAAGCTTCACTGCCAGAAATTGCCTGAGCCAGGGTGAAGTAAAATAGTCACTGCTCATAAGGACTTTACCCTGCTTGATTACAGGGGTTTACCATTTCCTGTTTTTTCTTTTTACACCCAGACTGACTTAAGTCTTAAATCAAATGCAGGATGAAGATTCATGATTACTCATGATTTTTCACACAACCAGATCATTCAATAGGAATCTTTAAAATGGCATCAATTTAAAAAATATTTGTTTGGACCCTTTTCACAAGATGGCCCCGAAAGCGAAGAAGGAAGCTCCTGCCCCTCCTAAAGCCGAAGCCAAAGTGAAGGCTTTAAAGGCCAAGAAGACAGTGTTGAAAGGTGTCCACAGCCACAAAAAAAAAGAAGATCCACACGTCACCCACCTTCCGGCGGCCCAAGACACTGCGACTCCGGAGGCAGCCCAAATATCCTCGGAAGAGCGCCCCCAGGAGAAACAAACTGGACCACCATGCTATCATCAAGTTTCGGCTGACCACTGAGTCTGCCATGAAGACAGAAGACAACAACACACTTGTGTTCATTGTGGATGTTAAAGCCAACAAGCGCCAGATCAAAATAGGCTGTGAAGAAGCTCTATGACATTGATGTGGCCAAGGTCAACACCCTGATTCGGCCTGATGGAGAGAAGAAGGCATATATTCGACTGGCTCCTGATTACGATGCTTTGGATGTTGCCAACAAAATTGGGATCATCTAAACTGAGTCCAGCTGGCTAATTCTAAATATATGTATATCTTTTCACCATTAAAAATATATATATATTTGTTTATTCTTTAGTCCTTACCTAATGCAAAATTGTAAAACTGGCAAAGTTGGACTTTGGTCCTCCTTTCCTATCCCTCTTTTAGAACCTTTCCACTCTTTCTATTTTATGCTCTATGGGTGATCTGATCTCCAGGGATTCTCTCTTGCAGTATCATCTATGCCTTAGACTATACATTTCCTCTTTCCTCATCAAAACTTCTCTTTCCTCTTTCTGATTCTGTCAGCAGCTGACTTTATGCAATGAGACCTTGGTTGTTAATGGGTTTTCTCCCCTTAACAAATCCTTCATAATGTGTAAGATAGCTCTTGCTTTATCTGTCTACCTCATTGTCATAATCCCTTAATCCTGTCAAACATGTGTTTCCAGATGACCCTTACAGAATGGCTTTATAGTGAGGGAGGATAGATATCGTGTTAAGATCATGGATGAGAAACTGTTTTGGTCTGTGTGTTCCTCAATACAAGTTCACATCATGCATCTCCCTCATTATATAGTACTAGTCTCTATAAACAACAATAATAACAGCTCTTATTACATGCGATTATTAATTATAGCTACTTGCTATGTTCCAGGTACTGTGTCCAGGGCGTAACAGATTTCTCATTTAATGTTTACAACAATACTGCCATGTAGGAAGAATCATTCTCATTTTACAGCAAACTGAAGTTTAGAGAACATAAGGGAAATGGTTGTGCTTTAGTCAGGAGTAGGCTGAGGTGGCCTTCTGGTGCAGCATGACTCAGCGGATTTGGAGTGCAGGTGCACAACTCCGCACATTATGTAACCACGCCATGTGAGGTGCATTAGGTGATCACCCATGTGAGCTCCTGCTTGGCTCAGAGCCACTGTTATCTGTAAAATATATAACTACCCTGCTGCCACTGTACATACAGCTCGCACCCAGGCTCATTTGCACCCAGAGAGAGAGAGTAAAGCCACGTCAAAACTGTTTACACTTCCTCAAGTGTTTTTCCAGCTACCTGCCACTTGCCCACCAACTTCCCTCATATCTCAGTTAGAACCTGACAGAGAGGTTAGATAATATGCCCATCATCACACAAGTACTAGGCTGCAGAGACAGGGTTCAAACCAAGATCTGTCTTACTGAAGCCCCTGTGGCCTTTTATTCTCTCCAAAGAACAGAAACCTAGGATTAGTGAGATTCCTTAGACAAGCCCTGCTTTGTCCACTTGGAATGTGACCTTCCTACTTCATCTAAGTGTGAAAAAACTACCACCTTGCTCTTCCCTGTTCTCTCAGCTCTCACCTCTCCCAGTTTTCTATGCTGAGGAAGCCTTCTTCTGGCTTCTGCATGCACAAAAATAACAAAAATTTGTTATTTAATTATAAGGATTTGTTATGGAATGGGAGGAGGAATACTAACAAATCCCATCTGGGGCAAATTAAAAAGAACTGTGTTCCTGAGTGTATGTGGTTTTTCTTTTTTCAGGAGAGGAACGGTTCCATCAACTCTTTGGTGCAGGAAACATGGCATGACTCCATGGGAGCTGGGTGACTGAGATATCTCTGTGATACTTCTGAAAAGGCAAGATGAGTTCATTACCTTTAATGACCAAGGCTCTACAGTGTCAGCCTTGAACAGGTGGATTTGTTTCTGTGCCAAGATTTTTTCACATTTTTCTTAAAGGGCATTCCCATAAAAGTTTTTTGGAGGGACAGAGGGAATAAAAAGAAGCCAAAATGCTGCTTTCAGGATAAACACATCAGTTTGCAAAAATTCATAGAGTTTCCTAGGGTGGCCACCCACAGAGAAGGCAACATCTGGTGGCCATGCCATCACAACAGGGATAGCAGTTCTTGGGCACAGGACAAAACAAAACATTCCTTATAATTGGCTGGAATACATGTAGTTAGACTGGAGCCACGAGGCAACAGACTTCTGCAGGTCCAGAAAGTGCTGAGCTGAGAAAGATGACAGGACTCTATGTGCAATCACACTCATCCTATGACGCCTTAGCAATTTTGAAATAGACCTATACATTAATCAGAAAAATATGAATCTCCAGAGAGATTGTTGCATGTTTTTAGAGCACAAGTAGAATAAATTTATATTTTTAAGATGAATAAGGAAACATCTTCATTCTTTAAAATGTGTTTAGTTGAGGCTCTGTTCCCTAGGAAAGACAATTTCCCTTTATTCATTTATCAAATGTTTATGAAGTGCCTTCCCTTGTGCTGAGCTCTGTGCTGTGTGCTTGAGATACAAAGAGGAATGAGAGACTGTCTCTACCCTCAGGAAGCTCATAGACTAGCAGAAACTGAAATCTAAATGTGCTTCTAGGAAGCTTGGGGAGGGCACCTAACCAGCCTGCAGGCATCCATGAAAGCTGCCTGGAGGAGGTATCATTTCAGCTGGCAGCATAGTCAGGAGTTACCTTCCAGAAATCTATATTTGCATAATATTCCACTGCCATGTTCTAAGGGAAGAGATGAAGTGACTAAGTAGATATTATGGGGTGTGGACATTGGAAGGTAGTAAGTAAATAACAGGAACTGAAACATTCAAACTGGAATGTTTGAGGGAGGGTGTCAGAGAGTGCAGGTTCTGACTTTGGATCACTGAAGTTGGGATCTCTGCTGCTGCTAGGTGTGTGAACCCCAGTAAACTGTTTAACATTTCTAAAGATTCAGTTCCTCACAGGGTTTTCAGGTTTCAGGTACTTTGCTCAGGGCCTGACATATTTAACTGTTAATAAGTAAATGTCAGCTTTTACTATTAATGTTGTTATTATCATCAATTATTCCTTTTATGATTTTCCTTCTAAGCTCCCTGAAATTCTTCTCCTTGGTTATTGCCCCAAAAGAAAAATAGGGGAACAGGGTAAAAAAGAAACCTAAGAGATTTTTTAAATGAAGATATGATGGTGATCTCAGTCAGAGTCGGTGGACTAAAAAGAATATCTTCCAAAGAACAGGAACACAATGCTCTTTTCTCCATCCTATCACTATTCTTGCTTTCAGCCCCCTGGTCTCTTTGCTCAGAAAGGCAAAAGCATTAGAGACATGCAGTTACAAAAATAATTAAGGCTGGGTATGGTGGCTCATGGCCATAATCCCACCACTTTGGGATCCTGAGGCAGGGGGATCACTTGAGATCAGGATTTTAAGACCAGCCTGGCCAAGATAGCAAAACCCCATCTCTACTATAAAAGTACAAAAAATAGCCTGGTGTGGTGGTGCATGCCTGGAGTTCCAGCTATTCAGGAGGCTGAGGCAGGAGAGTCACTTAAACCCAGGAGGCAGAGGTTGCAATGAGCTGAGATTATGCCATTGTACTGCAGTCTGGGTGACAGAGTGAGACTCTCAAAAAATTAATTAATTAAAAAATAGAAATAAAATACAATTAAGAAAACTTCTAGGTCTGCTGGGATCAGGTAATCTAAACCCCTCCTACTGTAAGATTTCTTTAAAAAAAGTACTAGTAAGATAAGTGAAATTCCCAGAGGCAGGGAAAAAGAAAAAAAAAAAAACAAGAGGGCATAAAAACTGAAGGAGAAAGGGTGTGAGTTGAGCTGATGCTATGGCTACAAGTGTCAAAGGGAGATGAGGCTGTGGGCCTGCCTGCAGTGAAAGGTTGAAACTTAGACCATTCATGGAGAAGGGTTATGTCTTTACTACAGGGGGGCTAGAAAACAATCTACCATCCATACAGGAAGATGACAAGGAAGAGAGGCCTACATCACAGGGGTTTGGGGCTTGAATTTATACCATGTGTGCAGTCCTGGAACCACATGCCACATTTCCCCAGCTGGGGAGTTAATATGAAAGGTGGCTAAGGCCAGTGATGTCCCAGGAAGTGATAACTTTGGAGTACCTTACAGAAGCAACTCTGAGAAATAGATTTTAAGACAAAGGTTATTTTACTCATCTAAGGCAGTTCACCAGTTGCATGTACTTGTATATGACCTGAAATATATTTAAACCAGAAATCAATCAAGTGAAGAGAAATTTAAAAACCTATAGACAGTGAGTTATAAAAAACATCTCTCGGCCGGGCGTGGTGGCTCACACCTGTAATCCCAGCACTTTAGGAGGCCGAGGCGGGTGGATCATGAGGTCAAGAGATCGAGACCATCCTTACCAACATGGTGAAACTCGTCTCTACTAAAAATACAAAAAATTAGCCGGGCGTGGTGGTGCGTGCCTGTAGTCCCAGCTACTTGGGAGGCTGAGGCAGAAGAATTGCTTGAACCCGGAAAACGAAAGTTGCAGTGAGCCGGGATCACGCCACTGCACTCCAGCCTGGCGATAGAGCAAGACTCTGTCTCAAAAAAAAAAAAAAAAAAAATCTCTCTTAGTAATTGATGGAGAAAAAAATTATAAAACAACAGGGATGTTAAATATCTGAATAACCAAATTAACTAGCTTAATCTAGTCTACACATGCAAAACCCAACAACTGACTGGTTGCTAGCCCATAAAGAAAATCATATCAAATACCAAAGACTCAGTAACATATAAGACTTATTCTCTGACCAACATCTAATAAAATATAAACTTGAAAGAGACACTTGAAATTATACATTTGAAAACTAAAAAGATATTTCTAAAGACTATTTGGTCAATGCAGCATTTGGAATTGTATGTTATGCTGCAATAATACAAAAACTGAAAATACCTTAATATTTTAAAACATGAAGGTTTATTTCCCACTCATGGTACATTTCCAACATAAGTCAGCTGGGAGCTCCCTTCCACATTTTCTTATGTTGGGACCCAAGCTAATGGAGACTCCATCACCTGGTATATTGGCAGTTGCAGTGGTGGAATGAACACACATCACTTCCACTCGTATTCCATTGACCAAAGCATGTTCATTGGCATAGCTGACTTCAAGAGGATGGACACCTGGCCAGAAAGAGGAGAACTGGGCAGGTCAATGACCAGTACTAGTGATTATCACAAAGAGGAAATAATTACGAAAATAAGAAGACATTTATACTTTAAAAATAATGAAAATGAAACACATTAAAATTTGTGGGATGGTGCCAGGCACATGGTTCACACCTGTAATTCCAGCACTTTGGGAGGCCAAGGCGGGTGGATCACTTGAGATCAGGAGTTAGAGACCAACCTGGCCAACATGGTGACACCCTGTCTCTACTAAAAATACAAAAAATTAGCTGGGTGTGATGGCACGTGCCTGTAGTCCCAGCTACTCGGGAGGCTGAGGCAGGAGAATCCCTTGAACCTGGGAGGCGGAGGTTGCAGCAAGCTGAGATCGCACCACTGCATTCCAGCCCGGCCGATAGAGATTCCATCTCAAAAAAACAAACAAAATTACAAAACCCAAAAACTTGTGGGATGTAGCTAAAGCAATGCTTAGAGTAAAATTTACAGTCTTAGGTAATTATATAGAAAAAGAGATTTTGAATTAAGGAGCTAACCAACTAATCCAAGAAAATTAAGTATCCCAGAAATGGAAGAAAAAAAAAACTGAGAAAGGTAAGAGATGCATTAATGACACAGTCTTAGAAAACAAAACACAATGTAAAGAATCGGACAAAACAAAACTGCTGTCTTCTTGGTTTCCTTGGAAGCAGACTCTGAGATGAAGATGAATGTGTACTTGACCCGTGAAGGAAAAGCTCCCTAGAGAGGGGGCAGTGAAAACTGGACAGGGAAAAAGAAAGTAGGCAAGGGTACCACTTCAGGCCAGCTCTCAGGGAGAACAGCTCCAGTCTGATCCCACAATGGGCTTCTGAAGTGTGAAGTACACTCAGAGTTCCTTCTCTCGGGGCTTCTATATTCCCACAGCTGTTAGTTATTGTCTAAGGGCTAACTGGAGTGGATGTGAATTCCTAGACACTTTGGTGTCTCTGCATAAGTAGGCAAAGTGGCTCTAGTGGTCTGAGGGCAGTCTTCTGAAAAAAACGTTTTAGGAGCTGGCCTTGGAAGGGAAGCCACCCTGAATCTGGAAGAGGAATAAAAGAGCCCTAGGGAATGTGGATGGAACAAAGGCAGTGTCCATTCTAATTGAATCTTTGAGAAAAAACTAATAGACAAACATTTAGCAAAACTTTTTGAAAAAACGTCAGCATTGACAAACAATATTAGAAATGAAAAAGGGGTCATAACTGCAGATGCCATACAGATGAAAAAGAAGATAATATGACACCAATAAATTTGAAAAGATGGAAATAATCAGTGTCCAAGGAAAATATGATTTATCAAAACTACCTCAAGAAGAAATTGAAGCAGGAGTACAGCCTTAACCATTAAAGAAATGGAACCAACTGTTAAAAAGCTTACTCTTGCTACCCACAGAGGCCCAGATGAGTTTGGCTGAGCGTTCAAGGAGCAGATAATCTCATGTTGGTATCAATTTAGCTGAAGAATAGAAACAAAGGAATATTCCCCAATTCAGACAATAGAGTATAAAACAATGGAGATTGCAAATCAACCTTACTTATAAATGTATATGTATAACTAAACAAAAGATCAGAAACTCAATATGTGTATTAAAATTAAATTCATCATAGGAATGCACAGATAGATTTATGTTAAAAAGATTAAAGGAGAAAAGCCATACGATTATCTCAATAGCATTTGATAAAACTCAATACCTATTCAAGATTAGAAAACTCTCTTAACCAACCTCTCGCAAAACAGGAATAAAAGGAATCCTTCTAAATGAAAGATATCTACTAAATACTTACAGCAAATGTTCTTTTTTTACTTTTACATTTTCTTTTTTTCTTCAACTTTTATTTTAGACACAAGGATACATGTGCAGGTTTGCTACATGGGCATATTGTACCCAGGTAGTGAGCATAGTACCCAATAGGTAGTTTTTTGACCCATTCCCTGCTTCCTCCCTCCCACCTCTGGTAGTCCACGGGGTCTGTTGTTTCCATGTTGATGTCTATGTGTGCTCAATGGTTAGTGCCTCCTTATAAATGAGAACATATGGTATTTCATTTTCTGTTCCTGCATGAATTCACTTAGGATTATGACCTCCAGATCCATCTGTGTTGCTGTAAAGAACATGATTTTATTCCTTTTGTGGTACAGCAATCATCTTTGAGGATGAAATGTTAAACTCTTTTCTCTAAAACAAGGAACAAAACAAAGATTCCTATGTCAATGGGAAAAAGAAAGTAAAAAATAAGAAGAAAAAAACTATCATTATTCACAGGCAATCTCATTAGAAAACCCAAGAACTTCTATAAACTATTAGAACCAATAAAGCTCAGCAAGATTTCTAGATAAGTTAATATACAAACTTCATTTAAATTTTTATAAAACAATTAGAAAAAAATCTTATAAAATATATCATCATATTAGCATGAAAATTAGTACATTTGAGAATATGTGTGAAATAATGTATAAGACTGTTATGGTTTTAAATTTTATTTTTAGAAATTTCTCTCAAAAATTTTTAAGAAAACCCAAAGAAATGGAGGAACATACTATGTTCATTAATGTGATGATTTAGTATCAAGTAGATACCAGTTCCACCTCCAAATTGCCTTGCAGATTATGACAAAAATCTCAATAGGGTTTTTCTTAGAACTTAATCAAGTGATCCTAAAATTGATATAAAAGTGCAAAGGTTAATATCAAAAAGAAGAGAGGTAAAATGGAGGGGTAAGGGTATCGGAATTATCCTACCAAATATGAACTTATTACAAAGCTGTAGTAATTAAGATTGTGGATATCATAACAGGAATAGAAGGAACAGAGCTCAGAAGATAACCCACACAGATATGTAAACTTCACATACAAAAAATGTGACATTACCAATGTGGAAAGGATGGAGGTAGAGGGAATAAGTGAGATTGGGAAAAATTGATTCGCCAGTGGTAAAAAAATAAATTAGATTGCTATCTCATAATTTAACCCAAAATAAGTTACAGATGATTTATAAATCTAAACATAAAAATTGAATATTTAAACCTCATGGAAAAAAATACAGAGAAACCATTTTTATTTTGAGGGTTTTAAAAAATTCATAAACGAGAAAGAACAGCTGAAATGATTGGTAAATGCGTTCATTAAAATAAAAATAAAACTTTTGGACAATAATAGCAATCACTGTTTGTGAGGACTAAATATATTAGTACATAGAGAGCAGTGAAGCTTTATTGTGACTGAACACACAGTAAATACTACGGGGTATTTGCTATTACTTCATGTATAGACTATTTTTCTTCACAATAATTATAATAAAGCTTTTTTTGCAATGTATTTCTTTCCTCCTTCAGGGAGAAAAACTGTACCTTCTAGCTCTGCATCTAATGAATGTAACTAAAGGAAGAGAATATTATCTGAAAAACATGTTTTCATGTTAATGAAAATTTTATCTTAGGCAAACCTGGCAATTTTAATACAGGATTTCTTTCATGAGAACCAGTTGTCATTTGCATAAACTCTGTAGCTTGTGGTCTTTTCTTGGTAATGTTAACATGGAGCAAATTTCTCCTGGTGACTTGTTTTGTGTGCCCAAAAATGCAGCTACTGGCTTTTACAGGAATGTAACTGTTGGCAGGCCCCCAGCAGGTCTGACGCTGCCATATTGCTGGGGACTGAACTGGTTAGTGTGAAAACCTGGAGTCTTCTCTGTTTTCCCTTTTCATCCTGGGCCATCATTTAACATTTTCATCTGGGCCCTTCTACATTTGTCTCTTGCAGGCTGCTGAAATAAATAAGTGAACTTCATTCCTGCTTCTATATTAGACTGCACTAAAATATTGGTATAATTAGAAGAGAAACATTTGTAGAAGCTCTGGAGGTCTCATTATTAGATATTCATCATTCAAAAAATAAAAATCAGATGGTTCTGAGTTAATGTAGATCACTGGAGGTGAAGGGTGGCCATTTATAAGAAAAAGTCTTTCCTCAAAATAGTATTCTTTCTGGCCCTGTGGCCAAGTCCCTACTGTTTTAAATGGCGATCTCTCTAAATCCAGGCTCTTCCACATTACAAATAAACGATTACACACACCTCTTAAGCAGCAGCAAGAGCTGTTTTTGCTTCAACCCATAGCATAGTTCAGAAGGTCAGACATGGCCACAATATCTCCTGTTATTTCAGAGCTCACATGTGTTTGCTTTGGCTCTATTTCCCTGGCATTTGGTTTCCGTTATTTTTCCATGGGTTTGGCTTGCAGGAATCAAAGAAGCATTTTTTAAAATAAGCAAAGTTTGTAAAGATGAAATATTCTGAACTGGTGGTGACTGGACACAGTTGGAGGGAATGCAGGCCTTCCAGTTTATGTTCAGTAGCGCGGCCCTGACCCCAACATGACGAATGTGAATAATCGTGAGAGCAGAGGGCTGTCCCACTTGGCCAGACTGGCCAGCGCCTCCCTCCTTGCTCTCCATCCAGACTCCAGCGCAGCTCAGCTGTCTCAGTTCGGGGTACTTACTAAGGCCAAAAGCTAAATACCTAGGAGAGCTGAGGGCCTCCCTTGATGAAACATTTTCTATTTCAGCCTCAGTTGCAGCTGACTGTTCTCAATGAAGAGATAGTGTGATTGTCTCCATTGCTGGGGCTGGTTTTTTTCCTGCTGTTGGCTTTCTGAAGAATGTGTCTGGGAAATAGGCATTCATTCCATATAAAGCGTGGTTAAGAACACTACTGTGGGGCAGAGACCTGAAGGCCAGATATCATAAGCTGGTTGGTTTGATATGGGAGAAAAGGTGGTAGACTGGGTGGGGAGGAATGAAGTACAGTGGTTCCCAAGCTTGTCTGCACAATGGGATCACCAGGGGAGTTTTAGAAACTATGAATACCCATGTTCCATGTCAAAAGGTTGTGATTTAATTGGTCACCTGAAGTTAGGATGTTTTAAAGGATTCCTGGGTGATTTGGGAACCACCGATAATAGTGGTCAAGAGCACAAACTTTGATGTTGTGTAGCCCTGGTTTGAATCCCAGTCCTACCACTTATTAACTTTGTGACTTTGACCAAGGCATTAAAACTTTCTGAGCCTCAACTGTCTCATCATTAATATGGGGATAATCTTTTCTCTTTTATGTGGTTCTTATGGGAATGAGTATAAACATGCCGAGTTTTAAATACTAAAAATGTGGCATCAGCTGTCAGTGAGCTGAGCAACAATGCAAACTCTGACACTTCCTAGCTATACACTAGAGAGGCCATACGGTAGAATTGTTGCCAGTCTGGGTTTTAGAATCAAACTGGCCTGGGTTTGAAACCTGGCTCCCCTCTTTGACCTTGAGCAAATGTCTTCACTTTTAAGTCTTCATTTTCCTTTGGGATAAAATAAAGATTTTTACCCTATAGGCTTAGCATGAAGATTAACTTACATAGGGCATTTAGTGTTTAGGTTCAACAATATAAAATTACCTTTCCTGATAGGTTAAATGACAAAATATCAGTAATTTCATTTGTTCTTCACATGGGTCTTCAAAAATGTGAAGAGTCTTCATAAGTCTTCAAAAATGTTAGTAGTTATGACTGTTACTACTATTAATCAGTATGACCCTGATGGAACTCTTTACTCTTTTTTTTTTTGAGATGGAGTTTCGCTCTTGTTACCCAGGCTGGAGTGCAATGGCGCGATCTCGGCTCACCGCAACCTCCGCCTCCTGGGTTCAGGCAATTCTCCTGCCTCAGCCTCCTGAGTAGCTGGGAT
>NW_016107428.1:629621-658504 GCF_001604975.1 Cebus imitator
AAAAAAAAAAAAGAAAAAAAAATCTTCTTAGGAACTGAGAAATTCATGTACATAGTGTTAAATATTCTGGGAAAGAAGGGTACATCTGCACAGTATTTGAAACTTGGGAAGGAAATTGAGTTACACAGAGGTTGGCCTTTGGGATTCAGACAGGAAATCATTTTTTAAGTCTACTCTGAGTTGAGCACCACTAAGCATTGTGGAGAACAGAAGGGGAGGGAAACCCATGACTCCTGCCAAAGACAAACTTGTGTCATGATTGAGAGGATGCATTGCATTATCTGTGTAGAGAATAATAACTAATACTTGCATAATGCTTACCACATGACAGACCCTGCTAAAGTTTCCTACATATGTTATTTCATTTCATCCTCACAAAGTTCTATCATTATCCCAGTTTTTCATAGGTGGTTAACTGACGTACAAAGAGGTTAAATAATGTGTCCATGTATTATAATAATAAAAGACAATTCAAGCAATGATTTTTGTGCAAAGTATTTGTGTCAAATAAATAAGTTCAAATTGTAACAAATTATAATCAATAACAAAATATTTTCCTAGAGCTTTCTGTGCTTTCCTACTCTTTACTTTTAACATAGACATTTTCACTAGCATTATAAACATTCTTCACAGAAAATGTCTCATGGCTCATGTTGAGGCTCATGTTACCCATAGTTTTGGTTCTTAACCTTGTTTTTATCCCTGACACTTTGGGTGGCCTTGGGTGAGCAAAATAACTTCCCCATGTCTATAGTTTCTCCACCTATAACATGGGTCTAATAAATGCCTCCCTTGAAAGCATGTTGTGGAAGCTAATTATCATAAAATCTTTTTTTTTTTTTTTTTGCCTCTGATGTAGACTGGAAAACCAAAGGGCCACCCAGACTTCAACCCTGTGGTAAAATCTTGGCTTCTCTTGGACAAAGACAAGATTATTGCTTCTTGGTGGGCCTCCAAACCCTCTTACTGTCTGCTCTTTGCATAGGGCAATTCTTGGTCTCTTTTTTCACATGCAACGTTATTTGGAGTGAGTTACCATAAATACCCTATGGTCAAGTGATACCATTTATTATAAAGCTAGCTAGGAAATATTTTCAACTAATAGGGATCATTAAGGCAGGGGCGATGTCACTTGATATGCTCATGATCTAATATTGAGAATACTATTCAATACAGGAAAAACTTAAAAAGGATTGACTTCCTCAAAGGGCAGAGATAGTGGCTCCCGTGGATTCTAGAGCCTCACCTCTCCAGGTATGGTCCACAGTTCAGCACAGATATCACCTGGGAGCTTATCAGAAATGCAGAACCTCAGGTCCCACTCCAGTCCCTTTGAATCAGACTCTGCATTTCAATAACATCCACAGGTGTTTGGCACACGCTTTAAAGCTTGAGATGCACCGCTCCACTTGGAGCCATAACCAAGATAATACAGAAAGTGGTGGAGGTAGGAACCCAGTCAAGGTCTATCCCATGCCCAGACTCAAATTCTGCCCTCTTTGCTTCTCTGCCTCCTCTGTTGATGGATGCAGGTAGGGTCTGAGTTATAGCTGAAATGCAGTCTGATCTGCTTGTTAGAAGTCTGGGCATTGCTACTGCAGTGGGTTACAAACTCCTCAGCTCAGGGAACTTCTGAATAAAAACAGTTTTAACCACAGTGTTTATAATTTTGTTACATTTTGATTTTCTGCCTTTATTTTTTAAAAAGCTCAAGCTATCTTACCTGAGGGAAAAAAGAGAGAGGCAAGGAAAGAGGGAGTAGAGAAAGAAAACAGAGCAGAGAAGAAAGAAAAGCAAAATCAATCATTTGAGCAAAGCAAAAGTTTATTTTCATACTCCAGTTATTTATCCTGGTTGTGGGATAAATGAATTTATTTTTAATCTTTAAGAGCTGTTGTTTTATTTCAAAAGTGTTTTTAAAATAAAAATCTGAAATCTGAACAACATCAATGAAAGAGAATGCCAAAACAACTTATTCCTTTTTTCTTTCCCTTTCAACTTGCTTATTTTTACAGACTATTAAAATTACCAAACCAGGATAAGATACCCAATAAATATTCATATCATTAGGACTTGATTTTGGTTGTCATTCTCATGAGGTTGCACATAATTCTAAAGAGCTATTACATTTGTTCTTTTTAAAGATAACTTGTACTATAGTCAGAATGATTTTTGAAAAATATGAATTTAAACTTCTGATGAATTATTTTATCTAGGCATTTGATCATGAATGGCTGTTAATATCATAAAATGACAAACACCATGTGTTATGTGCCTCCCAATGGAAGCACATAATACCACCATAGGAAATATTCTTACCAAAAGATAGAATCTGGATCTCATCAATATTCTATATCTAATTATTAAAGTACAGGAAATATGAGAGTCACTTAACTGTCACCTAAGCCTTTTGGAATGCTTGCTTTTGGGTCACTCTATCTTGGAATCCAACTGCCATGCCCTGAGAAGCTCAAGTCACATGAGGAAGCTATGCAGAGGCAATTCGGTTGACAGCTCCAGCTGAGCTTCCAGCTGACAGTTACTGTCAGCTGTCATTGTATGAATGAGCCATTTGGATGTCCAGCTGTCACATGACTGCAACTGCATAGGAGATCCCAAATGAGAGCCACCTGGCAAATCCCAGTCAACCCACAGAACAAACAGAGTTAATAATAAATGTTTGGAGACACTAAGTTTTGGGAGGTAATAGTAGTATGGACTACATGTTTGTGTTCCCTCTCTCTTTGTCATGTGAAGACACAACCAGAAGGTAGCTGTGTGCAAACTAGAAAGTGAGCTCTTACCAGGAACTGAATCTGCTGCCACTTTGATCATGGACTTCCTAGCCTCTAGAACTGTGAGAAATAAATGTCTGTTATTTAAACCATTCAGTCTATGGCATTTTGTTACAGCAGTCTGAGTTGACTAAGGCAAGTAAAAATAATCATATCAGTATGTAGATCTCATTGGCTCTGAAAGGTAAAACATAGTGAGGATACTAACATGATCCCAGGTTTGGAGCTTGGTAAAGTGTGAAGATGATGGTGCCATTCACCGAACTAGGAAACCCAGGAGGAGAAGCAATTTGGGGATGGGAGGGCAAGAAGAAATAACTTAAATGTTTTCTATAATTATCTTAATAATATATACCAATTTTAGAAAATTTGTAATATACACAAAAAGTTAAGAAAAGGAAATAAAAATAACTTATCATCCTACTCCACACAGCTAACCATTCATTCTTGTTATTTATTATAGTCCTCTCCAATGTTGTTTGTTTGTTCTTTGTTTTTTACAAAATGTTAGAGGCAATTTTCCCCAAACTATATTAAAGCTTACCAACTTGGTAACCCTGCTGGAGAGGATTTAGTTAACTCAAGATCTTGACCCCAAAAAATCCAACATTGACTTCTTGTTGCAACTCTGGTTATTCCTTGCATAAAACTTCAATTTTTTTAAAAAAATGACATAAATGTTGGGAATTATTTGTTTTGGGGAAAAAAGGTTATTGTTTTCCACAGAGTTAAATTTTCAGGGAAATTCTAAATTTTCTCTGTGGTGGAATTACTGGCCTATGATGAAGGAGCAGATGAAGCCATGCTTTCAGTGGGTGCAGAAACAAAATTCACTGGATAATTATTTGTCTATTCAGTCTAAATTGGAAAGGTAAAGTGAACCTGGAGAATTTATGGAAATAATGAATCCCTAGTCATCCTTTGGTCTGTTCACTCAATCATGTATTTTTTAATCAAGAAGTATTTATTGAGCACCTACCATATATCAATTCCAAGGTAAGTATCAGAGATCCAATGGTAAGCAAAAGTCATTAATTCCTTCCTGTTCAGTGGGTGAGACAAATATTAATCAAATAGTTTCACAAATATCTACTATGGCCAAAAAGCCCATCAACAATTAGCTACTGAGTGCCTACCATGTGCCCGTCCTGTGTTTAGTGCTGTGATTGCTATCAAGAAGGCTGAGGGGGCATTGGTCTTCAGCATCATTACCATTCAGCTGGAGAAGCATGTCCTCTCTGCATTGATGAGGGATCCTGGGTGCTCCTTTGTGTGGTATAGACTTGCTTTGACAGGAGATCAGAAACAGGAGTAGTCAGTGTTGGAGCCAACCAATATCTTAAACTGGAAAACGACTATAGAATAAATACCATGATGTCTTAGTTCTGGATGCTGTAACAAAATACCACACACTGAGTGGCTTACACAGCAAACATTTATTTTCTCATAATTCTGGAGGCTGAAAGTCCAAAGATCAAGGTGTCAGCATTGAGTTCTGATGAAGGCTGTCTTCCTGGTTTGTAAATGGTTGCCTCCTTGCTGTGTCTTTATGTGGTGGAGAGAGAGATCTTCTGTCTTGTGTCTCGCCTTATAAGGGCTCTAATCCTCAATCTCAGCTCGGTAACTCTTACCTTTAAGTTCATTTCTGGAATTTGTATTGTCAGTGAACCCAGTCAAGGCACAATGGCTGTGAAACAGATGGAGAGTGAGGTTGAAGCCTTGGGTTCCCATCTCTGTCCTGCTCACAACTAGCCTGATGACCTTAGGCACAGGGTTGCAGTTTGATTAACTGAAAAATGAGTTGCTTAAAGAATGACATTAAATTGGATAGGAAATATTTTGCATGTATTAAAAGTACTATCTGTAAGACATTGGAGAGAAAGTATGTTTAGTGGGTCACGTATAAAATGTATTTCTCAGGTGAACTGTGGCCAAAAAGTTTGAAAGTTGGTGGACTAGAGGACTCTATGCTATGGATTTAAGTGATTGGCCAAAGACTGTGAAAATGAAGGAACTTGAGATTTGTAGTGCAGTAGACCATTGGAATAGAAAGAACTCTTTCTTGTGCTATAAGCAATGGGGATGAAGCTGCTTCTTCCTTGATTTTATTTGTTGCTGAGGTTTAGGTCCAGGAAAAAGATCCTCTCTCAATCAATCACCCTGGTACTAGATATTTTGGGGCATTTTTATCACCTGGCATGTTTTGAACAATTCCCAGATTGGTACCAGTCCTAAGATCATGCTTTATCATCTTGGTTTAGCTTCTGACTCCTCCAGTCTTGGTTGTCTTTCTGGTTATGCTGCCTGCATCCTGGACCAGAGTGTGTTCGCAATGTCCTTGAACTTCTTTTGCCACTGTGACACAGTGAAGAGCACATTTCTGTGACACTGAATGACCTCTTTGGTCTTGTGTCCCTTAATTCATATTTAGGACAGAGGAGATGGTGCTCCAAATAGCTGAAATGTTTGCACTCTAGGTTGGAAGTAGAAGGCCAATTTACAAGTGCTAGCAAGGAGGCAAAATGTTTTAGACTATTTTTGCACGGACATTCTGAAATTGAAACTGGATTTGACACCAGATGGTTAAGAGTGGGAAGATGGAAAACCCTCAAAGCACAGGCTTACCAGAATCCCCCAGTAAATTTATTATTTTGCGTCCTGATGTCTTTAAAGGGATGCAGAGAAGGACACATGATCTAGAGCTCTAGGCTCTGTAGCTCCTCCTTGAACTTGGCACTTGCATATTTAAGGTGGGGCTTAGAAAATTCCTTTTCTCCTCTGTCCCACCTGGAAGCTGTGGGGCAAATATTCTGGTGGTGCTAATGAAATTTCGGAGCTGCGTTTTGTTTGTCAATCCTAGGGAAGGCCCTGGCAGATTTGGGGTGAAAGAGCACAAAGAGGTGAGCTCCACAGGATGTGTAATTTTAAGTGGAACCCATTGTGATACTGTCTTGGGGACCTGGTATTTATTTTTCCCAGCCGTGCAGTCCTGGGATGTGTTAAATTTCTGTAAAGCCTTCACAACTTGTGTCCCCATGTAAGCTGAGGTTCCATTTTCCTACCTCCTTAAACTTATTAGCCTTGCTCTCCAAACTAAATATAGCAAAGTCTAGTAGACTGGATACATGTTGAAAAGGACATCTCTGATCAATTTTGGGAAAGCACTTTACAAGCTCAAAATGACCACACAGCTGGGAGGTGAGGTTGTATTCTGAGGTATTTGTTTCTGAAGGTTGATTTTTCACACACATTTTCAAATAACTGAACAAGGGTTATCTTTCAAAATGGTCACATTGTAGGCTTGTTTCCTTTTTCCACATTTGTGCCAGGGCTCAGAGAGTGTTTGCAATGGTCTCCAGAGCCAGTGTAGAAGACGTGATAGATTTGGTATCTATAAAATTTCACCTCATTTTTGACCTGAATATCCATCTCTGGCTTGGTCTTCAGGCTTGTTCACTAACTTTGAATAACAGACAGCTTTTCCAGAAATGAAAACCTCCTTTTGGGCTGCATGTAGTGGCTCATACCTGTAGTCCTGTCACTTTGGGAGGCCGAGGTGGGTGGATCTCTTGAGCCCAGGAGTTTGAAACCAGCCTCCATGGCAAAACCCCATCTTTAAGAAAACACACATGATATTAGCCAGGCATGATGTCATGCCCTTATAGTCCCAGCTACTTGGAAAGCTGAGGCAGGAGGATTGCTTGAGCCTGGGAGAAGGTGGCAGTGAGCCAAGATCATGCTACTGCACTCCAGTCTGGGCAACAGGGCAAAACCCTGTTTCAAAAAAAAAACCAAAAAACAAAACATGCACACACAATAAAAACCCTCCTTCTGAAGGTCATAATCTTGCCGTTATTGAGGAAATCCAAAAGAATATACGGAGACTTTCCAGACAAGTTCAAAAGAGGTGTTTTAGAAGTACACTGAATTGCTCTCTAGATTCCTCCTTTCTGGGCAGGGCATATCTGAAAGAAAGGCAGCAGCCCAAGTCAGGGTTTTATAGATAAAATTCCCATCTCTCTGGGACAGAGCACTTGGGGGAAGGGGCAGCTGTGGGCACAGCTTCAGCAGACTTAAGCATTCCTGCCTGCTGACTCTGAAGAGAGCAGTGGATCTCCCAGCACAGTGTTTGAGCTCTGCTAAGGGACAGACTGCCTTTTCAAGTAGATCCCTGACCCTCAGCCTCCTGACTGAGAGACACCTCCTATTAAGGGTCAGCAGACATCTCATACAGGAGAGCTCTGGCTGGCATCTGGGGGTTGCCTTTCTGGGATGAAGCTTCCAGAGGAAGGAACAGGTAGCAATCTTTGCTGTTCTGCAGCCTCCATGGGTGAATACCCAGGCAAACAAGGTCTGGAGTGGACCTTCAGCAAACTCCAGCAAACCTGCAGCAGAGGGGCCTAACTATTAGAAGGAAAACTAAAAAACAGAAAGAAATAGCATAAACATCAACAAAAAGGACATCCACACAGAAACCCCATCCAAAGGTCACCAACATCAAAGATGAAAAGTAGATAAATCCACAAAGATGAGAAAAAAACTGTGCCAAAAGGCCAAAAATTCCAAAAACCAGAATGCCTCCTTTCCTCCAAAGGATCACAACTCCTCACAGCAAAGGAACAAAACTGGATGGAGAAGGACTTTTGACAAATTCACAGAAGTAGGTTTCAGAAGGTGGGTAATAAAAAAACTCCTCCGAGCTAAAGGAGCATGTTCTAACCCAATGCAAGGATGCTAAGGACCTTGAAAAAAGTTTAGAGGAATTGCTAGCTAGAATAACCAGTTTAGAGAAGAACATAATTGACTGATGGAGCTGAAAACCACAGCATGAGGACTTAATGAACCATACACAAGTATCAGTAGCCAAATTGAACAAGCAGAAGAATGGATATCAGAGATTGAAGATCAACTTACTGAAATAAAGTGTGAAGACAAGATTAGAGAAAAGAGAATGAAAAGGAATGAACGAAGTCTCCAAGAAATGTGGGACTATGTGCAAAGACCAAACCTATGTTTGATTTGTGTACCTGAAAGTGATGGAGAGAGTGGAACCAAGTTAGAAAACATCCTTCAGGATATTATCCAGGGGAACTTCCCCAACCTAGCAACACAAGCTAACATTCAAATTCAGGAGATACAGAGAACACCACAAAGATACTCCTTAAGAAGAGCAACCCCAAGACATGTAATCGTCAGATTCACCAGGGTTGAAATGAAGAAAAAATGTTGAGGGCAGCCAGAGAGAAAGGTAGGTTACCCACAAATGAAAGCCCATCAGAATAACATCAGATCTCTCTGCAGAAACCCTACAACCCAGAAGAGAGTGGGGGCCAATATTCAACATTCTTAAAGAAAAGAACTTTCAACTCAGAATTTCATATCCAGTCAAACTAAGCTTAATAAGTGAAGGAGAAATAAAACCCTTTACAGATAAGCAAATGCTGAGAGATTTTGTCAACCCCAGGCCTACCTTACAAGAGCTCCTGAAGGAAGAACTAAACATGGAAAGGAAAAACCAGTACCAGCCACAGCAAAAATATACCAAGGTATAAAGACCATTGACATGATGAAGAAACTGTATCAACTTATGAGCAAAATAACCAGCTAACATCATAATGACAGGATCAAATTCACACATAACAATATTAACATTAAGTGTAAATGGGCTAAATTCCCCAATAAAAAGACACAGACTGGCAGATTGGATAAAGAGTCAACACCCATTGGTGTACTGTATTCAGGAGACCGATCTCATGTGGAAAGACACACATAGGCTCAAAATAAAGGATGGAGGAATATTTACCAAGCAAATGGAAAGAAGAAGAAAAAAAAAGCCAGAGTTGCAATCTTAGTCTTTGATAAAACAGACTTTAAGCCAACAAAGATCAAAAAAGACAATGACATTATGTAATGGTAAAGGGATCAATGCAACAAGAAGAGCTAATTATCCTAAATATATATGCACCCAAAACAGGAGGACTCAGGTTCATAAAGCAAGTTCTCAGAGACTTAGACTTCCACACAATAATAGTGAGAGATTTTAACACCCCACTCTCAATATTAGACAGATCAATGAGGCAGAAAATTAAAAAGAATATTCAGGACTTGAACTCAGCTCTGGGCCAAGCAGACCTAATAGACATCTACAGAACTCTCCACCCCAAATCAACAGAATATACATTCTTTTCAGCACCACAGCACACTTATTCTAAAATTGACCACATAATTGGAAATAAAACACTTCTCAGCAAATGCAAAGGAACAGAAATCATAACAAATAGTCTCTCAGACCAAATCAAATTAGAACTCAGGATAAGAAATTCACTGAAAACTACATAACTGCATGGAAACTGAACAGCCTGCTCCTGAATGACTACTGGGTAAATAACAAAATGAATTAAGGCAAATATAATTAAGTTCTTTGAAACCAATGAGAACAAAGACACAACATACCGGAATCTCTGGGACACAGCTAAAGCATTCTTTAGAGGGAAATTTATAGCACTAAATGCCCACAGGAGAAAACAGGAAAGATCTAAAATCCACACCCTAACATCACAATTAAAAGTACTAGAGGAGCAAGATCAAACAAATTCAAAAGCTAGCAGAAGACAAGAAATAACTAAGATCAGAGCAGAACTGAAGGAGATAGAGACACAAAAACCCTTAAAAAAAATCAATGAATCCAGGAGCTGCGTTTTTGAAAAGATCAACAAAATAGATAGACTGCTAACCAGACTAATAAAAAAGAAAAGAGAGAAGAATCAAATAGACACAATAAAAATAATAAAGGGATATCACTGCTGATCCCACAGAAATACAAAATACCATCGGAGAATGCTTTAAACACCTATATACAAATAAACTAGAAAATCTAGAAGAAATAGATACATTTCTGGACACATACACTCTCCCAAGACTAAACCAGGAAGAAGTCGAATCCCTAAATAGACCAATAACAAGTTCTGAAATTGAGTCAGTAATTAATAGCCTAACCAACCAAAAAAGTCCCAGGTCCAGATGGATTCACAGCCAAATTCTACCAGAAGTACAAAGAAGAGCTGTTACCATTCTTTCTGAAACGATTCCAAACTATAGAAAAAGGACGCCTCCCTAACTCATTTTATGAGGCCAGCATCATCGTGATACCAAACACAATAAAAAAAAAAAAAAGAAAAAGAAAATTTCAGGCCAATATCCCTGATGAACATCAGTGCAAAAATCCTCAATAAAATACTGGCAAACCAAATCCAGCAGCACATCAAAAAGCTTATCCACCATGATCATGTTGGCTTCATCCCTGGGATGCAAGGCAGGTTCAACATATGCAAATCAACAAATGTAATCCATTACATAAACAGAACCAATGACAAAAACCACATGATTATCACAATAGATGCAGAAAAGTCCTCTGATAAAATTCAACCCCCCTTTATGCTAAAAACTCTCAATAAACTATATATTGATGGAATGTATCTTAATAAGAGCTATTTATGAAAAACCCACAGCCAATATCATGCTGAATGGACAAAAGCTGTAAGGATTCCCTTTGAAACTGGCATAAGAGAAGCATGCCCTCTCTCACCATTCCTATTCAACATAGTATTGGAAGTTATGGCTGGGGCAATCAGGCAAGAGAAAGAAATAGAGGATATTCAAATACGAAGAGAGAAAGTCAAATTGTCTCTGACATGATTGTATATTTAGAAAACCCTGTCTCAGCCCAAAATCTCCTTAAGCTGATAAACAACTTTAGCAAAGTTTCAGTATACAAAATCAATGTGCAAAAATCACGAGCATTCCTATACATCAATAATAGACTAACAGAGAGACAAATCATGAGTGAATTCCCATTCACCATCACTACAAAGAAAGTAAAATACCTAGGAATACAACTTACAAGGAATGTGAAGGACCTTTTCAAGGAGAACTACAAACCACTGCTCAAGGAAATAAGAAATGACACAAACAGATGGAAAAACATTTTATGCTCATGGATAGGAAGAATCAATATCATGAAAATGGCCATACAGCCCAAAGTAATTTATAGATTGAATGCTATTCCCATCGAGCTACCACTGACTTTCTTCGCAGAATTAGAAAAAACTACTTTGAATTTCATATGGAACCAAGAAAGAGTCCATATAGCCAAGACAATCCTAAGCAAAAAGAAAAAACCTGGAGGCATCATGCTACCTAACTTTATTTTACTACTGTACCTCATTTTACTATTATACTACTAGGCTACAGTAACCAAAACAGCATGGTACTAGTACCAAAACAGATATATAGGCCAATGAAACAGAACAGACACCTCAGAAATAATGCCACACATCTGCAACTGTCTGATCTTTGACAAATCTGACAAAAACAAGAAATGGGGAAAGGATTTCCTATTTAATGAATGGTTTTGGGAAAACTGGCTAGCCATATGCAGAAAACTGAAACTGGACCCCTTCCTTACACCTTATACAAAAATTAACTCAAGAAGGATTAGGACTTAAATGGAAGGCCTAAAAGCATAAAAACCCTAGAGGAAAACCTAGGCAATACCATTTAGGACACAGGCATGGGCAAAGACTTCATGACTAGAACACCAAAAGCAATGGCAACAAAAGCCAAAATTGACAAATGGGATCTAATTAAACTAAAGAGCTACTGCACAGCAAAAGAAACTATCATCAGAGTGAACAGGCAATCTACAGAATGGGAGAAAAATTTTTCAATCTATCCATATGACAAAGAGCTAATATCCAGAATCTACAAGGAACTTAAACAAATTTACAAGTAAAAAACAACCCCATCAAAAAGTGGGTGAGGGATATGAACAAACACTTCTCAAAAGAGACATTTATGTGGCAAATGAAGATATGAAAAAGACCTCATCACCACTGGTCATTAGAAAAATGCAAATTAAAACAATGAGATACCATCTCACACCAGTTGTAATGGCAATCATTAAAAAGTCAGGAAACAACAGATGCTGGAGAGGATGAGGAGAATAAGAAAGCTTTCACATTCTTGGTGGGAGTGTAAATTAGTTCAACCATTGTGGAAGACAGTGTGGCGATTCCTCAAGGATCTAGAACTAGAAATATCATTTGAACTAGCAATCCCATTACTGGGTATATACCCAAAGGATTATAAATTGTTCTATTATAAAGACACATGCACATGTATGTTTATTGCAGCACTGTTCACAATAGCAAAGACTTGGGACCAACCCAAATGCCTGTCAGTGATAGACTAGATAAAGAAAATGTGGCACATATATACCATGGAATACTATGCAACCACAAAAAAGGATGAGTTCATGTCCTTTGCAGGGATATGGATGAAACTGGAAAACATCATTCTCAGCAAACTAACACAGGAACAGAAAACTAAACACTGCATGTTCTCACTCATAAATGGGAGTTGAACAATGAGAACACATGGACACAGGGAGGAGAACATCATACACTGGGGCCTGCCGGGTGATATGGGGCTAGGGGAGGGACAGCATTATGACAAATACCTAATGTAGATGATGGGTTGATGACTGCAGCAAACTCCCATGGCACGTGTATATCTACATAACAAACATACACGTTATGCACAAGTATCCCAGANAAAAAAAAAAGAAAAGAAAAAGAAAACATCATGCTAAGTAAAAAATGCCAATCACAAAAGATTACATGTTGTATAATTCCATTTATATGAAGTGTCCAGAATAGGCCAATCTATTAAAAAAAGAAGAAGTACACTGAATTATTGTTGTATCTTTGGGAAAAGGGTCCAGCTTTAGGAAGAAAACAGTATGAAAGTCAGTATTTCAAAAACCTATATATATGTATATATAAACACATATATATTTATAACTATATTATAAAGGACTCCATCAGGGTGCCTCCTACCATTTTCTAAATGTATACATTGTTTTCCTTTTTTTTTTTTTTTGGCAGGAGAAAACAGTAGGTAACCAGTTATATATTCATTCATCGTTGATTTATTTATTCATTCATTCTGCTGAAATCTGCCTGCTGTTCAACTTTCAATGGTGAAGAATAGATGGTTCTTGCCCACATTCAAATGGGAGAGTTAGTTGAACATTTATCAAAGAATCAGGCAAATTACCAAAATTCACTGTGATAATGGTTGTGGAGGAGAGGAGCATCCTTGGAGCTAAGGAGCAGTCTAAGGGACAGCTCCCTGGCCAGGGAGAAGCTGGAGGAGGAGGAGGAGAAGGAGGAGGAGAGATTGGTGAAAGGGAGGGAGTGGAAAAGGTTTCCAGCCAGAGATGATACCTTATGTAAAGTCTCTAGCAGGAGGATAATAGGGAATTGGAGGAGCAGAAAGAAGCCTAGTAGGGCTACTGCTCAGAGCACAGTAGGAGGTGAGGATGGTGAGATCTGTGATGAAAAGACCACATGGGACATTGAAAGGAGGGGGGAACCACATAATTTACCATCTAAACTGAAACACTTGTGAGAGTAAAATAAAGGCTATGAATAACTACCAAAACAGGCATAAACTCCAGTTACCCTGGGGACACCAGTACATATGCTCACCTTACTTATAGAACATGCTAGGTCTTCATCTTAAAAGCAATGCTAAGCCACTGCAGGGTTCAAGATTGGGTATTTGAATGAATGAGGACATGATCATATTTGCATTTTGAAAAGATCTTTCTGGTTATGCTGTGGAGACAGGAATAGTATTATTTCATTATATGCCAAGAGACCTGGCTTGATTGGGATCTTCTTTATATGCCTCTCTCCTTTCTCTGCTCCCAGCCCAGTGCTCCGCACACATCTGTGCAGCAGCTGCAGACCTGGGATTCCAGAGGCTCTGGTAATTTGTAGTGTTATGGGGATGGTGTCTGGCAGTGGACTGCTCCCATTAGTGCTGCTCATGTCAGCTTGATGCCTTCCACATGCTCCTGTTTTATTCCAGTCCTCCTGGGGCCAGGCCAGTAATTAACTCTTTGGGGAAATCTGCTCTGGCCTAGTGTCTTTCACTGCTCAACATGCAAGAAAAACAAGCCCTTTTCATGTAAATTAGTGGAACAGTGCCTCAAACCCACAAGGGGACTATGTCTCTTCCAGAATCTCTTCTCTGTCTCCCATAGAGTCATAGACTCAGAAGGGGCTTAAAAAGATCCGCATCCCTTCTATGGGGAGGATATTGAGGGAAGGCCTAGTGAGAAGTGGTCATCCTAGTTCCTTCAGGGACCTGGAACTCTTCCCTCCCAGGATTCTATCCTGGATCTGCTCTCTTCTCTCTGTCTCCATTGCCACCCCCTTGGTTCAAGCTGCTATCTGTCACCTGGATCACTGCAATAGCCTACTGACAGGCCTCCCTGCTTCCTCTCCAACCTCTCTCTAATCCATTTACCACAGAAAAGCCAGTGATCCTTTTTAAAACAAAAATCAGTCAAGTCTTAAACTTGACTGCTTAAACTTCTTCAACAGCTTCAACTTCTCATGGCCTTTGGATTAGGATCCAGACTCCTTACCATGCCCATAGAGTGCTGCTTTCCGCTTATTTCCCCAACCTTCTCTCTCTCTCTCTTCTTCTTCTTCTTCTCTTCTCACACTATGCTTCAGCACCATTAGCCTTCTTTCAGTTTTTCAAACACAGAAGCTCTTTTTTTTTTTTTTTTTTGCCTCTGAGCTAAAGGGTGGAATATTTTGTTGCTGTTTATATAACTGGTTCCTTCTCATTCTTGACAGTTTGCAGTGGTCCCTCTTACTAATCTCTATTTGAGGCCCTTTTCTTGTTTATAACACACAATTTGTGAGTTTTGTTTGTTTGTTTGAGAGGGAGTCTTGCTCTGTTGCCCAGGCTGGAGTGCAGTGGTGTGACCTTGGCTCATTGCAAACTCCACCTCCTGGGTTCAAGTGATTCTCCTGCCTCAGCCTCCCAAGTAGCTGAGATTACAGATATGCACCACCAAGCCTGGCTAATTTTTTGTATTTTTACTAGAGACAGGGTTTCATCATGTTGGCCAGCCTGGTCTCAAACTCCTGACCTCAAGGGATCCACCCACCTCAGCCTCCCAAAGTGCTGGAATTACAGATGTGAGCCACCACACCCAGCCTGTTAGTTTTAATTAGTATATTTGATTGTTTTTGTTTCAGCTGTGCCACTGGCTAAAGTGTCGACACCCTGAGAGGGGAGCTGACCATGATTGCCTCATTCCCTGCTAGCACATAGTGCTTGGCACATAGCAGGTGTGATCAATAAATATTTATGGAATAAATGGACAAACGATAGTGGCCAGCTTTTTGTTTCACAGCTCCACTTGTTATGAAGTCATTTCTTAATTTGAATCTTGTAGTTATCTTTTGTTGCAGTTCTCTTTAGAATTCCCTTTTCATAATGAAGAATCCCTCAGATATTTGAAGACCGTTATCTTGTCCATTCTAAGACATCTTTTCTCTAGTTAAAACATCCTCAGTTCTTTCAACCCTTACCCAGTGAAATGCCATCTTGTTTGATTCATTGTATCATATTTTCAGCCTATCAAACTCTCTTTGGATTCAGAATCTGTCATCTACAATAATGGTTATGACTCTCAACTTGTGGGCCGCTTACAAATTTGATAAATATGCTGGCTAAGGCTTCGTCCAATTCACAAGCACGTTATGTTGGATGACCCTAGAGAGAATCCTTTTTTCAGGCACGGATAACTTAATGTGACGATGGAGAAAACTACAGAGTCCATTGCATTAAATAGAAAGCAAAGAGTTGAATGCTTCAATCAAGAAATAATGTTTTTCTGGAGCTGTATAGATGACATTTTCAATTGGATCACCTGCCTGCTTCATACACTTAACATGTTCATAAAGAAACTTACAAATTATGATACATAATAGTAAGTGGCCATTTAAATGGTGGTTAAAAAGACTACGTAGCAACATAGAGTAATGATTCTGCTGTGCGATATATGGTAAATGGAAAAAGTACAATGCCAAATTATGAGCAAATTTTCTTCACTATTTTGAAATATGTGTTTTTCACATTTATAATGAAAAACATACATTCGCAGGAAAACTACTTCTGTTTCTCTTGTAAAATTCAGGACTTTCTACTCAGGAGTCTTGCTTCCTCATAGAAATAGGAATCAGGATTTTTTTTTTTTTGAAATAGAAGATATACAAACTTTCAGGGACTGGGAGAATCAGTCCCCTTGTATCTTAACCACTTAGCTTAAAATAGTACTTATATATCATTTTGTAAGTTTGTGGCTCCTTTCTTTTGCATGACACTTTTTTCTATGAAGCTTATTAGGAAAAATTGTGAAATGAAAACAGTTTTATTTTTTAAAATTTTCTTTCTTCCTTTGCCTTTTTTCAGTCCTCAGGTACCTTGACTTCATGCTGTCCTTACTATAGCATCCACCTTAATCCCAGAACTCTTTCTTTAATTCTCCTGACCTACACCAAAGTTTACCTATTTTGATTCCTACTTGCTCTTACTCCAAAAGTAATGTAGCTAATTGCAATAATCTATAAAGTTCAGAAAAATATAAAGAAGAAGAAAAACAAAACTCATTGCCTAATCACCCAGGGAAGGTCTATTTCAAAAAAAACATATGAGAATTCAGTTTGGCCTAAAGTGTTTACGGGTGGTAATGCCTTAGTCTCTCCTGTGAGTTTTTAAAGCTAAATGAATAGTGGTCTTTATACTCCTGAACTGGAAGGAGTGGCTTACTGGTGGGCATGTTATTCCATGAAATGAGGTTGCAAGAGAATTTTCTTACGAAGATTAGGAAGAAGGACATGTTCACCTTCTTCAAATGAGACCAGCAAACAGTCACTTACTCTATCTTCTTAGAAATGCATCCTTCTCTTCAAGCTCCCATGTGAAGAAAATGCAATGTAATACTCTTCCCCTATTTCTTCATCCAATAATTCATCTCAGTCCTCACTTCCCACTCCTAGGCAGCTCTCCAGCTTCCAGTGCTATTTATTAGGGACAGGCCACCCAGTTAGTCTATGTCTTCTCTAAATTCCTATTATACTTCATTGCCTATTCTGCTTGACTCTTTCCAGCCTTGTATTTTTCCTTAGTTGTTTCTTATAAAGAAAGCCAGCCTTTCATCCAGACATGACTCCAAGGGTCTGTGCCTTACATAAGAAAATCTCATTTAATCAGAATGATTGAGGGGGCTTAGGGCAGGTGCACTTTACTATAAATGTGTACTTAAAACTAACATGAGGAGTTTTTTTTTCTCCAAAATATATGCAAGATAACTGATTCTTCTTTTGTGTCTCCATAATAAAGTTTAGAGAATATCATTAAATTGTCCATAATTTTTAAAGAACTTGTAGATTCAGTATTCTGGACAAAGGTTCTCATTTCCAAAAATATTGCTGTTAAAGCAAGAATATAAGATCCAAGTTTTCATAATCTCTTTCAGTGTTTATTCCCAAGACAACCTTAAGTCATCATCACTTGAGGTGTCCAAGTTAATGGAAGGATGATGAAAGGCAGGATGAAAGATTATGTCAGTGAAACAAAAGAAACTCAAAGTCATGGGCAGGGTTACTCATGTGATGAGGAAGGATAGCATGGCACCAGGAGCCCCAGATTAGGGCACTCAATGCTTTAAGTTTCCCTGAAGGAGTGTTAGTCCTGTACAGTTTTTCACAGGGCAAAGGATGTTTGTTTATGACGCTAGATCCCAGAGATTCAACTTTTGACTGGAGGTAAAAACACATTTTATTGCAATTTTTCTTTCCCCTCCCCAGTATCTAGTCATCTGTTCCCTTTGGAACTCCTCTGGGTAGGTGGTTGAGATGATACTGTTGAACATTGTGTTGGATGAAAATATAAAATAAAGATTCAGAGTCTGACACATAAAAAGCATTCAATAAATTTCTAGTGGCTAGATAAATAAGTACACAGATCTGAATTTCACCTTTGCCTTTAATTTCTGGAGGGACCCTGGAAAGCTGCTTAACCTCACTGAGCCTTAGTGTTCTCATCTGTAAAATGTGTTGCTAGTATCTTCTTTACAGGATTTCTGTGATGATTAAATGAGCTAATTGATATGGTTTGGCTCTGTGTCTCCACCAAATCTCATGTTAAATTATAATCTCCAATGTGAAAGGTGAGGTCTGGGGGGAAGTGATTGCATCATGGGGACAGATTTATCATGAATGATGTAGTACCATCTCCTTGGTACAGTCCCCACAATAGAGAATGAGTGAGTTCTCGTGAGATCGGATTGTTTAAGAGTGTGTGGCTCCTCCCACTCTGTCTCTTCTTGATCCTACTTCAGCCATGTGAAGTGCCTGCTCCCCCTTCTCCTTCCACCATGATTGCAAATTCCTGAGGCCTCCCCAGAAGTCCCCAGTTGCCAGCATCATGATTCCTGTACAACTTGTGGAACTGTGAGCCAATTAAAACTTGTTTTTTTTTAATAAATTACTCAGTCTCAGGTATTTCTTTGTAGCAATGCGAGAAAGGACTAATATGCTAATGCATATAAAATATAGAGTACAGTGGGTTTTTGTGTGTGTGCGTTTTCCGTACTTTTAGTTGTTTTCTCTCTCTCTTTTTTTTTTTAACATTAAAATAACTTTTATTCTAGGTTCAGGGGTACTTGTGCAGGTTTGTTACGTAAGTAAACTGCATTTTGTGAGAATTTGGTATACAGATTATTTTGTCACCTAGGTAATAAGCATAGTATCTGATAGGCAGTAGTTCTTTGATCTTCACCCTCGTCCCATTCTCCACCCTCAGGCAGGTCCCAGTGTCTGCGGTTCCCTTCTTTGTGACCATATGTACTTGATGTTCAGTTCCCACTCATAAGTGAGAACATGTGGTATTTGATTTTCTGTTTCTGTGTTAGTTCACTAACTAGCACAGAAGGATGGAGCTGGAGGATAATGGCCTCCAGCTCTATCCATGTTGCCATAAAGAACATAATATTATTTTTTATGAAATATTATTTTTTTATAATATTATTTTTTTATTCCATGATGTATATGTACCACATTTTCTTTATTCAGTCTACTGTTGATAGGCATTTAGGTTGATTCCATGTCTTTGCTGTTGTGAATAGTCTTAAAATGAACATACATGTGCATGTGTCTAAATGATTTGTATTCCTTTGGGTATATACCCAATAATGGGATTGCTGTGTTGAATGATTATTCTGTTTCAAGCTCTTTGAGGAATCTCCAAATTGCTTTCCACAATGGCTGAACTATTTCAAATTCTCCTTAGCAGTGTATAAGTGTTCCCTTTTCTCTACAGCCTCCCCAGCATCTCTTGTTTGTTGACTTTTTAATAACAGCCATTCTGACTGGTGTGAGATGGTATCTCATTATGGTTTCCATTTACATTTTTCTAATGATTAATGATGTTAACCATTTTTCATGTTTGTTGGCCACATGTATTTTTTTTTTTTTTTGGAAAAGTGTCTGTTCATGTCCTTTGCCCACTGCCCACTGCCCACTTTTTAATGGGTTTTTTGTTTTTTTGCTTGTAAATTTAAGTTCCTTATAGATACTAGATATTAGACCTTTGTTGGATGAATAGTTTGTAAATATTTTCTCCCATTCTGTAGGTTGCCTATTTGCTCTGTTGATATTTTCCTTTGCTGTGAAGAAGCTATTTAGTTTAGGTCCCATTTGTCAAGTTTTATTTTTGTCGTAATTGCTATTGGTATCTTCATCATGAAATCTTTGCCAGGTCCTTTGTCCAGAATGGTATTTCCTAGGTTATCTTCCAGAAGTTTTTATATTTTAGGTTTTATATTTAAGTATTTAATTCATCTTGAGTTGATTTTTGTATATGGTATTAAGAAGGCATACAGTTTCAATCTTCTGCATATGGCTAGCCAGTTATCCCAGCACAATTTAGTGAATAGGGAGTCCTTTACCCATTGCTTGCTTTTGTCAGCTTTGTTGAAGATCAGATGGTTGTAGGTGTTCAGCTTTATTTCTGGAGTCTCTATTCTGTTCCATTGATATATGTGTCTGGTTTTGTACCAGAGTGCCGTGGTTTTTATAAAGTAAAATAGTAGCAACAGTAGAAGTAAGCCCAGTAATAATTGCTATTATTGTTAGTTTTAGTATGTAATGCCCATAAATTAAAACTCCTTTTAGTTATATTTTGATGTGTTGAAATTTGTATTATACTTTTGTATTGTCACAGTCTGTTTGCCCAGGATAGGTCTGGGTACACTGTAGGGCCTCAATAAATGGTTGTTGCTCTATTTTTCTTCTAGGGGCAGAATTTAAATCTGTTCCTTTGATTATTTCTCTAGCCTGTTAGACTATGTACCCTCCCTCATAAATCACTAGATTATTGCAATGAACTTAATTACTGGTGGCAACAATATTTCATGTATAAAAAAATGTCAGATAACTTCTTTAATGATGAAATTGCCACTTATGTCATAAGTGTATTTTGGGGGAATAAATGCTTAATTATTTTAAGATTTTTATCTGCCCAGTTGGAAGCAATGACCTCTAGTGTCTAGTAGAATCTGTGGATCAAGGCTAGACATGGTGGCTCATGCCTGTAGTCCCAACACTTTGGGAGGCCGAGGCAGGCAGATCAAGAGGTCAGGAGATTGATACCATCCTGGCCAACATGAAGAAACCCTGTCTCTGTTAAAAGTATGAAAATTAGCTGGGCATGGTGGTGCATGCCTGTAGTCCCAGCTACTTGAGAGGCTGAGGCAGGAGAATTGCTTGAACCCATGAGGCAGAGGCTGCAGTGAGCCAAGATCACACACCTCTCGGTACTCTAGTTTGGCGACAGAGTGAGACTCCATCTCAAAAAAAAAAAAAAAAGAAAAGAAAAAAGAAAAGAATCTGTGAATCAAGCAAACAGGTTCATTGGGAGAAGACAACCAGTGATGATTTGGATCTGCGTCCCTTCCCAAATGTTATGTCAAATCGTAATCCCCTATATTGGAGGTGGGGCCTGGTGAGAGGTGATTGGATCATGGGGGTGGCTTCCAATGGTTTAGCACTATCCCTGTAGAGCTGTTCTCGTGATAGAGTTCTTGTGAGACCTGGTTGTTTAAAAGTCTGTAGCACCTCCCTGCTGGCCTTCCACCTGCTCCAGCTGTGTAAGACATGTCTGCTCCCCCTTTGCCTTCCACCATGATTGAAAGTTTCCTAAGGCCTCCCCAGCCATATTTCCTGTATGGCCCATGGAACTGTGGGCCAATTAAACCTCTTTTCTTTATATTCTAGCCAGTCTCAGATATTTCTTTATAGTAGTATGGGAATGGATTAATACAATCAGGTTCTGAAGAAACATCTTAATCTGCAAAGTTCTGTCTTTATTTTGCATTTCTTGCTCTTATAATGAACCACACCTCCTGGTATTCATGCCTTTGTGTAGTCTTCATCCTCCTACTTTGATTGTAGGCTTGACCAAGTGACTTGCATTGGCCAATGGAATGTTAACAAATATGATGCAAGCAGAGGCTTGATAAACACTTGTACATGGGAGCATGTCCCTTGGAAAGCTTCCTCTTGGACTGCAGGCTTCATGCTGTAAATAATCTCAGGACAGACCACTAAGTGATGAGAGACCATATGGAAAGAGCCTGAAGGATAAGAGCCAACTTGGACATTCCTACTTCAGCTGATCTCAGAGTTGAATGCAGTACCTGAGTGAACTCAGCTACAGCATATGATACAGATGAACCACCCAGCTAATCCCAGGCAACCACATACTTGTGGAATATAACAATACATTGCTATTTTAAGACATTAGATTTTTGGGGTGTTTCATTTACGTAGCAATATACAATGGCTATATAACCTCTTTCTTCCCTTCTTTCAGGACTCATGGACAGACCAAATGGAAATATCCCCTGATATATCACCAAAAATACACTGGTGTTCAGAATAGTCACAGCTCATATTTATCCTGGGAAAAGATCATTCATCTCTTCAAATGCCTTCACTTTAAAAATGTAAATATTGAGGCTCACAGAGTGTAATATATCCAAAATTGCTTGTTTAGGTCTTCGGATTCAGCATCCAATGCTCTTTCTATGAAAAGCCCTGAAAATATCTTTAATTTCAGAGAGAATTTCAGACCAAAATCACGTCATAACATCCACCTTCTACATAGAAGTTTCTATCTACTCACACAACCCTTATTGACTGGATGAGATTCTTTTCTAATCTGAACTAGAAATCAGAATATCCTAATAAGAGTCATGCTGGCCATGGAAATTAAAAGCTAACTTAGCCCAGGGAATGCAAATAAGATGCTGGCAAAAATACAAACGGCTATCTTAAAAAGAATAAAGATGTAGTTCCTACTGATTCTTGTTAAAAGTTACACAGCCTTTCATAAGTTCAAATTATGCCTCACTTAGTTCTGCAAACCTACTCATTCAGCACCTACCAATTGGACACTGCCTTTGTGCCAGACACTGTGGTGGATGCTAGGAATCTACTGTGAATAAGATAGTCCTTGCCCCCAAGAGAATTTAACGTAAAGTTTCAGTGACTCATTCAGGGTTGTATAGCTAGTCAGTGACAGATCTGGGGCTATACACAAGAGATGATCTGGTCTCCCCAGTGGCTCCCAAACATGTGCCTGATGGCACTCTAGAATTGTTGTGTACTCTTAAATTTTTTAACTGTGATCTCAACAGGGGATATTTTCCTTGGGCTTCTATCTCTTTTTAAGATTAGAGTTGTGCTTTCTGAGGCTTTGCCATAATTTACTCTTTCTAATACTCTCCTTTTTATGTCAAGACAAATTTTCCTATAGATTAGATTCAGCTTTTCTCTCTCATTCATTGAGGCAGGAGTATAATCTGTGTTATAGTGTTATACTTGCATTCCTGGGAAGTCTTTTTATATAAATCACTTTAAAAATAATTATTTCACAGTAAATAGGGGATTTGGGGCTGGGCCATTTCAACTCACAATAATAATTTTGCCTGCAGGAATTTCAATAATACTGGTGTTTTTTTTATAGCTTTAAGTCTATAGATATAAAGCTAAATATCCCTGGGCAAATCCAGCCTTGATTACATCTCGCTTTTGATCAAGAAGAATGGCCTTTGTTTTTCTATCCTCCCAAGACTATGACTGGCACAAAGATTTTTAGTCATTTTTATCACATTTATCACCCATCGTTGGATAAACATATCACAAAGCCACTCAAACAAAGAAGCTGAGAGCAAGTTTTTTCCTTCTTGTCTGATATAATGTTAGTTCCAGCATTATAACCATGTGTATCATAAAAATCACATGTCCCATCATTTATTTGACAAATATTTTTTGATGCCTACCTAGTGATAGGCATTGAGCTAGGCAATGGGGACATACTGGTAATAAATAAGATAGACAAGTTCCTGTTGTCATGGAGCTTCCATTTCAGTAGAGGAGATGGTCCATAAACAGATTAACAAACATACAATATCATGTCACCTAATGGTAAGTGGTGTGGAGCAAACCATGATAGGATCAGAAAATAGCCAGTAGCCAGATTATGCTGAGCCTCAGGAGTCATTGCAAGTACTTTGGATTTCATTCTGAGTGTGATGGAAACCATTAGAAGTTTTTGAGCGGGAGAATGGCATAGTATGATTTGCATTCGAGAAGACCTACTCTGGCTGCTGTAGAATAGACTCTAGAAGAAAATTAGAAAGAATGATGGCTGGGGAGAATTAGGAGGCTGTTGTAGCCTGAATTCCTTTAAAGAACCAAGCTTGAGACGAGAGCTTGTGTGTGGCAGTTTATTTTAGGAAGTTATTGAAGGAATAGAAGTGGAGGAAAAGATAGCGTTAGACAAGAAAGGAGGCAAAATCAATCTGGTGGTGTGGAAGATGCTGATAAACTCTGTAGGGCTCTGAGCCACTGGAGATCCTCTAAGAGGTCAGGTGGGAATATAGCTCTGATGTGCTCAGCTCTTGCCCCACATTGGTCCAGGCTGCCTACCAGGATAACTCCCTTGCACTGAGGGATGAAGCCGACTGAAGCAGAATGACTGAGCAATCCCCATAGGCATCCCACACTTCAAACAGCAGTGACAGAAGCAAGAGTTCTGTGAAGCAGCTGAGACTCAGTGAAGGCCAGTTACATGCAAGAGGTATCCAATATAAATAAGCTGATGGCATGCGAGATGATGGGAGGTTGGAGTTGGATGGCAGTGGAGAGGTGGTGAGGACTGGACAGATGCCCAGGTAATATAATTTGGATTTATGTCCCTGAGTATATCTCATGTCAAATTGTAATACCCAGTATTGCAGGAGGGGCCTGGTGGGAAGTGGAGGCAGATTTAACACTTGCTTTTCTTGTGGTAGTGAGTTCTCATGAGATGCGGTTGTTTAAAAGTGTGTAGTGCCACCATTTCTCTCTCTTTCTCCTGCTCCAGCCATGTAAGATATACTTCCTTCCTCTTTCCTCTCCACCATGTTTGTAAGTTTCCTGAGACCTCCCCAGCCATGCTTCCTGTACATCCTGTAGAACTGTGAGTCAATTAAACTTCTTTTCTTTATAAATTACCCAACCACAGGTAGTTTTTTATAGCAATGCAGGAGTGGACTAAGACATCAGGTTACATCCAAATTACTCAGTGAAAATTTGTACTGGAATAGAAATATCTATATTTTCAAAGTGAGGACAAGCCAATAATACATAATTACTTGTCTCTATGATGTTGTATTAATCCATTTTCATGCTGCTAATAAAGACATACCTGAGACTGGGCAATTTACAAAAGAAAGAGGTTTAATTGGACTTACAGTTCCATGTGGCTATGGAAGCCTCCCAATCATGGCAGAAGACAAGGAAGACCAACTCATGTTTTACATGGATGGCAGCAGGCAAAGAGAGAGAGCTTATACAGGGGTATTCCTCCTCTCTTTAAAACCATCAGATCTCGTGAGACTTATTCACTATCATGAGAACAACATGGGAAAAGACTTGCCCCCATGATTCAGTTACCTCCCACTAGGTCCCTCCCACAACATGTGTAAATTCAAGATGAGATTTGAATGGGGACACAGCCAAACCATATTAGATATTGTCTTCATTCCATAGCGCTGTTCTCATTCATACTCACACAATTACCCATTTTGGGAGCATCAAAGTTTAACATTTACAGCAAGGAAACTGATGAATGAAGAGTAAAAAACCACAAGGAAAAATAAGGTAACTATGAAAGGTGATAAATATGTTTATTTGCTTGACTCTAATCATTGCACTATGTATATGAATATCAAAACATCGTGCATGCCTTAAATATATACAGTAAAAATAAACTAATTGAAAAAAGATTCAAGAACCCACAAAGTCTCTGTAGCCTTAGATGTCTTCTGTGTATAATATATTTGATAGATTATAGAGCCAAAGGAAGGTGAAGTAATGGGAACAAGCTTGAACTTGCTATTTTTTTGGACAGGAAAATGCATTTTGGTTTAGACAAATGTCTGAAAGAGTAGAGACTTATGGGCAATGTCAAAAATGTCTGTTTAAAAGTCAAAAAACAAAAGATTATCCCTGCATTGGTCACGGTTATTCAAGTTTCTTATATCATGCTAACCCAAGGCCAGAAATACAATTTTCATGGGACGAAACTCAACATTTTGAAAAATAATATGTGTTGGGGTGTTTCTCAGGAAAAGAGGAACATCTGTAACTTGTCAAAAAATATTTCCTTGTTGATGAAGGTGCCTAGGAGAGTGATTCTGGAGAACAGCAATCCAAAGAATGCTGCCAAAACCCTCAGTAAAGAGGCTGAGCAGAAATGCATTATGGTGTCAGAGGTAGCTGTGCATCTCCTGGGAAATATTTCAGGGTGTTTTCAAGAAGCATTGTCTCTCTTGCCTAGAACCTGGCCCTTCTGCATTTTTGTCATTCTCTACCGTCACTGTAAGCTTTCTGTTTAAGCTCACTTAGGCAAAGTGACAATAATACTGCTAATAGTAATAATAATCTCCATTTAATGAGTCCTCTTTTGTGCAAGCACTATGCCAATCCCTATGCATACATATGCATTGATAAGAATAAATGTTTTCTTGGTAGATGGTGTGAGAATTCTTTGTGGATAGTGATACTTTTTTGCTGAAAAGTTAGTTTCTTCAACCCACTGAGGTAGAGAAGGAAACCTCTGGGGCTTGGGAGGGGCAGGTTTAAAATAAGGTGGGATCTTTTTAGTAGAAAGTGGGGCAAAAGGAACTGAAAGAAGATGCTAGCTTGCTATACATGAAGGGTGAGGAAAGAACTGGCACCACATGGCTAGAACCAGGAGAAGCATCTTGAGAATAAGATTTGTCTGATGGGGACTCTTTTGAGTAAACCATTTGTGCTCCATGTTCAGTGAGTCCTCTTGGTGAAAGTCATGCCTTTAAGTGAAAGTGCTGTCTGCTCTCAAGAGCAGTTCCACTGGACATGGAACTGAGGCACCAAGGGCTTTGCAGATATAGAGGAGAGAAGCTAACTGGTTTACTCTCAAAAGGCAATGGAGTGAGTGGTTAATAGCATGGATTTGAATCCTACCTCTAACTTGTTTTAGTTTTTCTCCACTTGCGAGTACTGGTCCATTCTGGGCCCTATTCTGTGCCCTGGGATGCTGATGTCTATGTCCAATGTCACCTGGGATCCCTTGACCTATGACTTCCAGTTGAGTTTGCTCAATGGGAAGTACTTGCAGAAGATTAGATGGGGAGAGAAAAGAGAGGTCAGGATATTAATCCCCTTTCTTCTTTCTTGCCAAGTTATGGTTTTGGCAGTGGCTGTGTTTCTCTATGATCATCTCTCCCATGTGTATAGATCTCACCTTGTTGCAGCTATGCTGGTCTCTTTTCTTGTCCCTTCTGGCTGAGAGATGGGAATGACTCTTGGGCAGTCCCTGGATCTGCCACCATATTAGTCGGTTTTCATACTGCTATAAAGACTCTACCTCAGACTGAGTAATTTATGAGAAAAGGAGATTTAATTGACTCACAGTTCCACAAGGCTGGGGAGGCCTCAGGAAACTTACAATCATAGTTGAAGGGGAAGCAGGCACCTTCTTTACAAGGTGGCAGGACAGGGAGCGCATGTGAAGGAGGAACTGTCAAACACTTATAAAACCATTAGATCTCGTGAGAACTCACTTACTATCAGGAGAACAGCATGGGGGAAGCTGACCCCATGATCCAATCACCTCCCATCAGGTCTCTCCTTTGACACATGGGGATTATGGGGATTACAATCAAGATGAGATTTGGGTAGGGACACAGAGCCAAACCATATCAGTCACTATTAAACATTCTCAGTTTCCCCTTTGAACATGTCTGCCTCCCTGTCTTAGTCTGTTCAAAGTGCTAAAACAAATATACCTTAAATGGGGTGGGTTGTAAAAAACCCAGAAATTTATTTCTTACAGGTATGGAGGCTGGGAAGTCCAAGATCAAGCCGCTGGCAGATTTGTGTCTCATAACAGCCTGCTACTTCTTAGAGAGCACCTTCTCACTGTGTCCTCACATAGTAGAGGGGGCAAGTGGTCTTGCTTTGTTTTTTTTTTTAATAAGGACACTAGTTCCATTCATGAGGGCTTCATCCTCATGACCTAATCACCTCCCAAGGGCCCCACCTCCTAATACCATTGCCCTGGAAGTTAGGATTTTGATATATAAATTTTGGAGGAACATAAACTTTCAGTCCATTGCATTCCCTGACTGTTGCAGTGAGTGACCTTAGCAAGTTACTTAACTGTTTTGTGCCTCTGTATTCCCATCTGCAAAATGAAGTTAATAATGGTGTGTTCAATATGGGACTGACTGTTGGAGGATTAAATAACATATAAGGTACTTTGCATGCAATAAATGTTAGCTACTATTATAAGTTCAGTTTCTTATTTAATCTTTAAAACTATAATGTAGGCATTTTCTTATTTTATATATGGGGAAACTAAGACATAATAAAATTTAGATGACATAATTGTGATTCAAAAACCAAGTCTGATTTGAAAGTTATTTTTCACCTTATTGCATTAAATGAAGTTTCTCCTCTAGTTAAGGGAGAGAGAACAAATGGTAAGACTAATAGCTAGCAAAAAAACTACTGAAATACTCAGTGATGATGGAGTATGGAGTAGATTTGTTTTTAGAGAAACCAATCTCCTCAAAATGACTTTGGACAATAAAAAGAACATTGATCAATGTCATGCCAATCATGCCATGAAAGAGCTTGCCACTTATATTTTTATTTTTTAAGCCAATTGATTTTTTCTTTGGCCTCAGGGGCCTTTCCCTTTTAGTATGCTTGTGTGTCCTCAAGCATTGATTCTAGGAAAGGACTATTTTCATCTTTCCTATTACCGACTGAAAAAATCTGAATCCTGTGATTAACTAAATAGTTCTCACTCTCATTTTCCAAAGTAGGGCTTTTGTACTGAGGGTAGAATGGAAAAAGTGAAACTGGAAAGTCTTAGTTTCACATTAAACCTTCCTTTAGAAGGTTTTGTGTTGCGTGAGGGAAGACAAGCAGACAATGCATGTAATCAAGCTGGATTTGTCTAAGTCAGTGATACAGGATCTCCTGAAACATCTTTGGAGGGAAATAAATTCTTTTTGGCTTCTACAGCATGAAGGAGGCATTATTTTTCAGACTGAAAACAAAATTATGGGCCCCAGACAAAGATAACCTGGGAATCTGTGCATGCCAAGTTCTGTCGAATAGTCTCCCCTAAGGCAGCTGGGCCAGAAGGAGGAAGTGTAAAGCAGCTGTGTTAGAAAAGAGATTGGCTGGATCTGTCAGGAACAATGTTTCTCTACAAGAAGGCACATGGAGGGTAGAAATTAGTAATTACCTACATTCAAACTGAGTAGATAAGTATATATATTATATATATTCCTATAAGTTATGACTAGATATATTTTTCTTCCTGAGACATTACATATATGTAATCTGTACATATATATAGGTAATCTCCCAGGAAGAAAAATAATTCACTTGGAAATGAATAGTTAGAGGAAAGATTAGGTGGCATGGGAGAAAAGCCAAGCCTAACACATTTGATTTTATGAGGTTTTGGACAGAGGTCATCATTCACTTGTCTCTGTATAAAACATATCCAATTCACGAACCTCCTTTCTTTTCTTTTCTCTCTCTCACT
>NW_016107428.1:658534-767478 GCF_001604975.1 Cebus imitator
TTTTTTTGCGGGGTCTCACTTTGTTGCCCCGGCTAGAGTGTGGTGGCACAATCATGGCTCACTGCAACCTCAACTTCCTGGGCTCTGGTGATCCTCCCACCTCAGCCTCTGAGTAGCTGGGACTATAGGCATGCACCACCACACCTAACTTTTTGTATCTTTTGTAGAGATGAGGTTTCATCATGCTGCCCTGTCTGGTCTTGAACTCTTAGGTTCAAGTGATCTGCCTGCCCAGGTATCCCAGAGTGTTGTGATTACAGGTGTGAGTCACCATGTCCACTCCTCCTTTCTTTTCATATACCTGCCAAACTTGGACAGTGTGTAGTGGTGCCTGCATTAGCTCACATCAGCTAATTGTGATAAGAAACAATCTTTGCATTTTAAGACAAGCATAGTAAAGCTTATTTTATGCTCACTTGTAGGCCAATACAGGTCAGTAGGGCAGATTTTCTAAGATTTGTTTCCTTTTATCTTAATTTTTTTTTTAATCACTCCTTTTTTACCCTCTCCCCAATGACAGGAGCTCTACAATCAGGAACTGTCCTTGTCAGTGTGCCTGTGATCATTATCAGCATCGTGACTAACAGGTGAATGAGAGCAACCACCATTTATTGAGTGTTACTGTGTGTCAGTTATCATGGCAAACAAACATTTCACATAGATTGTCTCATTGATCCTTTATAAGGAATGGTCATTAAAAGGAATATGTCACTAGTCCTGCTTAATAGATTAGGAAACTGAGGCTTAGCATCAGGTAGCCAGTAAAACAGACCTGGAACTCAGACCCATATTTGTTGAAATCTCAAGTTTATATTCATTACCATTTCTCCATAGTGCCCTAATATGTCTGAAACATGGAAAATACTTAAAAAAGGTAGAAGGTGAATTGTTAATCCAATTGACTTTCCACTTAGAATAAAATGGAGAAAGCACTAGAAAATTCAGTCAATTCTTAGGAATTGAACCCAGTATCACCATGGTCCCTAACCCCTGCAACCTGATTTAGTGACACACACACAACTATCTCTTTTCCAGATTGACCTGGATGTAAAACTCAGGCCCTTTTTTGGGTTTGCACAAAAACTGTACTCACACAAAGCCATGTATGTATTTATTAGATTTTACTGAAATTTCGAGATGTGATTAGGTAATAGAAGAGAGTTTATATTGCCCAAAAGCAATGAGCTGTAAGTTGAAGCTCAGGTACCCCTGTTCCCAGAGCCCCTATACCCAGGACTTTGTATTGGGTACTTGGCCCTAGCCTCAGGTCATCTCCTCTCCTGGCCACCTTTGCCTTCTGTCCTGGATGGTTAGTCAAACTGTAAATTTTCCTTATTCTATTAAGCAGGATCATTCAGTGTTCTCTCGTTTCAAACTCTGCTTCATGTCTACCTTTGTGCACATGAATCCATCAAGGTGCCCAACAGAGCAACAGGGATTTCCATTTAACAGATTCCACCTTCCTTAGAAGACATTAGATATTTTCTGTCCTACCTTCTCTGGAGCCAGTGCCCTGGAGAGATTGGATCTATTCCCGCAAGGACCTAGCAAAGCCTAGGGTTGGCGTTAATGGTAACTCCAGCGTCTCACACGTCTCCCGACAACTTGGATTAAGCAGATTCCCTGGAGACTAATTTGTCTGGAGTCTGGGTTTGTGTCTCTACCTCCCACTGACTCTGGGTTAGCCTGGGGTTTCTGGAACCCAGGAGACTGCTTTGGGCTTCTGGGCTCCTTAAAGGGCATTTGGCACCCTGTAAAAGCTGCTCATTAAAGGAAACAGTAGGACTGGTTTTCCTTTAATAGCCTAGCTATGGAAAGCTTGATCCATTTGGGGAGGTCTGAGGTGGAAGACTGCAGAGTTTGAGAGGGTGGGACCAGCCTGTTTGGCAAGGCAGTAGCAAGACTACAGAGGGAAGACCAGGCTCCTGGAGCCCTGAGGCCTGGTCCTCGGTGGTCAGGAAAGCCCAGGGAGGGTTCTGTAAAAAATAATGACAGTCAGCTAAGCATTCAAAGGTCCAGTTTGGAGCTGCAATTCCAGATTTTACTTTTTTTCCCCTCACTCTTGAGGTTTGGCTCACTGCTGTTTCCCCTCTTCTAAGGTACTGTTGACACATGAGTGTTATGAAGGCTTCCGGAGGGCTGGATGAAGGGCTGCCATGTTACAAAGGAAGGCTAATTGGCTGGAACTCCCTCCTCTCCCCCTCCAGCTGGCCTGAATCTCTTTAGTTGTTAGTTCTTCCTAAAGGGTCTTGGCATTGGTGGCTTGCCTCTCTTTTCAAAATAATTAAAACCAAAGAAATTCAAATGAGAGCCTTTCTCATTGTCAGTGCCGTTTTGCCTTTGTTTGTGAGATTGGCGGAAGCAGGGTTCTGTTGGGACATTGGGGCTCCCTGGCTGGACCTGAACCAGTTCACTCCTCCTGCAGACTCTGTCCAGGCTATGACATCCCCTAAGCAGGAACAGCAAAATCTGGGTAGGTGAGTGGCTCCCAAACCTGTGGCAGATCTTACTAATGGGCCGAGGCATTTTTTTTTTTTTTAACTTTTCCAGCTAAACCTGGGCAAAGTCCCATGTTTCTTCTTACTAGAACTGTCCCAGCAGCTACCACTAGGAAGTAATGTTGGTGCAGGGGTTGGAATCTATTTCACATCCTTGCCTTTACCTTAAATTGCTCTAAAACTCAGAAGGCATTGCCTTCTTGGTAGCGGCTGGACCACGGTTAATTGGGTCAATTGTGGGTTTGTTTCAAATGCAAAAGAACCTCCTCTCTATGCTTTCAGGCTTCTTGTGCCATCCTTCTCCTCTCTCCCATCTGCCCCTACTCTTCTCCTTCAAAATGCATCATTACAGCTTCAGAGGGGACACTCTGTTTTCTAAGGTGCCTGTTACTGAGAATCCCAGTATTAATGAAGAAAGGGTTCACCCAGTCCAACTGAGACTCCCTCAGCCCAAAGTTTATACCACTTACAGATAAACTTTCAGGTTACAGCCTCAGTTAAAATTAAAAATATGTTACCTAGAAGGAATTGAATTCATGATGGAGTTTCTGTAATGTCAAGTGAGTAGAGCAGAGTGATTTAGACTCAGGGTACTAGGACCTGATACAGCTGGACTTAAATTGCAGTTGGGCCACTTGCTTGTTGGATGACCTTCAGGAAGTTAAACTTCTTTGAACATCAGTTTTCTAATCAGTACAATGGAGACAATAATAAAATCTCATCTTTTGTTGTGTTTTGAGGATAAAGTAAATTCACACCTATAAGGCACTTGGCACATTTTGGCAAATTCTGGGCATGTGTGAGGTCCCTTTCTTCTCAAACTTGTGGCAGACAATATTAATGGATAAAGCACTTAATAAAGTTGTGCTGATTTTATCCTCTACCAATTGACTACTTGAGAAAGAGGTGAAATTTGTTGTCCAAGATCACATAGCTAATAAGAGACACATTTAAGCTTTGGTTCTATGTCTGCTGGATTTCAAAGACCATGTTCTTAAACACCCTTATGCTTCCTGTTTGACCTTAAATAAACTATGATTTTTAGCTTCCGGGAGGGAGAATCAGTTTCCCACCAGTAAAATAGAAATGATAAAATTAATTTCATGAGTTATTGTAAAGATTAAATGCATCAGTGCTTGGAATAGTGTTTTACCTGTTAGAAATACATGCTATCACATGTTTATCATTATCATCATCGTTACTGTTTTCATCTGAGTTCACTCCCTCTTCCTATCGTCTAGCACTGTATTTGGCACATAACAGGTGTTCAGTATATGAGTAGCTCTTTTGAAGCAACATATGGTATTATTACTCCAGTAAGAAAGGAGAAATGAATGACTGTCAGGACTGCGTACTCTGGCTGACCTTCCGGTATTCTCATAAATAATTCCAGGAAATCTCTTTCTGGCTACCTAGGGAAAACCCTGGAGAAGAAGTTTAGCCAAGCAAGGATCAGAAGCCCTTCCCACTCCCAACAGAATCCCTGCTTTTTGTAACTATTCTGTAGAGGTTGGCCTTCTGAACAGTCAGTGAATAAAACTTGAAGAAGATCTCATTAACTGTTGTGTCCCTATCTTTAACACCCAATGCCTAGGATAGACAACTCACATTGAGATTGTTAAGAGAGGTGTATTTTGTCACCAAAAGTTCTAAGAATAGCAGAATTCCTTTAGCTTTTGCTTGAACTGTGCCCAGACAAATGCTAACATAGGATTTATTATCTGGATTATTATACTTCCCTGTCCCCATTAGGGCATCACTATGATTCCTTAGACTCTGAGTGATCATTTCTTTCTTAAAAACATGTTAATTTCTGCGGTGCCAAATTTACATTTCCAGTAGGCAAATGACAGTGGGCAAATTCCTTGCTTTCAGTCTGCATGTACCTGTTATTCCTCATGGATCACCTATTAAAAAAAAAAAAACAAACTTTTTTTTCTAGATTCCGTTTTTTTTAGAGTAGTTTTAGGTTCACAGCAAACTTGAGAGGAAGGTACAGAGATTTCCCATATACTCCCTGCCCCCACCTATGCATTGCCTCCTTCATTATCAACATCCCCCTCCAGAGTGGTGCAACTATTATAATTAATGAACTTATAATGACATATCATAATCAACTACAGTCCACAGTTTACTTAGGGTCCATTCTCGGTGTTATACATTTCATGGTTTTGGACAAATGTATTGTGACAGTTAATACTGAGCGTCAACTTGATTGGATTGAAAGATGTAAAGTATTGGTCCTGGCTATGTCTATGAGAGTGTTGCTAAAGGAGATTAACATTTGAGTAAGTGTTAGGCAGTAAGAAAGGCTGACCCACCCTTATCTGGGTGGGCACCATCTAATCAGCTGCTAACACAGCTAGACTATAAAGCAGGCAGAAAAACATGAAAAGGCTGTACTGGCTTAGACTCCCAGCCTACATCTTTCTCCCATGCTGGATGCTTCCTGCCGTCACACATCAGACTCCATGTTCTTCAGCTTTGGGACTCAGATTGGCTTCCTTGCTCATCAGCTTGCAGGTGGCCTATTGTGGGACCTTGTGATTGTGTTAGTTAATGCTGCTTAATAAATTCCCCTTTATTTTCACATCTATCTTGTTAGCTCTGTATGTGTATATAATGACATGTACCCTCTATGCTTGGCCTGTTCATTCCTCTTCTCTCCCAGCCTCTGTCTTTTTACTGCCCCAATAGTTTTGCCCTTTCTAGAATGTTATATAATTGGAATCCTACAGTATGTAGCCAAAATTATTTTTTGAAACTTTAATTTCCAAATAATTGTACATTTACAGAAAAGTTGGAAGTAGAGCACTCTCAGTTTTCGTATTTTTTCATGGGGATTTCCCTAACATCTTAGATAATCATGGTACATTTGTCAAAACCAAGAAATTGGTTTTGGTACAATACCACTAACTAAACTACAGGCTTTATTTGAATTTCATTAGTTTTTCTACTAGTGTCTTTTTTGATCTGTAGTCCAATCCAGAACATCACAGTTTCTAAGTTTTTCTTAATTTTTCATGGCACTGACAAGATACTTTGCAGAAAGTAACTTTATTGGGTTTTTAAAAAATGTACCTTTATTTAAAGAAATGTTTTTAGTAATTTTAGATTTATAAAAATTGCAAAAATAGAACAGAGTTCCATACACCCCACATTCAGTTTTCCTTATTCTTAAGATTATCATATGTTACTGTTATTATAGCATATTTGTCACAATTAGTGAGCCAATATTGATACATTATTATTAGTCAAATTCCATAGTTTATGAAAATTTTCTTAATTTTTTTTTTAACCTAATGTACTTTTTCTGTTCTAGAATCCCACCTAGGCTACAAAATGTAATGTACGTTTAGTTGTTGTATCTCCTTAGCCTCCTCTGGTCTATGACAGTTTCTTAGACTTTCCTTATTTTTGATGACCTTGACAGTTTTGAGGAATACTAGACAGGTATTTAGTAGAATGTCCCTTAATTGAGATTCATCTTAGGTTTTTCTCATGATTAGACTGGGGTTATGGTTGTTTGGTAGGAAGACTGCAGAGGCAGAGTGCCATTCTTACCACATCATATGAAGGGTACATATTATTATTTATCACTGTTGATGTTGACTATGTACCCTGGCTGAAGTAATTATTCATCAGGTTTCTCCACTGTGAAGTCACTCCTCCCTCCCTCATCTTTCTTTCCTGTGGTCTTTACAAAAAAATGTCATTTAAGGAGTGAGGAGTCTTGTTCCACCTCCTTGAGGGCAGAGTATCTATGTACATTATTTGGAATCCTTTCACATGTAATATTTGTCTGATCTCGCCTGCTTATTTATTGATTGATCATTTATTTATATCTGAATATATTCATTGATATTTATTTTATACTTTGGGTTATAACCCAATACTACTTTAATTGTTCTATTGCTCAAATTGTTCTAACTTTGATCACTGGGAGCTCTGTCACTTGGCTCCTGTAGCCGCATCATTTTGTATTTGTTTTTTTCACTTCTTATTTTCTGGCACTACAAGATGATTCAGACTCATCTTGTGTAATTTCTGCCCCAATTCTGAAATCATCTGTTTTTCTATGAAGCTCTGGTCTTTTTATTAGAGACTGGTATTAGAAACCAAGATCTGGGTGCTAGGAGTACCCATTGCTATTGGGGTGTTATTCTTCTAGGCCCTCTCAGCTGAGTGACCAAGGAAATATATGGGTGTATACTAACCTATGTATCAATTAATATTCCTATTATTAACATCTGTATCTATATTATGCCAAACTTGAATTTTTCCCAATTTCTCTGGTTCTAATCCAGCTTCCCATCCTTGCTTACTGGTGAATTGTCCCTCCCAAAGTAAGAAACCTGGATCCTGTTATCTTCTATTCATTTACTTAATTATGAATTCTAGTACATATGTATAGAGGTTGCAGAATTATCTTATAAGCCCATGGGAAGCAACTTTATCAATTATAGTACAGTGCTATGTACAGTTCCTTTTCCCTTAGTTTTCAGACTACACTCATATCTAGTAACTAGGTTGGCACCTTTCCCCCATGTCCTTCAGTGAAGTTTGCATTATGCTTTTGCAGTACAGTTATATTCTTTTGTCACAATTTGCATTTCATCTGGGATTCCCATGATTTCCTAAATCATTTATTTTTTATTTGCATTCGTTATGGTTTGCTCTTTGTGCTAAAAAGTTCTATAAATTTTTGACAAATAGATGTTGTTTTCCACTTAGTTTTTTAAACCTGTTGTTCAGCTATACTTTTGAGGAGTATTTTTTAAAAATCTCTCATACAAATATAAGATGTGTCAAAAATTGTATTTAACTCATTAAATATTGAAGGATACTAAAAGATATTAAAACTGATCTGAAGAGCATTTGAGAAGCTAGGTATCTAATATTAGGATAGGAGTTCTAGATTAGATACAAAACTGGTTATTGTCCAACAGGACCATAAACCATAAATTACAAGATTATCTGTTCTAGGCCGGGCATGGTAGCTCATGCCTATAATCCCAGAACTTTGGGAGGCCGAGGTGGGCAGATCACTTCAAGACAGGAGTTGGAGACCAGCCTGTCCAACATGGTGAAACCCATCTCTACTAAAAATACAAAAATTAGCCAGGCATGGTGGCAGGTGCCTGTAATCCCAGCTACTTGGGAGGCTGAGGCAGGAGGATCACTTGAACCTGGAAGGCGGAGGCTGCAGTGAACCGAGATCATGCCATTGCACTCCAGCCTGGGTAACAGAGTGAGACTCCTTCTCAAAAAGAAAATATATATATGTTATCTGTTCCATGGGAAGGAAATTATTTCTGTCTCTGCAGAACAAAAATGTTCCAGGAGAGCTTTAAAATAGCTCATACAATAAAGACCAGTGCTGTACTAGGAGAATATTCTATAATTGCCTTTCAAGTTTCAGATACCTTCTGATACTGAGTTGATAAAAAAATAAGTTGGAGGTGTCTAACGAAAGTATGTAATTGCGAATAGGACAAAAATTGGCAAAGGCATAACATTAAGAGAGGAAAGGGCTAGCCAGAGCCCTTTACTAATTAAACCAAGGTCATGGGTCTACTTGCTATAAGCCAGAGAAAAAATAGCTCTCTGATGTTCCCCACTGTAATGCGTCTGGCTATGTTAATTTTCTATATATATCACTTGAAAAGTTGATAAGGCTTGTTAATGGTGATAGAATAGCAAATCCTCACCAAACTGCCTATCACTAGAGCTGGTATTCCCAGTCTTTTAAAACACACCCACTCCAGGGCTAGGGGACTAAGAATCACAAAGAGAGCTCTTTAGGCTAGAACAGGGCTCAGAGCAGAACAGAATTAGGTCAACCATGGAAAAGTCAGAAGCTTGCTCCTGCTTCTAGCTTGTTTTGACCTTTTTTGGGTAATCTATCATGTTTTTGCATTTCAGGTAAACGTCCTTTTGAAATGTATAATCTTTATTCCTTCATCTGCATTGCAGCAGCAGAGATAAGGACACATTAAGTCTCCACAGGTGGCATTGGATGTATCATGAAAGAAATCCTAGGAGGGAAGGAAAATATCAGAGGTCAAAAGTTGAGGTTACTTGTGTGGCTGGGTCCTCCCAAGAGCTGCACTTACTAGGAGCATATCTCTGCTCTGGTTTTAGAAGGAAAACTTTATAATTGGTTCTTTTAAGGGGTGATGCCTTGACTGTGTCTTCATGTAGAGCTGGAATTGAGATCCTTTTTGCCTGAATCATGATCTCTCAGTCAAGAAGCAGGCGGTAGGATCTTTCCTCCATATATTAATCATATTAATAGAAAACGGCTTTTTTTGTTTGTTTGTTTGAAAGGGTGTTGGAAACAAAATCCCTTCACTGGTCTCAAATTCAGGCAGATCATTTCCAAGACAAGTGTTCTCTATTGAACGATTTTCATTTTCCCAGTGAGGTCACTGCTTGCCTTCCTGGGAGGCCTCCCACACAGGGGAACATCACACAATCTTGCTCAGCCCTGGAGATCCTTTCTGGCTGCCCTGGCACGTGTCCCGAGCCTGAGACATGGTGAGAGCAGATATGGTTCCTCTTTGTCTCACCCACAAAGTTGTGAATCTCAGCACTTTGAGTGATGGTTTTGTGGTTTACAGATGGTGAGAAGTGCTTATGGAAGCAAAGGAGCACTGTTCCATTCAAGGGTGCTTCATAAAACACAAATGTCAGGTTTAAGGCTGCAAAAACTTTGAGGAATTTTCCATTTTCATCAGTATTGCTTTGTTATAAATTATCATAATGATTAGCATCTGGAAAATTCTATGGACCCCAAAGCATGAATATTCTACATATTATTCAATTTATTCAGTATTCTATGTATTATTCAATATGACATTGACAAAAATTCAATGTCATATCTACACCCAGTTACTATTTTTTTATTATTTATACCACCACCACTGCCAGCACAAAAAACACCAACGAAACTGCCTATAGCTGTATAAAAATGTCTCCTTTATATTTCTCAAGCTTCTAGTTACAGAATATTTTGAACTAAGAAATCTCTCCAAAATTATAAATTATCCTCTAAATTGAGGCACATGAGAAATAAACCATTCATGCTTTGGTGTTGTTTAATTATTTAACTTGCTTTTTTTTTCTATCATCATTCTGAGAATTGTGGATTGGAGACTTTTATCAGAAAGGAGTGGGGTGGGGGTGGGGAGGGCGAAGGACTTGAATTGGGAAATACTGGACCATGTCATAGGATACTTTCAGACTTTAGACTTTTCTCTTGTTCAAAATACCCTTTTCCTAAAAATGTGTAGCCTGTATGTAAGCCAATCTAGAGTATAAGATGTGGTTACATTAACATGTACAGAAGGATAGTCACTTAAAAAAAACACCCAGTCAGGCTCTCGAATTAAATTTAAGTAGTGGTAAGAGAGCAGTTCCAAGTGAATGGTTTATTGTTTTGTGTCTGGCTCCTAAAGGGATTTCAAGCTATTGGTGGCTGTGACTGCAGGGTGAGTCAAAAAGTAGGAGGGGAAAAGTAGTGTCCTAACTTCCGAGATGCTTACAGGCAATTAACATGTAGCATATTCCACATCTCCCTCATCCCATGATAAGGTCTGTCACCCTTTTACATGACCCTGTTCAACACTCTCTCTTAGATTGTTTGATCCATCCATTAATACATTCATCCATCTATTCATTTATTCATTCATTCTCAAGCAGTTATAAATTATGATTTTTAAATTGCAAACAACAGAAGCTGACTTTGATTAACTTAAAATTAAAAAGGGATGTATTAGAAAATTAACAGGGAACTGAATAACAAAGCTGTGATATTTTGCAGATATGACCATATTTTTCCACCCTTTTTCTATCCACACCCTTTGGAACATGACTTTGCAACTCCTTCTATCAAGAAGGAGAACCTAGTTTTCACCCTCTTGAATCTAGGCTGATCCTATGACTTACTTTGGCCAATAGAATGCAGTGGAAATGGTGATATGCCCAGTCTGAGGCTAGGCCTCAACAGGTCTTGTGTGTTTCTATTCCCTTTCTTGGAAATCTGCAAAGCTGGGTGTGAATAAGCTCAGGCTAGAATGCTGGAAAACAGCAAGTCCCAGCTGAAGCCACCCTAGACCAGCAAGTTTCCTATTCACCAACAGCCAATTGTAGATGCATGTGTGAATCCCTCTCAGACAAGAGAAATGCCCAGCCTAACCGAGTTCAAATTGCTGACCACTAGAATTTTGAGGTAAACAAATAGATATTATTTTATACTACTAAGTTTTGGGATTATTTGTTACACAGCAAACACTCAGTGGCACAAAACCTTGGGAAGAATGGAATCTAGGAACCAGGGCACTTGTAGCTCTTCTAGAGTGCTGCCACCAGGTGACCTAGCTCCAGCTGCCTTTCATTCTTTTTGGACCCTGTTCATTCCTGGGTTTAAAAAAAAATAGATTTGTCCATTTTGGGTCATATCCCCTCTCCTAGGATAGGGATGGAGTCCTCTGGTTTAACAGCTTTGCCTAAACCACAAGGAACGGAGAAAGAACAGTTTTTTTAAAGGAGACTAGCAGCTGCTATTTCCATGAATAGGGAAGAAGGCAAAACACATGTCTGCTATAAGCATTTACTCTGTGTACTTACTCAGGGAGAGTAAGACATTCATTTTCAGTAAGGAAGTCCTGGTCTACTAAGGAGTCAGGTAAGCAATGGTATCAGGCAAGTAACAGTGTGGTAACTGCTGTCACAAAGGGGCCAGAGAGGGCTTTGAGAGCTAGAGGAGGACAACTAACCGAGACTGAGTACCAGGAAGATTTCTGGGGGAGATGGCATTGGAACTGAGTTCTGTGAGATAAATAATGAGCTTGCTGAAGAAGTAGCAGTGGTGAAGAATACAGGAGGCCTTTTCAGGCACTCAGATTAGCATGAGTGAAAACCTGGAGTGAAAGTCTTCATCTGTCACCATGGGCCAAATATAAATTATGTTTATGCCTGGTTTGGCCTAACTTCTCTAAAAACGTGAGATAACTCAATTCACAGACTCTACTAGTTTCTACTGTTCTATCTCTTCCAGTTCTCATACTTGTTATCATAGGCTTGGTTCTTGTAGGTACTGGAGTTTGCCACTGTAGCTAAGAGGCCGGAGGGTATCACTTGGTTATAGTGGTAGAAAGAGTAGAGAAGGTAAGGGAGAAGGGTTTGAGGCTGAATAGGTAGTGGGGAATTACAGAGAGCCTTGTATGTTTGCTAAGAACATGTGCTTTCTCCTATAAACAATGAAGAGCTATTACAGGTATTTAAGTGAGGTTGGTAGTCATGCTCAGACTTCAAAAGCATCAGTCTGGCAGCAAGTAAAAAATGGCTGGCAAGGGCAACAAAGGAGGCAGATAGAACAATTAGGAAGCAATTTTTGTTTTCTAGACAATAAGTATTGGCTTCAACTAAAGGAAATGGGATGAGAAAACCGTGAGGATGGGACACATCTTTTATGATGTCTTCCAGGGAGATCTGGAGATGCTGGTCACTTCTATTTTTAAAACTACTCTTGTTTCCTTAGAGCAAAATCATAATTTAAAAGGTCTTTTACATCTGATAACAGAACTTCTCTATGTCAAAATGAGACACACTTGTTCTGGAGAAATTGGTGATAAGCTTAAGTCTACATGATGCTGAGACACAAAATCCCTCCTCCGCCTTGCTAGGAAAAATAAACAGCTCCCTTGGACCAAATCAGTTTGCCAGAGACCAGAGCAGTTTCCACACCACTTAGAATCATGGATGGAGGGCTGTCAAAGGTCGGCCCTGAACTAGAAGCAGATGGGAGAGGATTCTTGCCAGAGACATCATCCAAACCTCTTGCTATTCAGCGATTAGAGGTTGAATGTTCAGAGAAAGTGCATCTGATGCCTTATTCACAACTGGATCAACTGAAATAACAATGAAAGGCGGTGTCTGCCTCAGGAGGGATAAATGGAGCAGCTGCCTGGAGATTCATGTTTGCCTTCTGGGGAGAGGGTAACTGGAAGGGGCAGTGTCCTTGCTCAAAAGGGTTTGGACAGAAAGCGAAGAGAAAGCATTGATTTGAGACTTCTTTTTCCATATCATAGAGTAGGCTTGACGAGGAGGATGTATATGAGTTGGGATGGTAAGGAAAAGGTACCAATTTATGGTTAAGTGAGATCAATTGTTTGTTAGCTAGTTTTTTTCTTAAACAAAAAAAGATCAGTAGTTCAATTAATATGTTACATGTCTGTTACAAGCATGAAAAGTCATAGCAGTGTATGACCCTTTTACTCTGGTCAGGAACCTAAACGTTTGCATGGAAAAATGCCAATAATAATACACAGAATAAAGGCTAATAGTGCAATCAGAACCTATTGGTGATGACAAAAGCAGGAGGTGTTTAAGGGAAGCAATTTGGCAACAAAACTCAATTTTAGACTTGTTTTTAATCTCCAAATAATGCCATTGAGTCACAGAGCTTCAGGGAAAGGATTGAAGGAGGTGTACATCAGAGAGTTCCACAGTTTTGTCCTTACTAGGCCACCTTGCCAACACAATGTGTTCAAAATCCATTATTTGCTTTCCATAAATCTTGTCAATTGCACAATTCTATTGTATTTTGTTTTCGCATGTGTATGTGTAATTAAAGCATTGGCTTGTTAAATGAAACATTTCAAATACATTGCACCTTTTATAACTCTGTTTTTCCATTTTTCTATTTTTTATTTAACTAAAGTAGGCAGCTGCAGGAAATGGAAATGAATCTATTTCCTCATGACAGTGAAGATCTCCTGATTTCCCTGCAAGAGAAGTTAGGGCACTGTGTGATGAATTGCCAAATAATAGTGATCACTATTTATCAAAGACCTATTATGAGCCAGTTACTTTACTCATATCTTTTAAACAAATGCCTAAATTAAAGCAAATGCATTTACAGTGGAAACTACAGAAAAATCAGGTGAGAAAGAAAATAAGCAATACTGTGGGATATCCCATTCCTGGAGCTCTGCAATACTGTGGGCTATCCCATTCCTGGAGCTCTTCTAAAAGGCAATCACATTGTCTGAGTCTTGACATCTCAAAGTTGGATGGCAGACAACACTGCTTCACCCGGGTCAGTGGGGTGAGAGAATGACAGGAAGCTGAGAAGACACTTTTCAAGGGAGTTGAGAGAGGTCTTTGTGATCCTGAGCACTGCTGGCCAGCAAGGGAGCCTAGTCCTGAGATACCAGCGAGGGCAAGGGACCCAGAATAGAGGTGGGGAGGATCACTGGGGGACTTTTTGCTTTAAGCTGGCTAGCCTTTAGAAAGTACCCTCAGACATTTCTGTCAAACATTCTCTTTCCCCAGTGAGATGCCTGGGGCTCTGCTAAGCTATCAGTCCTGCTTTGCTCAATGAAGACAGTCTGGGTGTGAGATGCTGTTCTGCCTAGGGAACAGAAACCTGGCTGGCTGTGCCACTACCGGGTTCCAAAGAACAGCGTCTGGCCTTTCTTTCTTTCATGATTTTCTTGCTCTTCTGATGGGTTTATGGTATTTACATTACGTGTTTCTCTTCCCCAAGCCTGCCAAAGGTCAGGGGGAAGTGTTTTGCCTGGTAAGGTATCTCCTTAGCCTAGTGAGGATATCTGCTTTCACCAGAATCTTTCTCAGGAGGTGTGTAATTTAAAAGGAAATGAGATGCTGTGTTTAAAGCAGGGCCTTCATGAGACCCACATATTCTGACTTTTGGAGGCCTTACCATACAACATATCAAATATACCAACTGCACCCATATCCCACATTAAATATACTTTTTGGCTTTAAATTTTTTTTGTAAGGGCCTTTATATTTGTGCTTTAGAAATTATTTGGCTCTATGTAACTTTCATTTAATTTATGATTGGCTATGAGTTCCCAACAATCACTGTGTATACTTAGGGGAATGTGTGAAGTGAGAAAATTGAATATATAAATTGCATTCGATGTAATGAAATCTTTATGAATATTAAATTTTAACAGTTAATTAAGTTGGCATGTTGGTGCATTTTTGTAGACATTTAATTAAACATTTATTCATTTTAATTTTTATTGTTTTCTTTTGTTTGGAGCCAACAACTGTTTTTCTACCTGAGGCTTATATATTTTCTAAGCCCCTAAAAAGCTCTTAGCTCTGGGATCACATTGAATTGATGAAATTTTGATGAAACAGTGCTTCTCAAAGACTTTGGCTTCAGGACCCTTTTAAAATTATTGAGGACTCCAAAGATTTAAAAATTATTGTGGACTTCAAAGATTAAATTTAAAAAATTTTTAAGTGTGGGTTATATTTATCAACATTTGTTAGAGTAGAAATTATAACTGCGAAATTTTAAAATCACTTATTTAATAGTGAGCTGACTGCATGTTACATAATTAACTTTTTAATGATAAATAACTGTATTTCCCCCCAAAAAATATAGCGAGAACAGCAACATTTTTATAAATCTTTTTAATGTGCGACTTAAGACAGATTTTCATAATCTCCTTGGCATTCAATGTGTTGCCATAGATTGTTTTGGTTGCAGTATAGGAAAAAAAATAGCTTCATGCAGGTATGTATTTAGAAAAAGGAGTTATGTTTTAATAGCCTTTTTTGGATACTGCATCAAAACTTGACTGCAAGTTTCTTAAAAGGCAGTTGTAATATAGAATCTGAAACTATGCAAATGAAATTTTCATACTATGTTACCTTAAAATCCACTGGCCATTTTATGCATTCACTCAATGTTTACCTTGCATGATTTTGCAGTTTGATACAGTGGACATTTAAAAAATATTGGTTCACTGAATTATACAGATCTTCTAAATGTTGATACATTTCCTTATACACTATCGAAGGATCACATTCTTTAATCCCCAGCACAGATCTGATTAGAAAAGTCTTAGTATATTGGGAAGCCAGTGACATATATATTTTCCAAAATTCTATCTTCTTTTTTTTTTTAAGACAGTGTCTTGCTCTGTCACCCAGGCTGGAGTGCAATGGAGTGATCTTGGCTCAATGCAACCTCCGTCTCCCAGGTTAAAATGATTTTCCTGCCTCAGCCTCCTGAGTAGCTGGGATTACAGGCGTGTGCCACCATGCTTGGCTAATTTTTGTATTTTGAGTAGAGACAAGGTTTCACCGTATTGACCAGGATGGTCTCAAACTCCTGATCTCATAATCCACCTGTCTTGGCCTTCCAAAGTGCTGGGATTACAGGTGTGAGCCACTGTGCCTGACTAAGCGGTTTTCTTTGAAGTAAGAAGCTCACTTAGTTAAGTTTTGATAATATGTCTGCCAACTACATGAGTCTGAACACCCATAGTTTCTCTTTTGTTCTTTCAAGTACAAATGGTGATCTATGAAAACTGAGCTTAGTTCAGATTGAAACTCAACAACTGTGTAGGTGCTTTTTCTTTGAGACAACCATAGTACTTGGACATGCCTTATGAGTTCTTCCTGTTTCCTTGTGCAAAATCTTAAAAAGATGTTCATGTGCTCAAGGGTTAAAATTTAATAAAATTTAAAATGATCCTGCTTCATCAAAGACATGCTTATATGACTGGCCATATTCTACTGCAAGTGGGTGGCCTTGAAGAATTCAATGACTACGAGTGCAGTTTGGTGAACTGCCTTGATTTGTTCTATGGTGCTGGCAGCAATACAATGGAAAAGGCGAACACTGCCTTAGTGTTTTTTTGAATATTGTTTCGACCTCGTAGATCTCCTGTAAGGAGAACCTGCTGGGAACCCAGAGAGGCCCACGAACTGCAATTTGAGAACTGCTGGGATACCCAGCCCTATGGCAAGCACATAATAAATGTTCAAGCAACTGCAGCTAAGACCATATTCTGTTTGCCTTTCAAAGCATCATTTTTCTATTTTTAAAACTAGGGTTAATCTTACTTCACAGGGCAATTGTGGAGATTAAATGCAGCAAAGTAAGTAAAATGCTTACCATAGTACTCAGTATATAATACATGTGCTATGAAGATTCAGTATTATCATTAATATTAATATTATTAATAAAGAGTTATTTAAAAACTTTTCATGCAGAGCACCAGTAGGATTGCTTCATATTTCTACTGCTAGTGCTTGACTGCTGTATCTTTCCTATGGAGACTTTAAAGGCAGTACCTCTTTTCCCTTTTTATTTCATCCTTCAAGTCAAGGCTGCTGCTGCTGCTGCTGCTTCTGGGGATTTGCTCCTGTGTACTCTGGGAAAAGGGCCCCATCCAGGAATTCCCACTTGTTTGAGGACCACAGAAAGCTGCAGTCATTTTTTTTCCAGCCTTCGCAATCTAGTCTAGACACTCTGAGGAGGTGAAGGATATAATTACAGCTTGAAACACTTCACATGCACCAGCAATGCAGCTCCTCCCACACATGTGTGATTCAAGCCCCAAGAGGGCAGTGAAATCTGATGATTCACTTGTCTAGATAAGCTGGAAGTGAAACCCTAGCGGTCCAGGGTCCAGTTGCCTTTACCACATAGCACCCTTTACTTGCAACCAGTTTCTCCATTCGGTTCAGTTGAATTCAAAGCAGCTCATGGGCCTTGAGGTCTTACTTGAAGTGTGCCCTCTGTGTACCACACTGCATCGGGTACTGTGCTGGTTATTCTCTGTTGGTTGCCCCAGTCTCATTTCTGCTTTCATCTAGGCTGTTCAGATGCTGACCTTCATGAATGGCATTTCCAGGCTCTTCTGCTTTCTGGCCTCCAGTTGAAATCCATCTCAGGGAGGGAGGGAGAAAGAGAGAGACAGACTTTTTATTACCAGCTATGTAGAAAATAAATATACTTGCTGCTATGTTCTGAATGTTTGTGTCCTCCCAAAATTTGTATGTTGAAATCCCAAGAGGTAAGGGAGGTTAATTAGGTCCTGAGAGTGGAGCCCTCACGAGTGGGATGAGTGCCTTCATAAAAGACACCTCAAGAGTTAGGTTGTCTTTTTCACCCTAGGAGGATGCAGTAAGCAGGTGCCATTCATGAACCAGGATATGGGCCCTCTCCAGTGAATCTGCTAGTGTCTTATCTTGGATGCCTCAGCCACCAGGATGGTGGGAAATACATTTCTGTTGTCTATAAGCTACCTAGTTTATGATGTTTTTTGATAGCAGCCCAAACAGACAAAGACATTTGCCAAAAATATAAGAAGAAGGTAACAACAAATCACATAAAAACAAAACAGTATTGCTAAACCCCAGCACAGCAACATTGTGGTTAAAGAGCATCTGCTCTCCATATGTTGCCAAGGTTTGAATCCTGGTTCTCTCACTTTCCAGCTGAGTGACCATGAGCAAGTCACATAACTCCCCTGTGCCTCAGGGTCTTAATCTTTAAACTAGGAATGAGTCTGTCTACTTCGTTGAGTTGTGAGGCTAAGTGAATGAATATGTGTAAATATATATAAAGCACTTATAACACTGCTAACACTGCCAGGCACACAGAAAGCACTGTGTGAATTTAAGTAACTTTTTTTTTTTTGAGACAGAGTCTCACTCTGTCACCCAGGCAGGAGTGCAGTGGTGTGATCTTGGCTGACTGAAACCTCTGCCTCCCAGGTTTAAACAATTCTCTTGCCTCAGCTTCCCAAGTAGCTGAGATTACAGGTGTGAGCCACCACACCTGGCTAATTTTTGTATTTTTAGTGGAGATGGGTTTCACCATGTTGGCCAGGCTGGTCTTGAACTCCTGAACTCGGGTGATCTGCCCACCTCGGCCTCCCAAGTGCTGGGATTACAGGTGTGAGCCACTGCACCCAGCCAAGTAACATTACTTTTTATGATCATGATGATGACAGTGATGATGGAATTACATGACTCTGGCTTTGAGCTGGAGGGTTATTAGCAAGAGGAGAAAGACACATCAGCTCCTGACTGAGGCTTTCTCCTAGTGTAATCAGTAGAGTTTGGAGAGAACTAACAATAATAACTTCCTTACCATGTGGTTTGGTGTCATTTTTTTCTCTGTTATCATCCAAAATTATTGATATTCCACATAAATTTGCCCCAGGTCCAACAGTGGAGCATGTCCTGCTCTTTGGGAAATGGAGGGAAACAATGGTTACACTACAGCAAACAAATTAGCAAGGTGTAACGGGTGGCACAGAGAAAAAACCAGGGATTCACGGGTGGAGAAATGAGAAGGAAGCTGTTGGCCAGGTTTATCAGAGTCCGAGTTAGGGCTGGAAAATTGGCAGACAAAGGGGGTTAGTGGGGATTAGAGGAAATAGCTTGTTTGAAGACGGTGGAGGGGGATGAGTTAACATGGTAAGGTCAGGAAAGAACAACATTCACAAATAACTCCCCCAACAAAGAGACAGTAATGGCTTATGAAGAGCTGCCTAAAGAAGCCGTTCTCCAAGTGTGGTTCAGAGAGCTGCCTCATCAAGAACTGGGAACCTGTTAGAAATGCAAATTATCAGGCATTATCCCCAGATTTACTTAATTAGAGACTCTGGAGGCAGATTCCAGCAATCTGGAATTTGGTAAGCCCCCAGGTGATTCTTATGCATGTTAGACTTTGAGAACCACTGGCCTAGAGGAGGTTGGGAGAATATCAACAAGTGAGCCTGAGATTTTGTGCACAGTAATAGTAAGAGCAGTTTACTGAGCACTTTCTATGCACTGACTATTGTGCTTATTATTTTACCTGCGCTAGCTTCTATAATCCTCACAACAACCCTGAGAGATACATTATTATACCCATTTTACAAATGAGAAAATGGAGGCTTATGTTGAAGTTTAATGACCATTTGTTCCCAAGGCAATGGAGCCTAGAGTAATGAGACAAATAGGTGGTGGAAAGAAAGGCAGAGAACAGACTGGAACAGACTGTTGGAAGATTGTCCACAGCAGCTTTGTCTGGTAGAACTTTATTTATTTCTTTGAGACACAGTTTTGCTCTGTCACCCAGGCTGGAGGGCAGTGGCATGACCTTGGCTCACTGCCTCCTTTACCTCCTGGCCTCAAGCGATCCTCCCACCACAGCCCTCCAAGTAGCTGGGGCCATAGGTGTGCACCACCATACCTGGCTAATTTTTTAATTTCTGGTAGAGATGGGATTTCACCACGTTGCCCAGGCTGGTCTCAAACTCCTGAGTGATCTGAGTGATCTGGCCGCCTCAGCCTCCCCAAGTGCTAGGATTATAGGCATGAGCCGCTGCACCCTGCCTGATAGAACTTTCTATACTGGTGGGAAAATCCTGTATGTATACGGTCTGATATGATGGCTATGAGCTATATGCAGATAGTGAGTTGACTAGTGTGACTAGTGTGATGCAGGAGCTGAATATTAAATTTTACTTCATTTTAATAAATTTAAATGTAAATAGCCACATGGGGCTGGTGGCTACTGTCTTATGCAGGGCAAGTCTAAAATCGTAGAATAAGTAGGTTCAAGGGCAGGACTTGACCTTAGGACTGTCTGACTCACAAGCCATGGTCTTTTCTACTATTGCTCCTAATGTATAGCCTTTCTTGTCAATTGTCTGAAAAGAACTGGGATCTCTTTCTGGTCAAATCCCTAGGAAATTACCTCACAGACCCAGAATGGCTCTCTGAGAACCCTTTTCCTTAGCTGATCAGTATGGTTGGAGGGAAGGCGTAGAAAAAAGCCACAACAGGCTGCCTTCAAAATCTTCCCTATGATATGAACGACAGCTGACTGGAGGCTTTCAGAGCAAAGAGAGTCCAGGTTGACCTGGTCCTTCTTTAGCATTTACTGTGTTCCTGTTGCCCTTTATGTCAATATTAGACATTGGATGGACCAGCCAGAGACCCCAGGAGATCCCCTGGAAAAGATTTTTCTAAGCTAAATACTAGAACTTGAGCATGTTTTTAAATTTGCTTGATTCTCCATGGAGCTGATGGAACCTTGAAAACTCCTGCTCCGAGGAATTCTTGGCCTCATCAGCCCTATAACTTCTTCTTCAGATCTACCCCCTGCCATTCTTTCCACCATTCAATGATCTCATTATTTTAGACAAGGGGTTGGCAAACTTTTTTCTGTAAAGAGCCAGATAGTATTTTAGGCGTTATGGGCCATGTAAGGTCTCTGTTCCATATTGTGAGTATGATGTGTGTGTGTTTTTTTTTTAGACAACACTGTAAAAATATAAAAGCCATTCTTAACGCTCTTGCAGGATTTGGCTTACCAGCTATGATTTTCTCCCATTTTAGGCTCTTTTGCCTTGGAAGCAAATGTTTCCAAGAAACTTCAAGAAACACAGGGATCTTCTAGGTGAGTTTGTAAACCCCAGATTCCTGTGCTCTCAGGACAGGAGATCGTGATTTTGTGGGCTTGGGCTAGGGTGTAGGAATGCACATTTTAACAAACATTCTAAGTAGCTGTTCTCACGCAAGTGGTCTATAGTCTACCTTTTGAGAAATGCTGTTACAGGTGGAAGGGCTCTTAGGCTCATTTAGTGACCAACCCCTGCATTTTACAGATTAGGGAATTGAGGTCCAGGGAAGGAAAGTGATTTGTCCCTAGAGTTACTTAGTTAAGGCCACAAAGTATCTGTAGGAAGATCCCACTGCCCAAGGCAGGGCAAGGAGATGGAGACAAACCGGATCATTGTTGATTTAGGGAGGGAATAAGCAACCCCTGAAGGTGGTCATACCGCTGTGTTTTCAACAAAATTTCCATTATGATTTAAGCCAGTTTGAGTCAGATTCTCTGTTACTGGTATGTGAATGCACCCTAACTGATACAGACCCCTCTCGTTACCAGCCTTCTTTAATCCAACTCTTTTGAGAGAACTATCTTTGAAGAAATACTCCCAAGGCATCATCCAAATGTTTAATCCTTTAAATGTCAAGGCCTTTGTAATGCACGGGGTAGGTCACACACACCTCCCTGCACCTGAAGGCAGAGTGTATAGAGTTGAAAGTGGGCCAGGCCCGGAATTGGGAAACTTGGCTTCTATTCCTGCTTCTATCATCATATAACTGTTTGAAATGGGCAAATTACCTAATTTCTCTGTGCCTAGCTTTGTCATTTGGAAAATGTGGGGGGGGGGGTAAGAAAAATCCATTTTTAGGCCCCTTTGTCCTAGGTATTATCAATGCATTTTAATTGTTGACACTATTTTTCTTGATTTTCATAACTTATTCCTTGCCTGCTTCTCTCGCTCTCTTTCTTTCCAGAAAATAAACCCCAAAATAAATGACAGGATTGACTTTGGGCCAGTCTATTCTTTCCTGGAAGAAATTATACCCCCGAAGTGCTCATATATGTTTGCATTTGAATCGACATCCCTCAAAGATTTCTCTAGGGAATGTGAACATTTCCTTCCTGAATGGAGCTAATTGACACAACATAACTTTGTGTCAGGTGGAAACACATTTTCTTTCCATTTGGTAAAAAATAATCAGGCTAGTCAGTTGAACGGCAACAACAATAAAAAAAAGGCACTGGTCCCTTGATTTCGTATTGCTGGTGGAATAAATTACCTGTGCCTAGCACTCCAGGGAGAGCAGCCACCACATCTTGGCAGGTTTTCCTTTTCACTGAGGGAGGGAGGACGTTACCTAATTTTGTCTTCAACATGTTGTGACAGGAGCGAAGGAGGCCTGGGTAGCTACAACCCACATTCATGTGAAAGCATTCTTGTTTGGGTTTCAATAATGTTTGTTCTTTTTTCTTTTAAACCCTAATGCCTTACACGTTGAAAGCGTCAGCTTCTAGCTTCTAGCTTCACCATAAGAAAATCGAGTAAAAAAAAAAAAAAAAAAGCAAAAAAAAAAAAAAAAAACCAACAAAAAAAACCACACAAAGCAGCAACACAAATCACCCTGTAAGTTCACAACCCAGAGATGACCACATGTAGTTGTAACTGCTTTGTTTCAACCACTTCTTTTCTAATCACCAAAGCAATAAAGGTTCAATGCTTAAGCAAACACTGAAGAGGAAAATTAATCATGGCTAATCCTACAGCCATTGATAGTCACATGAAGTCTTTGAATAAATACCCCACCCGCTGTGGCCTCCCAGCTTGCTGCCTTTCCTCACGTTTTTGTCGTTCTCATGCTCCAGGATTTCACGTTCCGTGAACTGAAGGCATTGGGCCCGGCAGAGAGGCACCAGCGTATTTGCTTTAGTACTTTGGAAAGATGCCTCCCTGATGGCTGGACCCCAGGGAGGGTCTGTGCACAGGAAAACCAGCTCCGCAGAAACATACAGCCACCATGACTCCCCCTGCCCCTCCCCTCTTCAAAATTTAAACAGCGTGTCTGGAACTCTCCCAAAAAAGGTTTTCAAATTGGTGTGGTTGCCAGCTGTACTCACAGACAGCAATATGACCTAAAACGTTGTTTGATTTTCAGAGTTACTTTCTGATGCCGTAATGTCATCTATCACCTTTCACCCCAATACAGTTCTCTTTTCTTGGTCTTTCTTTTGCCAGAAACCTCATCATTCTCTCTAACGCCCAGGACCCACATTTTCCGGGCCTTGAAAAAGGCCTGGGTATTTTCCTACCGGGTATGTGATAAAGAATAGTGGAAGAAACATTCCATTGACTTCGGAGTCAGACTGACTTGGACTTAAATTCTATTCCTGCTGCTTACAAGCCTGTGAGCTTGGATGAATCAATTAACCTCACTGAACCTCAGTTTCAGCTTCTATAAAAGGTAACAGTAGACATTATGTATTGAGTGTTTACTATGTGCATAATACTCTTTTTACTGTTTTATATATGTTAACCCATTTAATCCTCACTGCTACCTTATAGGTACCATTATTCTCTTTTTCCTGGACAAAGAAATTGGCCCAGAGAGATTAAGCCACTTACCCCAGGTAACACAGCTAAGTGACATTCAAACTCAGGTAGTGTGTTTCCAACCATGCCTCTATTTGCGCCTCTATTGAGGGAAGTATTTGCTCCGAAGGGTATAATAAAACTTGAATGAATTTATGTGTAGTATCTAGAGCAGACCCTAACCAATTCATGCACTTCACTTTTCTTTAAAAAATATTGTTAAAAATATTTTTCTTTCTTTCTTAATTTTATCATCCTTGTCCCTCCTTTTTTTTTGGAGAGAGGGTTTCCAAATGCTAATAGTCTATATATCATCAATGGCCAGGTTACAATAACACAATTGTTTAGTGATATGGTTTGGCCCTGTGTCCTCACCCAGATCTCATCTTGAATTATACTTCCATAATTCCCACGTATTGTGGGAGGGACCCAGGGGGAGAGAATTGAATCATGGGGGTGGTTTCCCCCATACTGTTCTTTCAGTAGTGAATAAGCCTCACGAGATCTGTTGGTTTTATAAGGGGTTTCTGCTTTTGCTTCTTTCTCATTTCTCTCTTGCCACTGCCATGTAAGAAGTGCCTTTTGTCCTCCACCATGATTGTGAGGCCTTCCCAGACACGAGAAACTGTGAGTGCATTAAACCTATTTTTCTTCCCAGTTTCTGGTATGTCAGCAGCGTGAAAACTGACTAATATATATACTGTGCATTTACTATGTTTCAGGTACTGTGCTAAATATTTTAAGTGAATGGTTTTTGCAAATCATCATGATATCCCTGTGAGTATGACCTGTAGTACCCTTATCCCATGGAAGTCATGATTCTGCTTTGTGTGGTCAGGTAACTCTGCTAAGGTCAAGCAGGTGAGTGACAAAGCCAAGATTCAAACTGAGGTTGCTTCATTTCTGAGCCTGAACTCTTAATCGCTTTTGCTAAAGATACCATTCTTTGTGGTGCTAATGCATTTCCTGGGATGAGGTGTGAAATTGGACGGAAATAGATAAGATCCTCTTTTAGAGATTATCAAATGGTCATCCAAAGAGGGGCATTGGTAAAGACTGCTGTGGTGTCTGGGGGGAAAGGGTGTCATTGCAGGGGTTTGAGTCACTGAGACATCGGCTGGAGCAAAGCACTGACCTGTGGGCAGTGCATTCTCAGGGTCTTGACATTGTGGGTCCCCTAGCCTTGTGCTTGAATATACCTAGGGAGCTACAGTGATGGACATTGGGAAGAGAAGACTTTCAGGTATTTTTTTAGCACAGGGGACCGGAATGTGGGGATTTGGGGTATAGGTGGTGGGATTAGGAAACAGAGGTAGAGGAGTAGGGTTTGGGATGTAAGGTTTTTTTTTGTTTGTTTGTTTTAGTTATTATAATATTTCCTGTGCCTAGTATAAGGAGTTAGGGGGAAAGAATTAAATTTATAAAGCCCCTACTATGTTCCAGATGCTTTCTATACACATTATCTCTTTTGAGCTTTACTACAATTTCTTGAGGTAGGTAGTACAAGGACTAGCTCCATTTTGTAGATGGGAAAACTGAGGCCCAGAAAACATAGGTTATTTGTTTAGGATCTTGAAGAAATAAAATGGCTGAGCTGAAGTCTGAAATCAGATCCTTGTGACCCCAGATTCCCTCGGGGCCCAGGAATAAAACAATACCAGTGTGACTGATCACTAACAAACCTATACCAATGATATATTGATACGTTGCTGTTCAGATGAGAAAAAAAACTTAGTGACCAGTGCAATCAAAACCACACAGTAAAGAGTCAAGACTGGTCCTCTTGTGGGTAAGAAATGGAATTCTTGGTATGTCTACACTGTTTGTTGAAGTTGAATATATTTATGGTTTTGTTCCAGAAAATACTAGGTGTTTTTTTTTTTTTAAATCGATAGAGCAGAGAAGGTTCTGAATAAATGCTAGCAGCTGTTTTGGGGAGTGAAGCACAGGTAGTGCAATGTGGTGACTTGGTTGTAGTTGTTCCCAGTGGAGGGTGACCAGGTTCTTGGCATCATGAACAAAGAATTGCACAAAACACACAAACAAAGCAAGGAAAGAATAAAGCAACAAAAGCAGAGATTTATTGAAAATGAAAGTATGCTCCACAGAGTGGGCCAAGCATAGGGGCTCAAGAGCCCAATGACAGAATTTTCTGGGGTTTAAATATGCTCTAGAGCTTTCCATTGGTCACTTGGTGTACACCCTATATAAACGAAGAGGATGAAGTTACAAAGAAGTTACAAAGTCAGTGTACGGCCTATGTAAATGAGGATATTTCCTGTCATAGCTGAAGTGTTTCCATTTGATTTAATTCTAGGAAGTCAGCAGGAATCGGCCTTATGTTCTCTGTCTCCAGACCCTATTCTCCTGCATCATAGTGAGTGACCTCACAGAAAGGCATTTTTTTTTTTAATTGGAAGTTTCTTTCAATTCAAACACTGCCTGCTTTTAGACGGCTTCTCCTGGAACTATGCCTCAAGATCTCTCCTAATACTTGGATACTTTTCCTCTGACTGGTGAAACCTCCATCTCTGATCCCATCTGCAGTCATTTGGGTGCAGGTCAGCTCACAGGATTAGAAAAGTCTGTGGCCAGACCAGTGAGATCTGGTCAGTGACTTCTGTGACCCACCATCCCCTTGAGACAGACAGACCCTGGGCCTCTTCACCCTCCCCTCTCCTTTCCTGGAGAGGCCAGCTCTTTCAGGTTGGGCTGCTTCCTAGAATTTCTTGGTTTACTTCGTTCTAAGTGAGGCGGGAGGTGGAAAAGTGGGTACCTTCCAAGTTCTCCTGGGGAGAGCAAACTCAGGGCCATATCATCCTTTCACCACAGACAACCACTCACGGAATTTTCCCTGATGTCTGTGTGGTTCTCAAGTTTCCCAACCTGTTCACCCTGAGCACTTGGAGTTGGCTTTGAGCTCAGAGAAAAAACTCTCTATTGCCAGGCCACCAGTTTAGCCTTGGGGAGTGATGACTAAATAAACAAGGGGACCCCTCCCCCAACCTTGTCAGTTTATTTTCACAGATAGGAGTTTCCACTCATGCTGCCCAGGAAGCCCACAGAAAGGACTGTGGGCTGTGGCTGCTGTGGCCATGCATGGCAGCTGGGGACTCTTTCCCCTGACCCATTTAAGTCACACTGTGATTGATGACCAGAATAGAAGAAAAACAACTGCAGATGGATAGTGAGTGGGGCAAGCGAAAACCATCACAGCCTGTTCCTGGTGTCTGTCCTTGCCTGATGCTGAGGAGGCACTTGAAGTAGTACAGAGATTAAAAGCATGGGTTATGGAATCAGAAAAATGTGGGTTCAAACCTCAAGAGCAGCACTTAATGATTGGGAGACTTTGAGCAGACTTGTATCATTCTTCTGAGCCTTAGAACTTTGAGGGTGGTGGGGATAATAATACCTTCCTCTTAATGTTGTTCTGAGGATTAAATGAGATACTACAGGGTCAGGTACTTACAGCAGAGCCTGGCAAATAAACAGTGCTTCATCAATTGCAGCTCTATCACAGCTGTTTGTTGGCTGTGATGATTTTGTGATTATGTGAAATACTCAGCACAGTATCTGGCACAGAGGAAATAATAAATGGTAGCTGTTTCTTAGGATTATGGAATGCCATGGTTGGAAGGAATCTTGTTTGGGTCCAAATTACTTTTATCTTCTCCTTTTACAGATGAGGATGCTGAGTATCAGAGAGGGCCACGACAGGTCCAGGATTACACTCCTAGCTCTTAGCAGAGAGAGGGCTCACGACGTCGTGCTTCCTGCGATCTCTCCCTTTGAAGAGCAGTCAGACTCCTGCTTTGCTCTTCAAGGTTGGTGGGTCTTACAGGTGGGGTTGCTGGGGGAACTATTTTACAACATAACAGACGTGTTACATCAAGCAGGAGTCATTCTTGCTGAAGGAGTCCGGGCTGCCAGTTTCATTTGGTTTGGGAGTCAGTAGCATGATGGAAAAACAAAAAAAGCACAGCTTGACATCTGCAGAAATGGATTCAAATTTTACCTGCAACTTATCAATTCTGTGGCCTTGATTCAGCAATTAAACTCCCTAAAACTCAGTTTTTTCTTTTGTAAAATGGGGTTATGAGCAGTACCTACTTCGAAATATGTTTGTGAAGATTAAATAAGTTAACATAAAGAGTTTAGAAGAGCATCTGGCATATTGTGCTCAATAAGTGTTTATTTATTGCTAAAGAAACTGGTAATTTAATTAACATCAGCAATTAGCTGTTGCTAATTAGATTAGTATAATATAGTAATAAACTATTTTTTTCTTTTTTTTAATTTATTTTTTACTGCCCCTCTCCCCACCAGTAATAAAGTATTACTAAAAATCAGGTTGCAAAGACTTAGTGCTTAGAAACTCATTCCCTGCCCCCAGGCAATTTGGTGCCTCAGGGACAGGGATGGTGGCCTTGGTCACAAGACAAGGGGGAGGCAGAGCTGCCCGCAGATAGGGGGTTAACATGGGAGTTACCAGAATCCAAGGAACAGCAGAGGATTGGTTTGGAATCCTGGTCTGGATTTAGAGTACAGATTTGGAAGTCTAGACTTTCTCTGTGGCTGGTGGCCTTGAGAGACATGTGTTCCATCATTCTTGTTATTTATTTTTTTGTCACTGGAGCAAAGCAGAGGCTTTTCTTAGTTCAATCAGGACTCATGTGCAAGGACAAGCAGAGAAGCTGAGCAGCTGTTGGGAGAATTCAGGCTGGAGTGGGCTCAGTGCCCAGGCCTTGCAGCCTGAGCTAGGGAGGAACACATCGAAATGTGACATCTGCTGCCCAAGCTCCCCCTGACACCCACCCCTTCCTTGTCCTGCTGCTCAGGAGAAGGGAGGAAGCTAGCCTTTCCCACTACCATTGTATACCTGACAGGTTCATTAATCTTAGCTTATCTCATCCTCATGACCTCTCAAGCTGGTTATCATTTCTTTTTTATGGAAGAGGAAAAGGAAGAGGAAGAGGAGATTCAGAAGTGCCCCAGGGCACACATGGGGGCAGAGCCAGCATGCAAACCCAGAGTCTTGGACTGTAAAACTCATGTCCCTTTCACGCACTGGATAGTTCTTGTGGGCCCAGCCAAGACATCACTGGCAGCATCTGATTTATCATGGATCTGTGCAGTGCATGGCCAGAGGAGAAAAAATAAACCCAGAGCCAGGCGGCTCCTGGCATTAACGACCTGAAGAAAAGAGAGGCCCAGCCCAAGACTCCTTCCTAGTTTGGTATCTGTCCCTCCCTCCCCCGCCACCTCCCCCACTTCATCTTCCTGCCCCTAGTGCCCCAGACCGACCTTTGGCCTGGAGAGGGCAGCCTGTCCCGGTGCCAGCCTAGCATGCTCAGGCCTAACAACAATAGCTGGAAGGGCCTCTTGGAGCAAGTACTTCCTGAAGTGCCCAGAACAGCCACTGTCCTTGTGGCTCAGGAACAATCACAGCTCACGCCAGCTTCCGTGCTCCGTTTCAGAGCCTCCAGCACTCTCAGTGGAGCCCCTGGGCCTGCTGGTGCAGGGTCCAAGCTTTAGGAGAGACAGGTAGACAAGGAATCCAGGATCCCAGAGCTCAGACTGATCAAATGCCTGGGGTTTAGGAGGACCTCAGGGTTGTGTGCATGTGTGTGTGTGTGTGTGTGTGCGTGTGTGTGTGTATGTGTGTGTGTGTGTGTGTGTGTGTTTTCTCAAAGTCAAGTTGGAAGGAAAATCTGTATAGTCATTTTCCTTTACCTTTCCTGTAAACCAGTGGTCTCGTTCTTCATCTTTGTTCTTCTGTCATCTTTCTTTGGGCTTTGAAAAAAAAGAAGGAGAAAAAGAAAACCACAAGTAAAAATTTAATTCTGGAATAACACTATACACTTAATTCTTCATTCAGCAACATTGAATGAGGCCTGCTCTGTGCTAAGCACTTTGGGGTACAAAAAAACTATTCAATATTTATCCACTTGTTTATAAATGTATATGGTCATTTCACAGTAATGATAGAGCCCCTGCCAAGCTGCAGGTGTTGTAGCTACAGAAATGCCTGGGCAGCTTGGTCTCTGTCCTGTGCAACTTCAAGTCAAGGGTAGGGGGTGGATAAGAGAACTTATAGTTGAAATACCCAGTTTCTGTGCTGAGTGCTGGGAAGGGGAAGCACAGGGTGATGGAGGGGCACACATAGGAGGGGCAGCCAACCCTTACCAAGAGTCCTGGAGGATGGGCAGGAGGGAACCCAAGGGAAGATGAGGTGAGGTGGAGTAAGGGAATCCATCGGAAGAGACACTGGCGTTTGTGAAGGCTGGAGGAGAAAATCAATGCATATTTTGCAACAAACGTAAAGGAAGCTCATGTGACTGGATTGCAAGAGGAACAATACTCTCTAGTTGTTAGGAGTCCAAGCTCTGGATCCAGTCTGCCTGGGTTAGAATCTTTGTTGGCCACTTATTACTGTATGTCCTGGGTGAAGCCATCGATGCTTCTGTAACTTAGTTCTCTTGTCTGAAAAATGGAGAAGATGAAAATAATAGTACCTATCTCATAGGTTGTGGCGAAGATGAAAATGAGCAAATATGCATGAAGTACTAGATCCATAGCTGGCATACAGTAAGGGCTTTAGAAGTGTCACCTATGATTAGGTGAGGAGTAGGGGACAGGAGGCTTGGACAAGCAAGGAAGTTAATTCCATACTTCTGTAATGCCTGTGGGCCAGGCATTAGCGAACCAAGCAGAATGAGAAAGACCCAGCTTCTGACTGCAGGGAACTTGCAGTATTGACTTGTTAAAAACTTGGATTGGGGGTGGCGGGGGGTGCGGGGGGACGGGAATAAAATTAAAAAAGAAATTTGGATCTTGGAATCAGAGAGACCTGCTTTCTAATCTGTCTTATCTGTGTAGTGATAGGCAGATTATTTGCCCTCTTTGAGCCTTCTTTTCATCTGTAAAATGGGCATAATGATAGTATATTCTTTATAAAATTGGAGCAAGGATTCAGTGAGACCATGTGAGTGTGTGTGTGTGTGTGTGTGTGTGTGTGTGTGTGTGTGTATAGTCTCTACGTATATAAAACACATATAATGTGAAGTATATATATATGTATATATATATATAAACATAGTGCTAGCAAAATAGTAGCTATTATGACAGTCAACGTAAGAGATGACAGAGAAATAACCATAATACAGGGAGAATATTTTATAATAACCAGGATAGGCCGGGCGCAGTGGCTCACATCTGTAATCCCAGCACTTTGGGAGGCCAAGGCAGGCAGATCATGAGGTCAAGAGATCGAGACCATCCTGGCCAACATGGTGAAATCCCGTCTCTACTAAAAATACAAAAATTAGCTGGGCGTGGTGGTGCAGACCTGTAGTCCCAGCTACTCGGGAGGCTGGGGCAGGAGAATTGCTTGAACCCGGGAGGTGGAGGTTGCAGTGAGCCCAGATCACATCACTGCACTCCAGCCTGGCACCTGGCGACGGAGCAAAACGCTGTCTCAAAAAAAAAAAAAAAAAAAAGAAAAGAAAACCAAACCAGGATGGTGACATTTTTAGAATCGGTGGCTACAGACTCTCAGTGGTTTCCCATAGCTCTAAAATAAAGATGTGCTTAGCTCACTGGCTTCATCTATCTTCATTTTCTCTGCTCTTTCTACTTCATCTACCTTGCTTTATACTACACTGCCTAGGCATTTCTACTCCCCGAACCTACAGATCTCAGGTGAAACATCATTCACTAGCAGAAGCTTTTCTTGACCCCCAGATGGGGTTGAGTTTACAACCCTGGCTACACACTCTCACGGTATCCTTTATTTTGATTATTGTCTGTTGTCCATCTTGACTATAAGCTCCATGAAGTCAGGGGTCATATCTTTTTTACTTATTATCATATCTCCATCAATTATTATGGTCCCCATATTAAGAAACCAATAAATATTTACTAAATACATAAACACAAATGCAGCCAAGATTGACATTTTATAAAGAGAGAAGCTGGAACCTGCTTCTGAGGCTCAGGTAACACTCAGAGAACACAACTTTCCAGGGCCCTTCTCAGACTCTGAGACCCCATTTCTTTGCCTGAACAGCAGTGTAACTGATATGTCACACTGTAATGAACTAGAGGGCTGATTAAGAGCTTATGTAAATGTTGAGACTTTTGGCAGCATTCATTTCCCCCTGATTTTGGCATGACTCAAAGCATGGGAATTTTTCAAAAGAGAGAGCTTTCAGAAAATACCCACACCCAACGGTGGAAACCTTAGAAGAACAGAGTGCAGAGGAACGTTCCTCAGCGAGGGATTAAGGGACTCTCAGCAGGTTTTCAAAGGCATATGGAGACAAGATGTCAGTGTGAGCTTGTTTCTCTGACAGAATCTGAAACGCTTTTAACCAGCAAGTTACCAAGAGGCTTTTAACTGAAGAGGCTAACGTTGCAGGTTTATACATAAATGGATGTTTGTGGTGACTTCTTTGTGGTTCATGATACAGGGAGAACTTCAGGGAGGGGAGATTATGTCTTGCATCAACAGCTAAATTGCTTTTTCTGCCTTTTGGTTAAGTGAGCAGGAGGACAGAGAGCCCTGGATAAGGAATTGGGAACCCCCCCACCCTTTTCTTTTTAACCGATCCTGGCCTTCCCTGTGACAAGCAGTGTGACCATGAACAAGATATTAACCGTTCTCTGCATCAGTTCTCTCATCTGCCAATGAGATTGAAAACACATTGTCAAATTTTTATAAAATTAACTTGTAATGCTAGTAGCTAGAACTTGTTGAGCACTTAATATGTGTCGGCTCCATATGATCTCTGTTGATCTTCATAACCATCCATGAGACAGATTACAACTATTGCCCCTACTTTGCAGAAGAGAAAACTGGGGCACAGATACTCAACACCTTGTCAATGGTCACACAGCCGGTAAGTAGTGGCACCAGGATTTGAACCTAGCTACCTGGCTCTGGAACCAGATTTAATGACTGTGTTCTATGCTACTGATTTTCTAAGTAGAGAGGGCATGTGTAGGGAAAGGCCTTAAGAAGGATAAAGCCTGCTGGCTGGTTGGCTGGGCAGGATCTCAACAGAGAGTCTGGAGAAGGTAGAGTGTCTATCAAGGGGCAGAATTATGTCTCTATGGTAATTGTCCCCTCCGGAAGGTGAGCTCCACCTTTTTATGGCTAGTATGGGGAAATGAGAGTGATTAGACCTTGGGCTTGGAGGCAGATATGGGCTTGAATCCATGTTTGGTCACTTACTATGTAACTTTAAGGATAAATTACTAATTAGATCTGAGTTTCATAGCTTACCTTAAAGACAGAGCTATCAAGGCTACAGGATGTTGTGTGGATTATGTGAGAATATGTCAGGCATATGATGCTCAACAAGTTTCTTTCTTTCCCTTTTTAACATGGTCCCCCCAAAATGAATTTATTTGGTGTCAATCACACCTTGAAACTGGTTTGGGATATGTTTATTCTCTGGGCTGCATTTTACATTGATAGCGTTTTTCAGATCAGGGTAATTTATATGTTTTTGGGGTTCACCCTCACACTGACATTTGTCTACCAACGGGCGATTTTCTTGTCCTTTGGTGTGAGGCACATAGCCATTTTTGATGAGGTTTTAGCCTTGTTGAGGGTAGGGTCTCAGCCCCATTCCAGTGATGACCTGGAAATCGACTGGAAACTTAAGGACGCTGGATTCCATACACTTTTCCTGGGTTCCATTTCTGTGCTGAACCCAGGGAGTTTGGTTGTTCAACCAGGAAGCCAGCTGGCTGATTGGCTGTGGTCTCAGCTGAGGGGGACTTGAAGACATGACAACAACTTCTTATCAAAGAAGCAGGGAGCCAGGAGAGTCCGCAGACAAATCCATGCCAGAGTCTATAAGGGATGCTTGGACTCACACTCCAGGGAGTCCAGATGCAAAGTCCCATAAGTTCAGGAGAGATGGGGATTACACATAAAATCTTGAAAGCTCAATTGCACCTGGAAAAGGTTACAGTACAAGTTCTGGATAAGTCCAGGTAAATAGGTACAATCTGGATTTATGGAAAAGAGAATATATTGTGTGCGAGTGCCAGGTAATTTCAAATTAGGTAGTATGTTATGTATTGAAAGATAGCCAGATAAAACCTAGCATTCCCTGGAAACACCACACTGGGGCAGACATTCAGGTGAGAGGGTTATGTTATAACAGGAAGAAAAATTGATTTTGGTTCTTAGTCCCTTCTTAGCTCGTAATAAGAGCAGTTGCATGCATTGAACACTTGCTATGGGCCACAGACTGTGAGCATGAAATCTCCTTTAATCTCCGCAGCAAGCCTATAATATTAAGACCTATTTTTTCCATCTTATTTTTTTTTTCCTTTGAGGCAAGATCTTGCTCTGTTGAACAGGCTGAGTACAGTGGTGTCATCATAGCTCACTATAGCCTTGAACTCCTAGACTGAAGTGATCTTCCTGCCTCAGTCTCCTGAGTATCTGGGACTACAGGAGCATACCACCACACCTGACTGACTTTCAATATTTTAGTAGAGATGAAGTCACTATGTTACCTGGGCCGATCTTAAACTCCTGGGCTCAAGTGATTCCCCTGCCTGGGCCTCCCAAAGCGTTGGGATTACAAACTTGAGCCACTACCCAGCCAGATTTTCTTTTATTGGACAGAAAAGTATAAGACTTGGTCCATATCCACAAGGTATTGATATTGTCATGACCACAGAATGATAGAATATCAGAAACATCCCTCTGGTCAATCCAGTCCTCATCTTTTCTACCAACTTTAGGCCAAATCTAGGGGCCTGGAGGCCAGTTTTGGGATTTGCTCAGTTGCAGAGGGCTGTAGAAGGTGGCCCCTCTATCCATTAACTCACTGTATGTTACTTGAGGTGCCCACTATGTGTCAGAGAATGTTCTTTTTATTTTTGAGACAGGCTGGAGTGCAATGGCACGATCTCAGCTCACCGCAGCCTCTGCCTCCCAGGTTCAAGTGATTCTCTTGCCTCAGCCTCCTGAGTAGCTGGGATTACAGGCATGTACCACCACTCCTGGCTAATTTTGTATGTTTAGTAGAGACAGGGTTTCTCCATGTTGGCCAGGCTGGCCTCGAACTGCCGACCTCAGGTGATCTGCCCACCTTGGCCTCCCAAAGTCCTGGGATTACAGGAATGAGCAACCATGCCTGGCCTCAGAGAATGTTCTTGACATAGGTGATATGAGATAGATCCTGCTTTCACAGACCTTGCAATCACAGGGATGACCAAATTACCAGTAAAAGCTCTTTTGTTAAGGAAGTAGAAGGTGTTATAGGGACTCATAAATGGAGCACTAGTTAAATAAATCAGAGGAGAATTCCTGAAAGAAGTAATAACTAAACTATGTTCACACTTGTAAGGAGTTGATAAGGAGTAAAATTTTGCATGAATGGTGCCATCAAGCCTTAAGATTCTCCTTACTCCAAAGGGGATAGTCATATTCACTGTATATACTGGCATAAAGCAGAATTTTAAAACAAAAATGAAAAAGTATATATATATATATATGTGTATATACTTTTCACACTCTGCTATATATATGTGTGTGTATATATATATAGCAGAGCTCTCTATATATAACAGAGCTCTCTCTCTCTCTTTCTCTCTCTCTCTCTCTATATATATATATATATATATTCTCTCTCTCTCTCTATATATATATATATATATACATATATATATATACATATATATATATATATGTGTGTGTATGTATATGGCAGAGCTCTTCTCTTCCATCTCTCTCACCCTCAGCACTGTGCAAACCCACCTGGGTGTTTGTTCAGTTCTTTGAATGCTAATTGACACTGGCAAACAAGAGCGCATTAAAAGAGGAGGTCATGGCTGGGTGCACTGTCTCACACCTGTAATACCAGCATTTTGGGAGGCCGAGGAGGACAGATCACCTGAGGTCAGGAGTTCGAGACTAGCCTGGCCAACATGGTGAAACCCCGTTTCTATTAAAAATACAAAAATTAGCCAGGTGTGGTGGTGGGCACTTTTAATCCCAGCTACTTGGGAGGCCAAGGCAGGAGAATCACTTGAACATGGGACTTGGAGGTTGCAGTGAGCCGAGATGGCGCTACTGCACTCCAGCCTGGGCAACAAGGGCAAAACTCTGTCTAAAAAAAAAAGGAGGTCACCAAGAAGTGGAGAGATTTGAACCCCTGTAATGCAAGAAAAAGGTTGTATTTTGAAGAGTACACAGTGAGGCAGAGGCATACCCAGGGGCAGCCTTGCTTCTTGTCTGGGCTACAGTAGGCCTCCATCCTCCTTCTCTTTACACACACTTCAGATGGAATGCCCTAAATGATGACTCAGAGTCATTAATAACACGACCACTTGTGCAGCCCAAAGATTAGACAGCCAAAAGCCAAGAGTCTGTTGTGTTGAAGTGGCTCTGGGTGGGAAGCATTCTCCCCAGAGACTGGGGCAGGGTATGACTTGCCAGGGGAGGGTTTGCAGAATGTTTAGACTGTGACTCATGAAGGTCTTAGATGAATAAATAGCTCTCTTTCTGCTGTGACTGTTGACAGGGCTGGTGACAGCTTACCTTTGCGGTTGCCAAGGAGACTCTCACTCTGATTATTGACAAGTTCAATTTTTCTAACCAGCTAGGGTCTCCAGAGAGACCACCATGAATAAAGGCCTGACCAAATACAAAGGGCAATGAAGCAATAGATGGTATTTGAAGGTATGAAATCTGAAGTGCAATCATCTCCTCCCAGCCCAGGAAGAGTCATCATTGGGAAGGGAAGATTAAAGCAAGAACGTTTTCTGTTTTCTGGATTGGGAAAACAGTATCTTGCATCTTAGTGTAGCTAGTTGGCTACTTTATTAATAGTCTCAGAGCTTTAGAATGCGGGTGAGAAGAAAGGTAGTTCTCTTTCTGGAAACACCTCTATAATTTAAGATGTAATTGGCTATAAGTAATAATACCCTGACTGATAGTGGCTCACGCCATATCAGTTTGATTATCTCACATAACAGGAAGTCTGGAGGTAAGTAGTCTAAAGTTCCATAGTATTAGACAGGCATTTTTTCTTTTTTACATTTTTTTGAGACTGAGTTTTGCTCTTGTCACCTAGGCTGGAGTGCAATGGAGCAGTCTCGGCTCACTGCAACTTCTGCCTCGAGTTCAAGCAATTCTCCTGCCCCAGCCTCCCAAGTAGCTGGGATTACAGGCATGCACCACCATACCTGGCTAGTTTTGTAATTTTAGTAGAGACAGGGTTTCACCATGTTGGTCAGGCTGATCTTGAACTCGTGACCTCAGGTTATCCACCTTCTTGGTCTCTCAAAGTGCCAGGATTACAGGTGTGAGCCACCGTGCTCAGCCAATAGATACTTTTTTCATCTCCATATTTATATAGGTTATTGATTCTTCTTCCTGTTGCCTCATGGCTTTCAAGGTGGCTGCCAGGTCTCCATATATCACAACAGCATTCAAAAGTAGAAAGGTAGCAAGGAGTGGGAGTGTGGAGTGGCAAAGGATCATTTTGTTGAAATGGCTATGTCATTTTATCAGTGAGGAAACAAAAGTATCCCAGAAGCCCTCCCAGCTGATTCACTCTTATATCTAAATGACCAGAATAGGGTCCTATGACTGCCTTTAGATGCAAAGGAGCCTGAAAAAGTGAGTGTCTGGCAAATATTAATGAAATAGTCATGACTGACTTAGGTCAATCATGATTTAACCCCCACCAACCCAGGGCTGGAACTTTTCTGTCTTGAATAAAACTAATATTTTGTTGGTAAGGAAGAAGGCTGTTGGTGACAGGGACAGTTTCTACCACATGCCTTTGGAAGGCTAGTCCAACATTATACTATGACGACACATCATTAGTACAAAAGAAAAAACTAGAAATAGAGGTGTGAATTTACAGGATTTTCAAGGCGAGAAGGTCTTTGAGAATGTCTTTGGACACTGATTACAGAGAAAAAGAACAAATCACTTTACATACCCATTGTTGTACTCACCCTTTAAGGCGCAAGCCAACTTTGCCTGCTGGTGAATCTTCCTATCCCTTCCAGGTAGAGCTATCTTGTCCCTCCTCCTTGCTCCCATTGCACTTTTCATGCACTTTGATTAAACAAATCACCAGCCTGAATTCAGAATCAACAGGTATTTATTGCGTCCCTATTCTGTCCTGGCCCTATGCTTGGCATCTCTCTATGTCCGTTTAGAGTAGACCTTCCATGACTTTCCCTCATCATCAGGTAATGGGCATTTAGGGATGGTAAACTCAAATGAATCTTAAACTTAACTCGCAAGGCGCTTTGTACCCACCCTGGCTTATTTCTCTTATCTCAACTCTTCTGACCACCATCTCTTTAAACCCTGTGTTTCATCTGTTCTCTTGATTCATGGAAGCTATCCGTTTCTTCTCTCTTTCACTGCTATTCCTACTACACAAAATGCTATTCTTTTCCTGTATCTATGCCTGGTCAATTTTCACTCATCCTTCAAGCCTCATCTTAGATGTCATTTCTGGAAAGCCTTTCCTCATCCCCAGGAGTGAACTAGGTGGCCTTTGTCTATGATCTGTCCTGACAGCTTAGTCTGCTTGCATTGACATCAAAGAATACCCAAGGCTGGGTAATTTATTTTATTTTATTTTATTTATTTTTTGAGACAGAGTCTTGCTCAGTTGCCCAGTCTGGAGTACAATGATGTGATCTGGGCTCACTGCAACCTCTACCTACCGAGTTCAAGTGATTCTCCTGCCTCAGCCTCCCAAGTAGCTGAGATTAGGGGCATCATGCTCAGCTAATTTTTTTATATTTTTATAGAGATGGGATTTCACCATGTTGGCCAGGCTGCGCTCGAACTTCTGACCTCAAGTGATCCGCTGGCCTTGGCTTCCCAAAGTGCTGGGATTACAGGCGTGAGCCACCATATCTGGCTAAGACTGGGCAATTTACAAAGAAAAGAGGTTTATTTGGCTTATGGCTCTGCAGGCTGTAAAATAAGCATGGCACAGGCATCTGCTTCTGGTGAGGGCTTGAGGGAGCTTCTAATCATGGAGAAAAGGAAAGGGAAGAAGGCTGTGCAGAGAAACAAGTAAGAGAGAGAGGTGAGAGGAACCAGGCTCTTTTTTAGAAACCAGCTCTTATGGGAATGAATAAAGCAAGATCTCACTTATTACCATGAGGAGGTGATCAAGCCATTGAGAGGGATCTGCTCCCATGACCCAAACACTTCCCATTAGACCCCACCTCCAACATTGGGGATCACATTTCAGCATGAGGGTTGGAGGGGTCAAACAAACCATAGTACCTGCCCTGCATATCATAATTCTTGTCACTGTAATGTAAGTGCCTGAGTTTCCCAGTGGTGGGACCAAGGTGCATTCATCCCTTCATTGCCAATGCATGGTATGGTGTCTGATCCATCCTGGGGGATATTTGTTGAATGACTGAGTGACTAAGCTTTTCACCAAATATTTAGTGCCAGATTATGTGTCAGAGCCCAAAGTTGTAGCCCTGGCTCAGAGGAGGAGGTTTTGAGCACTCAGTAGGGCTGCAGTTGAGTAAATACTGGGCTTGTTTTTCTGTCATGGTGTGACTACAGAAAAAGCACACTCTATGTCTGGGCATAAGGATTATTCTTCTGGCAAAAAAAAAAAAGAGAATTAGTTTTCAATTTTTTTTTTTTTTTTTTTAAGCAGGAAGAATCCCCTTTGTTTTCTTTCCCAACTAAACAATCACACTGAAAACCAATCTCAGAAACATAGTGGAGATGATTTTCCTGGCACAGGGGTATACTAAGTTGCTATTTCTGTCATAAAAAATTACCACAAATTAAGTAGTTTAAAACAACACACAATTGGGCTGAGTATAGTGGTTCATGCCCGTAATCCTAGCACTTTGGGAGGCTAAGACATGCAGATCACTTGAGGCCAGAAGTTTGAGACCATCCTGGCCAACATGACCAGCCTTAAGTGGACATGGTGGCACGTGCCTGTGGTCCCAGCTGCTTGGGAGGCTGAGGCATGAGAATTGCTTGAACCCAGGAGGCAGAAGTTGCAGTGAGCCAAGATTGTGCTAGTGCACTCCAGCCTGGGCAACAGAGTGAGACTTGTCTTAAAACAAAACAAAACACAATTATCAACTTATAGTTCAATAGGTTAGAAGTCAGATGGGTCTCACAGGGCTAAAATCAAGATGTTGGCAGGGCTGAATTCCTTTCTGGATGTTCTGTGGTAGCATCCTTTTTTTTTTTTTTTGTCTTTTCCATTTTCTAGAAACTACAGTTTTGGGGCTCCTGGCCCCATCCTCCATTATCAAAATCAGCAACATTGCATTTCTCTGATCATTCTTCCATAATCATAGCTCCTTCTGACCACAGCTGGGAAAGGTTCCTTATTTTCAGGGTCCTGTGTCATTAGATTGGGCCCATTTGGATAATCATAGATAATCTCCCTGTCTTAAGGTCCTGAACTTAGCCATATCTGCAAAGTTCTTTTGGCATGTAAGGTAACATATCACAGGTTCTAGAGATTAGAACACGGACATCTTTGGGAGGCCGTTATTCTGTCTACCACAGGGAGAAAGAAAAGTAAGATGGGTAGGAGCCTTTCTCTCTGACTTTCCCTTCTTCGACAGCCCTTGTGCCCTCAGTGGTCCTAAGAGCCCTAGAGCAGAGTTAAGACCTCACTGGTCTCTAAGATGCATTGTGGCTCTAATGAAAGGGCCAAAAAGCTGTAGGACCTTGGGATGTTATTTATCCCTCTGTCTTTTTGTTTGAGTACCTGTAAAACAGGGATAGTCTATCTAACTAATAGGGTTGTGCTGAGGTTATAGGAAACAATCTATGTGAAATACTTAGCCCAGTGCATGGCACATAGTAAACATTCAGGAAATGCTAGGTATTTTCATTAGTAGGTGCCCTAAGGTCCTTTTCCATTCAAATACTTGGCTTTATCATCCTAATTTAAAACAAAGCTGCAACAGATGGAATGAGAATTGCTTTTCCTGGGTCATTTAGCCATTACAATAAACTTTTCTGAAAGTTTCACTTATTTCACCTAAAAAAGCACATTTTTGTGCCTGTAGGGCAAAAACTTTTTTTGTTGTTGTTCTTTTAAGCATATGGAAAATATGGTGGGTACCAATGAGAACCAAGAGGCTGGGTGATAGCAGAGTTCTGCTCTCACCAGAAGGCAGTGAGCAGGACCTGGTGTTTATTTAGGAATATATAAAGAGAGCTGAGGCTACAGCTAGGAGACAGTTTATGAAACACAAACACTAGGGAAGTTTACCAAATACTAGGCTTGAATTTTATAGTGTCTGGAACAAGCAGTATGTTCCAGATGACAACAAAAATCTGGCCTTCGAAAGGTAAATAGTCCTTCATGTCACTTTTGAAAACAGGAATGTTCATGGGAGGGGCCCATTCCTGTTTGAAAGATGAGGTTCTTCTTTCTCCTCCTCCAAAGCCTCTTGGGGGTTTTGTTGAGCTGGAACCATCCAGAGCCAGGAGTGTCAATACCCTGAAGTGTATACTCATCCTTTCTGATTCGATCATACCACTTGGGGGATTCTCCCCTCATAGGGACACTCCAAATGTGGGAGAATTTTTATGCACAAAAATGCTTAGTGCGGCTTTATTAGTAATAGCCCTAGATGGAAGGCACCTCAAATTGTCTGGTATTGGAAGGTCTTGGCAAATTATAGCATGTCTTGATAATGAAATAGAAAGTGGCCAATGCTTACAAGGAGCCTTGAATAACAAAAGAAACTGCCAATAGCACAATAACTGAAAAAATAGATACAGGATACACATTTGTATATTTAGTCTAGTTTCTGTGTTGTTAGGAAATACATCAGAACGTTATCTGTGGTTGTTCTCGGGTGTTTGGAGTAAAAGAAAGGTTCCTCTCCCGCTTCTTATTACTGTTTTTCTCTGTCTTCTGTCTTTTACAACTAAATGAATAACCTAGTGTTTAAACGCCTTGGGTATGGAGCCTGGCTGCCTGCGTTTGAACCCTGCCCCCTACTGGCTGGCTGCTGAAACCTGTCTGAATCTCTGTTCTCTTCTGTCACGTGGAGGTAATAATCATTCCTACCTTGCAAGATGGAAGAGATAATCCAAGTGAAGGGCTTGACACAGCACTTTGCAGAGTAATTGCTCACGAGATGCCAGCTGGTATTGTATTGCTATGTTTGGATTTCAAAACTGTTTCCCACAAATCTGAAAATCTTAGAGATGGGGCTGGGTGCTATGGCTCATGCCTGTAATCCCGGCATTTTGGGAGCCTAAGGTGGGCAGATCACTTGAGGTCAGGAGTTCAAAATTATCCTGGCCAACATGGTGAAACCCTGTCTCTACTAAAGATATTAAACAAATTAGCCAGGCATGGTGGCGGGCACCTGTAATCCCAGCTACTTGGGAGGCTGAGGCAGAAGAATCGCTCGAACCAGGGTTGCAGTGAGCCGAGTTGCTCCTTTGTGTTCCAGCCTAGGCGACAAGAGCGAAATTCTGTCTCAAAGAAAAAAAATAAAGTCTTAGAGATTGAAGGCATCTCAAATAGTCTGCTATTAGAGGAAGGACTTGGTAAATTATGGCACGTCTTGATAATGGAATGGAAGGAAGGCAGCCAATGCTTACAGAAGGCCTTGAATAGCAAAAGAAACTGCTACTCTCCTACCTTATTCAGTGAAAGACTTACCCCAAAGGTTTATCAATCGAATTTTCCTTTTCCTAGTTCTTAATCACCTGTGGTATTTTGGAGAGCAACTACATAAAGGAGAGCCTTTAGCAGCTAAAGGCCTTCTGAATGAGAATACTCAATTTTTCTCTTGGGAGAAAAAGCTCTAAGACTGCAGCTGTCTCTTCAGTTGCTGACAATCCCTGCTCTTCTACCTTCTCTAAGCATCAGCTCCCATTCCTCACACTTTGGGAGGTCTCCCTAGATGATCGTCTGTATATCCACCAACTTCATATCTGTTTGGCTGCACATAAAGAAAAGCTGACTAGAGATGTGTAAAGGAGTGTTTAGTCATTAATTGCTGCATAACAAATTGTCACAAACATCATGGCTTAAAGCCATCTGTGGATGAAGAGTCTAGGCATGGTTTGATTGGGTCATCTACTCAGGATCTCACTGGCTGTTATGAATGTGTCAGGTGGGCTGCATGGAGGCTTGTCTTGGGAAGAATCCACTTCCAAGTTCATTCACATGGCTGGCATATTTCTTTGCCACTGTGGGACTAAGTGCCCTGGCTTCTTGCTAATTGGAGGCCAACTTCAGCTTCTAAAGGCCACTCTCACTTCCTAGAGGGCACTTGCTTTCCCAACAAGGCTGCTTACTTCATCAAGTCGGCACAGAGAATCTCTAGAGTAAGCCAGCTAAAAGAAAGCTTTGCACAACATAACATAAGTCACATTCCATCCGCTTTGTCACACTGGTTAGAAGCAAGTCACAGGCCCTACCCATATTCAAGGGGAGTGGAGCACATACAGACTTGACCACCAGCAGGTGGGGATCATGGGGGCTGCTTCAGAGTGTCCAGCACAACAAGGAAGGGTTTGTTTTTTCATAGTGACAAGGAGCTAAGTACAGGCAGATGGGGGTGAGGGATCGTATCCAAGGTGCTATCCATATTTCAGGCTCTTCTGTGTGCTTTGCCATTTTTTACTCTCTGTCTTTCTTTCTCCCCTCCCTCCCTCCCTTCCTTCTTTCCTTCCTTCCTTCGCTCTTGTTGCCCAGGCTGGAGTGCAGCGGCATGGTATCGAATCATTGCAACCTCCACTTTCCCAGTTCAAGTGATTCTTCTGCCTTAGCCTCCCAAGTAGCTGGGATTATAGGCACGTACCACCATACCTGGCTACTTTTTGTATTTTTAGTAGAGATGGAGTTTCTCCGTGTTGGCCAGGCTGGTCTCAAACTCCTGACCTCACCTGCCTTGGCCTCCCAAAGTGCTGGGATTACAGACATGAGCCACCATGTCCGGCCCAGCCTTTTGATCATAAGATGGTTCCTGTAAGCTTCACATCATCCTCTTTCAAAGAGCTTCAAACAATAGATTCCTAGAAGCCCTACCCAGATATCCTCATTCAAAGAGCTTAAACAATAGATTCCTGGAAGCCCTACCCAGACACATGGCCCATTGGCTCTCGCATTTGTACCACTGGGACATTTCTACTGCAAAGGCCATGGGGAAACACAGTTAATAAACAACATCCATGTGACCCCAACAAAAATGGCAAAGTTAGCTGGCATGTGTCTTTTGACCTTCAATACATGGGCACATACGTTAACACTTCCACTGAGGTCTGGCCTATGAATAAGTTACAAAACTTGAATGAGAAAATGCTTAAAAAATCATTTGCGCAGTGCCTGGCACAAGACATCTTCTGAATCAATGTTGCCTCTTTTCATCGTTCCCTACCCATTCCACAGCTCTGACGCCTTTCCTTTTCTGTGTTGCCCCTGCCTCTGGGTTTAAATGCTCCAAACACAGCAGCACTTCCAGAGTTAAGCACCCTGTCAGGCAGACAAGTCTGTATTTATGAAGGAGGAATGTAATAGCCCCAGCTGGAACCCTGCCAGGGGACTAGCGACTGCAACACCCTTATTTGCTCTGGGGAGGAGCAGCTTGGAAACTTTTTATGAGATTCCAGAAGCAGCAAGGTCATCAGTTTTATGGCCATCCCACTTCGTTTGTAAATACGGCCTTTGAATGATAGTGTTTAAGCTCCTTGACACAAACAAGGCTGGTGTTAGATCTGTTGGAATGGGAGATAATAAAATATAATATATTCTGTTCCACGTGACTGCAAGGCGTTTTGAGTAATTTTAGACTCCAACACACCACAACAAACCAGTTGTACATTCAGAGAGCTTGCTTTTTAGATTGCCTCACCATAAAGGCCCTGTGTATGTCTGAGGCAGGTAATCTGATTTGTCAGGTCACAAGCGAAGCAACGCGTGTTTACTATCACACTCATTTTCTAGCCAGCTGCAAGTGTCTGGAGGAAAGCTCTTGGTCAGGCCTGTTTGCTGTGATAAAGTCAAGGCCAAGGAGGAGGGCTGCCTGCTCACCAGGCTCCATGTGTTCTTGTAAATAAGAACCACCCTCTCCAGTGTCACCTGGGCCTCTTTCTCTAATTGCTCACTGGACCGTGGCTTTTATTGTAGTTGAATATTTACTAGGCTGAGCCCAGGAAACAGTCAGCTTCCATTGTCTGGCTGACTGCCACGGTCTGCTCTGAATTGCAGTTGGCCGTGGGTACAAGGTCACCCCATTTTCGGGTTTCTTTATTTTGGGCCAGCCACATGGCAGGAAAGACAGAGCCAGCCTGTGTGTGTGTGTGTGTGTGTGTGTGTGTGTGTGTGTGTGTGTGTGTATGTGTGTGTGTGTGTGTGTGTGTGTGGACTGAGAGGCAGTATGGGCAGAGAAGGCAGGAAGTGGTAGAGAAGCAGAAAGGCACTTCATAAATGAATGAAATTCTCCTTTACAGGCACAATTCCTGATACCAAATACACTTTTGATGAACGTTTGTTGAATGAACAAATGAATAATTCTATTCCTTTAACCAACACTTACTGAATATCTACTATTTGCCAGGCGCCTAAAGCCTGATGATAATATAGAACTTTACAAACAAGATTTGTATTCTCCTGGAAAATGAATTCTGGTTGGGGGATGAAGAGGATCAACAAACAAATGAGCAAGATGTAATTGACAGTGACAAATGCCCTATGAAGAACAGGAGTCAGGGTGTGGAGGTGGAGGGGGCTGGGGACGAAGAGCCACTTTAGATAGGAGACCTTCCTGAGGAGGTGATATTTGAGCTAAGACTTGAATGATGAGAGGGCACTAGTCATGAGATCTCTGGGAAGGTGTGTTTCTGGCAGAGAGAGAACACATTTCTAGAAGGTGTAAGGAAGGCAGAAGCTACAAGAGACCAGAAACTGTAGCTTAGACACTTCAGCTGAAGAGGGGGTTCATCTTTCCTTTAGAACCTGGGCAAAGATTAAGAAATGGAAAAAAAGCTATAAGGAGTAGGAGTGGGAGTAAGGAGTGGTATTGGAAACAAGAGGTTTAATGGAAAGTCTGTTTTCTGAACAGGTGGGCCTTTGCAATGAACTCCTGGCAGCTAGACTGTATCCCCAATGCAGGCAAATTGAAAGGCTATTCTCTAAAGAAATCAGATGGCCCTAGACAAATGACTTCTCTGTTGAGGAACTTAGGGGATCCCCCTGCCTGATCATCCTACAGGGAAGCCTGCTAGTCAGTCCAAGGCTCACTGGGGTACACAGGGCTCCCAAGCAGTCATTTATTCTTTGTAAATAATGACAATTAAGCTTCACTAGACAGATGAACAATGCTTGTGATAAAATTGAATGAACAATGTTTCCATTTAGTAGACTGCTGACCTGTGAAAGTCTTGCTTAGGGCCTATCAGAGTTAGAGGGACCTTGGAAGTTAGAGAGTCATTTGGCTTTGAGCTGCACAGAGCCCTAAAGCTTTCAAAGTTAGGCTTTTAACATTATCTAGAAATGCACATATAGCATTGAAAGAGGAAGTTGTTCAGTATACATAGTTAAACCCATATGCCATTACTGAAATTAATACCCACAGTATTCTGTGAATTAACATATTGCCTAAATCCTAAATTAACCTTTGAATAGCATAAGTACATTGCATTATATTTTTGAACATTAGAAGTATACCTTTGTGAAATATAAACATTTAACACATATCATAATTTCAAAAACCATTTTGGCTGTATGTATTTTGTAATTTGCTAAGAACCTCAAGGAATAGAAGTAGTCTGCCTGCATACCTGAATCATCTGGATTGAAGTTCAAATGCATCCCAAAATGTCATTATACATTTGCAACCGTTTCTTAGATGATTTTCTCTTACCTATGATCAGTACCACTTGCATGCAAATTTGTCTAATTTATCTTTCAGAAGTTCTTATATCTGAGGTTGTGGGAACCCTTTATAATGGACAGAACTAACAGCTTAGACAATGTTGTCAGCATACTCAGGAGAGAGCATTGGGCCTCCCTCAGCACCCTCTTGGAGTCTTTTCTATATGGTATGAGAAGTCCTAGGTAATAAAGATGTAGAATTAAAACCACATTAAAATACAGAAAGTGAATGGAAGAATAGCATATGTCCTGAGAAGCTCTGACTCTTAAATTCAACGCCAGCTTTTTGCTGAATGCCTTCTGTACATATTTCCAAATGGACTTTTGCAGGCTTCCCATTATTATTGCCAGTCAGTTAAAATTCTACCATTTGTCAAGGTGCATCTAAATGCCCTATTTTCTGTGAAGCTTTTCTTGGATGCCTGGCTGGAAGTAATCACTCATTTCCACACGTTCTCATGGTGCATTCATCATATTCTCTCTCTCTCTCTCTCTCTCTCTCTCTCTCTCTCTCTCTCTCTCTCTCTCATCTATCTATCCTCTATCTATCTTCCATCTATCCATATATTTAATTGCCTAGTCAATGCTTCACTCTTTGCTAGGCACTAATATCTGTACAGTGCTTTGTGGCTCACAAGTGACTTTCATGTGCGTTTTCTCACTTAATTCTCAGCAATTCTGTAACTCTCAGCACCTAAGAGACACAGAGCCCAGAGACAAGGCACCCTAAGCAGGTTGACTTCATAAACTGTGGCTACAAGTCAGACAAAGTTATGTGCGATATCCAAAAATCAGTAGCCAAAGAATGCAGGATTCCATTAAGCACAAAGATCTTTAGAGCTAGACTGAGAAGACATTCACATATCTTTAGACTCTATTACATTCAAAAGACTATAACATAAGATCGAAGAGACATATAGAAATCTTAGAAGCCAAAGAAAATATGTAATCTAATCCAGATATTGAGCTGGCCTGGAGTTCCAGATATCTGTGAATAGATGGCTGAATCAGGTGTTGTGTATAACTTGAGTACTGTGATGAGACCATGAATCCTTTGAAGTTATAAAGCCATTGATATAACCACTAAAAATAGAGTTCAGTTGTCACATTAAGGCCACCAAAATCTCTGATAATTGCTATTCCCCACACTTCTTTGGATGATTTGATATTTTTCTTGTTTTTGTGAAAGCCATCACCAGGAAGTCTGAATCTCTAAATCTTATGTCCAGCCAAACAGCTCTTTGAAAGGTAATTTCAGTTAACAAGGTGATATTTGTGTTTCTCACTGGGTGTCTTTAATTTCCTGGAAATCCTAGATTATATATACAAATGTTTAAAATAATTCAAATCATATAAATATTTTTGTATTGAGTCAGACTATATTTTGCATTTCTATATACTTGTAATATTTAAATCAATATTTATGTTATTCTAATTTAAAATATATATTAACAAATTATTGATATACAACTTTCAATGGAAATTCATATCAATCATATTTATAAGCATAATTTATTAGATTAAATATTTGGGAACATTCATTGATCAGACAATTGGGACCCTGAAAGTGAAATTGAATTTCTAAATGTAGTTTAAACTATTTGAAGGAATGTAGTTACCTAAGTTTGCAAATATAATCAAGTATTGGTTAAAGACTCTTTAAAAGTGACTAAAGAAGGTGACATTAAAATTTGCTCCACTTGTAAATGGGAAAATAAAGATTCATAAGTTGAATGTGAAACCCAAAGAGAAAATATGTTTTAAAATTTATAACTTTAATAAATTGACTATTAAAATTCAAGATAAACTCCTCATTCGTCTTTTCAATGCACAGAACTTGTGCATTGAAACTCTCAGGGCATCAAAATAACCTATATTCAAAGAGGTGTCCTCCCAAGGTCACATGGCTCATAAGTGGCACAGTCATAACTTGAGCTCAGAGTCCAGGCCCTGTATCTTTTGGTTGAACCTTGCTGCCTTCTTGACTGCATTTTCAATATCACCTGTATAGCACCTGTAACATTTTGCCTTTGATTTTGGGTTATTTATGTGTGTCTACTTGCCTTTTCCCAGCTGCCAACAGTAAGGTCAGACATGGGGTAGAGGTGGGGGGAACTCAATAAATGTGTCAGATTCAAATGGTTGTAACCCATAAACAGCCTCTGAGAAAGGGTATCTGGATGGTGTGGGGGATAGATAGAGAATGTTATCTTTCTATGATACTGTTTAGCTTTAAGGGGGTCTGAGTCTGCAGCCTTGAACTCCAGAGATCCGTGCTCTGATGAAGTGAATGTAAACTAGCCCTGTGCTGCTTGCCTTGTTTCAGATTTAATTCCATGGATAACCTTCTTACTGCTCTCAGGATAAAGAATAAAATCCTTCCTGTGCTCAGGGAGACCAGTATTGTCTAGCCCCTGCCCATCTCTCTAGATTCTTATTTCACCTGCTCTGAATACCCTGGCCTTCATTTAGTTCCTTGAACAAACCGAGATTTTCCCTAGATGCAGGCAGGTCTCCATATTAGCCACTGTTAGAGCTCTCTAAACCTCCTCTCCTTCACAGCACTTGCTAGAGGTTGTAATTATCCATTTTCATTTGTAGTTATTTAATATATTCCTCATATGGAAGGTCTTTAGCTCTGTGCACAGTGCCTGCTTTGCTCACCTTTATGTTTGGTGCACAGTAGGGCTTTAATAAATGCAGACTTCTATTATTATTATCTTTACATTTTAATACATATCTGTTTTTCTGATGGATGAATGAATGAATATATGGGAATCGATTTTATGGTGATCTTTTGGACTTGCCTGCTCTCCACTCAGCCGGGAAAGATTTTAGATGAAATCTTATTAGACAGATAGGGGACATGATGTCTGAGATTCCTTCCAGGCCAATGAGCCTTTTACTTCAGGAAGGCTGTTTGTCATTTTGCTTTAGCCATTGCTTTTATCATTCTCATGGGGGATCTGTGGCTGTGTGTGTGTTTGCATGTGTATAGGGGTGTGTGTGTGTGTGTGTGTGTGTGTGTGTGTATCACCAGAAAGAAAGAGAGAGAGACAGAAAAAGAGAAAAAGTGTGCTGGCATGCAAGGTGATGGGAAATGACCCAGGTAGGCCCCTGGAAACGACCTTGGTTTCCCTGCTTACCTCATTCAGGCAAGTGAGCTCTCATTTGGCAGGGAGTGCATCAGCTGAAAAATGTCAAGCCCTGAACATCAATGAGTTTTGTATTTCCAAATGATGGGTTTATGATTAAACTCCAATAACTCAAATGCACCATCCGTGAAGGATGCCAGTTCCAACTGGTAATTCTTGTTCTCTTTAATCCCTTCCCCTCTTTATTTTTCAGTCAGTGCCTCAAAATCCCTCAAACCACAGACATGGATGGGTGTTTAATCAGATTTTCTGATGACATGTAGACGCTTACCTTCATGGGTAATCATCTACATTACCTATCCTGAAAATTGTGGAAAAAGACACCAAAGAGCATGAGGCTAGTGAGGGAGACAGGCTGATCTTAAAACTGGGATCCTTGCTGTCTTCCTTGGAAATACTAGAGTAATCCTCACCTCTAGCTTGATGGAGACAGCTAGACAGTGAATTCAACTGGTTCCTCCTTCTCTGGTTGGTGGAGGTTGCTTGGTCTTCTGGGATTAAAAGATAATATTTTAAAATCTCCATCCTAAAAATGTTCACTGTATCCTGCCTGGCTTCTCTTCCCCTCCCCTAAGAATATCACCATTTATTAAGTACTGAAGATTGGCAAGGCATGAATTCCTGTGTTAGTTCAAATTACACCCAACAATTCTGTGAGGTAGGTGTTATTGCATCCACTTTCCCAGCAGGAAAACGGAAATGCAGAATTTTGTAACTTGCCTGGCACATACCATTATGAGGTGGCCGAACCAGCGTTCTTAATCGGGGTTGTCAACTCCAAAGCCTGTTTTCCTTCTAACTGAGCCTGGGAGAGACCCAAGGGAGGGTTCAGGTGGCTGATCTTTTCCCCTCCTTTACGGAGACCTGCTTTGTGGGAAAGGTCTCTCACTCACTGTGCTTGTTTGTTCTGTGTCTACCTTACTAATTCCTATTTATATTCAGAAGCCAGGCTGATTCTTGTTCCAGATACATCAGTCCCTGTAAAAGCAACCAGCTGTCTCCCAGGCCCTTCACTTTCTCAGTGATAACATCTTCATTCTTGCTGACTGAGAGCTCTGTTTGAAACAGTGAGGTTGGTAGTGAATCAATGAAGCTACCCAGTAATGACCCAAAATGGAGTTTGAAAGCCCACTGGGGGTTGAAATGTCCAAGAAAGTGTAATTCAGTTTTCTGCTTATCTTTGTGTGTTTTTAAGATGTTCTAGTTGAGATTTTTCTGGTTGATGAATGGGTTTCAGGTGAACTCTGTTCAGATGGGATTGAGGGGAGGATATGGAAAAACAGTTTCATTCTCTCTTTGATGAGATGATTGAGCTGAGCATGTGGGTGGTGAGATGGGTGCAGTAAGAGGAGGAATTCTGGAAAAAAAGCAATAAAAATTTCAGTTCTTTTAAAAATGCGTTAGCTGATGTGAGGACAGTGTTGCTTATATAATGTGGGTATCACAGCTTTCCACGGTGGGGATTCTTCTAGCATGTGTCTGGGTTGATCCACCGACATGGCTAAGACTTTTCAGTGGCTTGCAAACTAACACATTAAACTAATGGACTTTTTCTGTATTGCTTCATTCAGAAGAACGAAGCATGCCCAGGGCAGTTTGACATGTTCCTATTAAGATACAGTGTTTACCTGACTTCACAGTATCTTATTTTTCTCATTTTAAACTTTCAAAGTCACTCAAATAATTAAAAATAATCCCATGTTCTTTTAGACATTTTCTATAAGGAAAACATTTATTTAAAAAAATTTGATTATGAGAGCAGACTATATTTTTTATTTGTTAGTATAACATTATCCTCATTCCAAGGCTGCAAATACTTTATTACATCATTCTTTCATTGTCTCACATTTATTGAGCATACATTTTTATTCTATTAGATGAATGAGCAGTTATTTAGTTAATACATCTCTCATTGTTAAGAATTTTGATAGTTTACAATATTTTGATACTATAAACATTGCTGTGATAAACTTGCTTATATGTATACAGGATTATTTTCTTAGATTAAATTTTCAGAAGTGGAACTGCCAGGTCAAGAGTGGCATACCTACTTCTGAAAAGGTATGTTTAAATTCCTCTTTAGAAAAGTTATACTAGTTTAACTTCATCCATGACTGTGCATTTCCCTGTTCTTCTGACCACAGAGACTTATTTTGTGTGTGTGTGCCTATGCTTACCCAGAGACTTCTTAATCTACTAGTAAGTGGTATGTTAAGAAAACTGACAAAGTTGGAGACTTTAAATACTGTTCAGGAATCTCAACTTAAGAAACACTCATAGACAATAAGTAGTGAGGCATTCTGCAAGCTTGTGAGAGCACATACACCACTAAGACCAGCCACTGTTCGCAAGAAGCCCACTGCATCGCCAGGGAATTAGATGTGGAAGGGCAGAGTGTGTCTGGAGAAATGCTGGCAGACTGGCAGGGCAGGAGCAAAGCAGAAGAAGATGGTGTTAGGATGGGGAAAGAAGGGCGAAAGTGAGGCCCTTGACTTCTCTAAGCAGCTGGACCGTTCTGTTTGCTGTAAATAGACATAAAGGCTTGTGAGAAGGGGAATGTTGTGAGCAGATTTGATTTTTTGAAAAATCTTTCTAGTTCTCTCTTCTTAACCCTTCACCTCTTTATCATCTGTTTGCTTTTGCTTCCTTTGGGAAGCAAGAGGAGAGGGTTGAGAAAATCCATGGTTGTTTTTGTCTGCATGTATTATTTACTTCCTAACTAAAAGTTGAGGATAGAGAAGAATTCTTTTTTGTGTTGGCGTCCATGTGGAAAACTAGGGGAGCTTAAGAATAAAACAGAGGGCTGGTCAGAAGTACTGATCACCTCATGATGCAAAATTAATAGCATATTCCACCTTTTTTTTTTGGTCTGGAACTAAGAAAAAAGAAGATTAATTTTGGAAAAATTACTCATTTAGCTTTTTCTTTCTTAAAAAAATCACATTTTCTATTTATAGTTAAAAGTTCATCATTTAAAAAATTAAATAAATGATAGTTTGACCCATGTTTCAGGAAATTAATTATGCATTGCATTATGTATAAAGATAAATCAATACCACAGTCATCCAGTTCTGCAAAGAATGTTGTATTTGAAAGTCTAATGAGTTAGATTTGGACACTAAAGTAGAAAGAGTAACTCAAAGGAAAGAAGGAAGGAGAAAGGTGAAGGAAGACAGAAGGGAAATGGAAAGCTTGAACATGTTTTCTCAAGTCCTTTTTTGAAGCACAGGCTCTCTGTAGAATCTTTTTTTCTACCTCTCTGAATAATCTGTTAGAAACAGACTGAAATTCATAGCAAACTCATAATCTCATTAAGTTCTGGTATCTGTGACTTTGTATTGCCTTCTAAGAGATCATACAGAAGGCAACTCAAGATCCATAAAATTCTGTCCTCTGACATGACATGTGGCCAGAGTGTATCCAAAACTTGGAGCCTTATTCACTTTTGATCTTTACTCCTGGACCCTGGAGAAGACGTAAGATAACACATATGGATGTGCTCTGGAGAATAAAAAGAAAATTTCTTACAAATGACAGCTTAAAAAAAAGTGTGTGTGTGTTTTTTTTTTTTTTTTTTTTTTTTTTTAAAACGTTAGTTTAACATAATGCATTGAGACACACACAGGACTCAGTGAAGCAGTGATCTGTTATTTCCAGCACAGAAATCTCCTGGTAACATACCCCATCTCTCTCACGTTGTCACCAATACAGAATGAATCCCAAGTGATATTTATTGCACTAACCCTGCTGTGCAATAAACTTTGCTGATGACAAGTGGTTTTTCTTAAATATTTGTTTCCAGTTCTTCCAGAGATATAGACCATACTTTTTTTGGTTTACACGTGTACATTTCTCCCCAAATAGCTAAAACCAGGCTTACTCATGATTCTTTTAGTAAGAATAATGTTTACTAATTGTTCTTACAATATCTTACATGTTGACTACAAGTTGTATTGACTCTTGTTTAAAACTGAATAATAATATAAACAGTAGTTACATTATCTTTCTATTCAAGAATTTCTGATAGGGCCAACATTGTGTATGATCAGTGGGCTATAATCTGCTAGCATAAATCTCTCATTTTGTAGAAATAGAAGGGTCATTTTTTTGCACTGTTGTTTTATGACACTTATTTACACAGATATGTGGCATAAGTTTATTACACAAATTAAAGAAATATCCAGGTGATTTTCTTTTCTGGGTTCTAGCTTTAAGCATTTGAACCTCTCAACCATCACTCCTTTAAAAAGTTCAGGCCAGGCAGGGTGGCTCATGCCTTTAATCCCAGCACTGTGGAAGGCTGAGGCAGGCCAATCACCTGAGGTCAGGAGTTCGAGACCAGCCTAACCAACATGGTGAAAACTCATCTTTACAAAAAAATTAGCTAGGTGCTGTGGTGCATGCTTGTAATCCTAGCTACTGGGGAAGCAGAGGCAGGGGAATTACTTGAGCCTGGGAGGCGGAGGTTGCAGGGAGCTGAGATGGTGCCACTGCACTCCAGCCTGAGCAGCAGAGTGAGACCCTGTCTCAAAACAAAACAAAACACCCGAAAGTTCAATAAATTTTCCTGAAGAGATCTACCCCTACCCCCACATTTTAATCTCTGATAGTGTAATGAAGTTATTTTCTATGTACCGCTGAAAACTCCCCAACTTTCTTTAAATTCTGCTGGTTTGGATAGGCCCCTGATGTCCTATTTGAGGCTAACCTAGTAAGGGGAAAGACTGTTAGATTACAAGAGGTCATTGGCTTAGGCTCTGATAGCGGGATGCTAGATCTCGGCTGAGATGAAGGGAATTGATGGACCTGTCCTGGATGGGATTATTGATGGTGGACCCGAGTTGCCCAGAGCTGACCTTTCGGTCTTCGAATCTAATATAACATGGAAAACCCCTCCCAGAGTCATCCTTCTTCACAGCAGTGTCAAGAGCCTTCTGTCTGAATATCTGACTTGTGTGGAGCATTACAATAGAAACAGGGCATACTCTGAGAGAGGTGATGTTTACCATGAGCAGAAAGAGGGCCGATGGAAAGTCCCAGCTTATCTAAAACCCAGGAACCAGGCCTCGAGATAACAGCACACTGTTTTTAAAACATTTACATCCAGAAAGAAGAATTTAACAATGTGCCACAGCATGGCCTTTGTGGCATTAATTGGGTCTTTCTTACCACTGCCCAACCCTGAAGGTCTATTTTGGAGAGTACCACAAGGTGGTTGGGAAAAGAAAATTGATATAGTACTTATGAGTCTAAAATTTTTAGCAACTGGCAATAACAAAGTAAGATAATCTTGGTTGTAGAGAAAGTGATATTAAATATGAGGAAGGAGATTTATTCATAAATATTCCCTCCTTACTTCTTTTTTTTTGAGATGGGGTTTCACTATGTTGGTCAGGTTGGTCTTGAACTACTGACCTCAGGTAATCCACCCACCTCAGCCTCCCAAAGTGCTGAGATTATAGGCATGAGCCACCATGCCCGGCCCCCTCTTCACTTCTTGATAGCAACTATCAATGTGAGGGCCTGCAATTCTCAATGCTTTGCAAAGACTTGCAACAACCTTGATTGTACCATCTCCTTACAGATGAGAAAACTGAGGGTCAGAAAATTTAAATAATTTGCCTGTGGCACAAAACTGCATATACAAATACACATGCATACACAGAGGCTATTTTGATTAAGTGGGATGGATGAATTGTATGAATAAAACAATGAGAATCTGCATACTCCACTGTTACAACCTAGAGACCAATTAGTGGACAGACAAGTAAATAGCATAGTTTTTTTCTCAAAAATAATAATGAACAAGTCAATATCAGTGAATTTTGTGAAAACAGTCAAGACTCAATCCCATACCTTTTTCATCTTCACCTATTGCCCTGAACAGTAACAACTGAATGCTGTTACTGGTGAAAATGGTGCCAAGGCCCCATGAGATTTTCAGGTTACAAAGAACACTACTGTCATGTTTGCTGACTTTGACTTCCAGAGCACTACAGTGGCTTCATACTTTCTGGAAAGAGCTTCAACTGAAAATAGCAGAATCATGAACCTTATCTTGCTTATTCGTCAGTTAATGACAGCATTCTAGTTCATTAAGGTTCCTCTGTATTTATTTGGTAGATTTCAAGGAACAGGATGGACGGGTGACTGGAGCGGAGTGAAAGGAAGTAGGTAGCAAATGAGGCTGCAGAGGTGGCAGAACCAGCTTACAGTATGATTTGTGGGCCCTGCCAAGAATCTGGGATTTTACTACATTGCAAAGGGAAGCTACTAAGGAATCTGAAGCCAGGGAGTGACATGATCTGATGTAAAATTTAAAAAGATCATCCTAGCTGCTTTGTGTACTTCATGTTTGTCTAGTGAATACATTGGAAGGGGACAAGAAAGGCCAGGATAGTTTGGACTTGGGTGGTGGCAATAAAGGTGGAGAAAAGTGGATGGACGGATTTGAGATATATTGGAAATAAGAATTATAGGATTTGATGATGGATTGAATGTGGGAAGGCAAGAAAGAAGAGTCAAGAATGACTCAAGGTTTTTGGCTTGAGCAACTGAATAGATAATGGGACATTTTCAGATGGAGAAGACTGCCAGAGGAGAAGGCTTGAAGGAGATAACCAAAAGTTCAGTTATGGATATGTTAAGCAGATATCCAAGCTCAGGCATGTAATAAGTAGCAGGAGGTATTGATTAGGATGTCAAAGGAACTATCTGGAATAGACAGTCATTGGCATATGGGTCGTCTTTGAAGCCTTGGGAATGAGGAAGAGCCTTATGTTTAAAATGTCAAGTGAGAAGAAAAATGGATGCACAGCTATGCTTTGAGTATTCCAATATTTAGCAATTTACTGGAGGAGATGAAGTAAATAAATGAAACCGAAAGACTGCTAAGGAGGAAACCAGAGGAAGGATACTTTGAAAAGGAGGGAGTAGTCAGTTAAATCATTTGAGATCAAGGAAGACCAGGATTACAGTGTCAGGTTAAATATGCACTTACTAGAGAAAGTTACATGCCTTGAGTAGTCTCAAAATTAAGGATTTGAAAAGATTTCAGGACATATATTGGGCAAATAGTAAAAATTTACTTTTAGTTTATAGAATATAAAAGCCCTTTAAGACATTTCTCAATCTAGGCAGATTACTGGTGTGGTGGGGGTAGGACTTGGGACAAAGTTAGGACTCCTTTTCCAGTTGAGAGTACCTAATGGACAATTTGCACAGAACACACAATTCTTGGCAAAGCGCTTCGTAAGTAAGGAGGGAGAGAATTCAGGGAACATTCATTGCAAAATCTAGAGCCGTGTGGACAGGGCAGAGAGTATTGCCTTTATGGTCACAGCACAGTTATCAGGCATGCTTTTCTTTTTTTTTTCTCTTTCCTCTTCTTTTTCTGATGTTTAGCTCCTCTTTTTTTTCCATTTCAATAGGTTTTCAGGGAACAGATGGTGTTTGGTTACATGGGTAAGTTCTTTAACGGTGGTTTCTGAGATTTTGGTGCACCTGTCACCTGATGGTCACAGCAGAGTTATCAGGCACCTTTTCCATCTTCATTTAACAGTGTCTTTTGAGAGAAGATCCAACAGGAGGATCTTGAGGGCATTAAAGATCATATTAGGTTTTAAAGACTAGATCTTGCTTTTGGGGTCCTGACCAGGGCCTGGGGTTCTTTTTGGGAGTGAGGGAAGAAGACTGTCATCTTCTAATGTGATTAGCATCAAGATTTCCCTTCAGGTGGATTTGAAAATAAACTGATCAAACCTGTTTTGCCCAATTTAGGCTTCTTTTGAGATAGAAACAAAAAAAAAACACAAAACACAACAAACTTGAAGACCAAAATAGGACAGGAGCTTATATCAGAAGGAGATTAAGAGACTTCTGCCAATCACTGCAGAGAACCAGAAGGACACACATGCACAGTTAGAGCGAGAACAGGGCACACAGATCACGAAGAGAAGCTCACAGCACTGGATCTGGAGAATAGGATTTTGTGGAGTAGAGATCACACACTGGAATTCTCCCAGGAGAGTAGCTTTATTTATGGAGGACCAAAGTTTTTCTAATTAGGTCCCAGACCCTTCCCAGTATCCTACAAATCAGGAAAATAATGCACATGGAAAAGAAAAGAGTTAAGGACATGGATGGTTTTATTTGCAGTGTAAGAGCATTTGAGTTTCTTTGAATTCCCCAAGTCAGTCCAGGATGAAGTTAATGTCTCTTTTAGGGAATAGCAGTATAAATACCAAGGAGAACCCTCTCACTGAAGGATAAAAACATTAAGAAAATGCAGCCTTTGTGAACGTTCCTGCTACGTATGGTTGGGCTCTGGTGCTTCCATTAATGTCAAGATAACAACATTAAGTTCATTCATTAGTTCAACAAATATTTACTGAGTATCTATCATGTGCTAGGCACTGTGCTGAATGCTAGAGACACAGATTGAAATGAAGCAGACAGGGTCCTTGACCTCTTGGTACTTAGATCCTGAAGGTAAACACAGACAATAAACAGGTAAATAAAAAAGCAATTAATAATATAATTTCAGTTAGTGATAAGGAATGGGAAGAAGACAAACGCAAGAGTTCTGGGTAGAGAATGCCTTGGGGTGGAGTGCAGATTGTTAGAGTTTTACTGGTGATGAAAAAAGGCTTTTCTGAGATGATAACCTTTGTACTGAGATAAGAAGGAGCCAGCTATATACAGTTCTGGGGAGGGAAGTTATCAGGCTTACAAAGCTGCAACTGCCAAGACTGTTGGAAGTTTGAAAAATGAAAAGAGTCCATGTGGCTGGAGCTTAGTGCGAAGGAGAAGAGTAGACAATATGTTTGGAGAAATACTCAGGGAATAGACCAAGTAGGGGCTTTAGGGCCAATGATAAGGGTTTGAATTTTGTCCTAAGTGAAATAGGAAGCCCTTGGAGGTTTTGAGTAAAAGAGCGTTGTGGTCTAGGCTAAAAGAACACACTGAAGAGAATGAGAAGAATGGATTGAAGGGCACGAAGAGTGAATATGGAGATGGGTTAGGAATCTTTACGGTAGTGGTCTAGGCAAGGACAAAATGGGGCTCAGGCTAAAGGCACTGCAATTTAGAATCTGAGCTGGAGGAAAACTTCGTTTTCAACATAGGTTGCATAAAGCCCTAGGTTTTGGAGAAAGTGCATCAGGACTGGCCAAGGCAGCAAAGAACTGAATAGGTGGAGCCACTGACTTGCACTTGGGGTTGCCTCAGGGTCAGAGCTAATTACAGGGGATCTGATAACTGGGGGCTACAAGTGAGGGGGATTACAGTGCTTTCAGAGAGAGGTGTGTTGGTAAATGTTTAACAGCAGACACTAGTGGGAGGGAGAAGGCTGGATTTGTGGTGTTTGCCAATTAAACACTGCAAATGATCCCACGGTTGTTGATTTCAAGCTGCCAAGGTGATGCAAAATGGGGAAGGGATACATAAAATTGGCCCCTTAGAGCCTGTGCTACTGACCCCAGCCCACCACTGAGCACCTTCCTCACATCTATTGCTGGCTCTGGCTAGTACACTACACTTTGAGAACGGGGCTGCTGAAGCCATAGCAAAGAGTAGAGTGGAACCAGGCTCAGTTGTCACACTCTCCTCTACAGTCACAGGGCATGTGGACAGCTGGACCTTCCTCCTTACAACTAGATAGCTCCCTGCTGTTCTTTCTGGAGTGGGTATGGGTAGGACGTTTCTAAAACAGCCCCTGCTGCCTCTATCTGCACCTGCAGTTCTACCATTAGTAAATACTTCTTTCCTTTTTCTCTGAAGTTCTTTAAGAAATTGAGAGGTTTTCAGGCAGCAGGTTCCCAGCATTTTTATGTGGGCCCATTTGGCAGACTGGAGAGAGAGACCTTGAGCTGAGCAGGTATAGGTAGGAGCTAAGGCACTCAGATAGTCTGGGGTCAGTGTGATCATTCCTCACAATCTGCTCATTTAGTGAGGCCCCCCCCAAAATAGGGGAGGAGGCCAATTAGATTCTTCTTCTGCTGAAGTCCTTGGGTAAAGCCTATGGTTAAAAGACTGTCTGTCCTAGTGAATGAGTCTAGAAAATTGACTTAGACAAAGGGAGGTCCAGGATAGTTCTAAAAGATTCTCTTCTACCTTACTTACATCATAGCCCAAATCAACTCCAGATGACATTACACTTGATAGGCAAAACCTTAAACATTTTAGAAGAAAATATAGAATATCCATATGATCCAGAGGCAGGAAATGATTTATTAAATGAGGCTCATAAAGTACTTAACACAAAATATATAAATTCAACCACATTAAAATTAAAATTATGTTCATCAAAAGGCAGCATGAAAAAAGGACTAGCCTCAAATTCCTCAAATTGGGAGAAGATATTTGTGATGTAATTAATTAATTGTGATTAATATACAAAATATTTTTTAAAAATCCTGAAATCTGAAAATCAAACACCACATATTCTCACTCATAGGTGGGTGTTGAACAATGAGAACACATGGACACAGGGAGGGGAGCATCACACACTGGGGTCTGTGGGGGGCGGGGAATAGGGGAGAGACAGCAGAGGGTGAGGAGTTGGGGAGAGAGAGCATGGGGGGAAATGCCAGATATAGGTGATGGGGAGGAAGGCAGCAAATCACACTGCCATGTGTGTACCTGTGCAACAATCTTGCATGTCCTTTACATGTACCCCAAATCCTGAAATGCAATAAAAATAAAATAAAATAAAAAACCCCTGAAATCTACATGAACAATGCAAACAAACATAGTTAAAAGAGAAATGGGAAAATTACACGAACAGGGAATTCACCAAAGAGGAAACATAAATAGCCAACAGTCATATGAAAGATACTTATCTCATTAGTAGTAGATACTGTATTCCACCCATCTTATTCCAACTAGATTGGCCATTTTTTTTTTAATCCTAACAGTACCAAGTGTTGGATAAAATATGGAGTGATGAGACTTACATACTGCTGGTTGTAGAACTGCTGGTGTAGAAATTGGTACAGTCACTTTGGCAAGCAATGTGATACTATTTTGCAAATTTGAAGTTAGACACACTTATAACTCAGAAATTTCAACCCACGTGCATCCTCCAGAGCAGGGTTTCTCAAACTCAGCTCTGCTGACATTTTGATCTGGATCATTCTTTGTTGTGCAGGGCTGTTCTGTGCTGGTTAACAGCATCCTTGGCCGCTAGCTTCTAGCCAGTAGAAGGCCTCTGTCCCCAATTCTCTCCAGAGATCCCTCTGGTTGTGATGACCAAAAATTTGTCTAGATATTTTCAAGTGTCCCTGGAGAGGGAAATTGCTCTGATGAAGGACTACTGTTCTAGAGGAACTGTTTCACATGGGTGCCAGGAAATATTTAAAGAACTTCATAGCAAAATTCTTAACAATTAAAAACCTCTGGAAGGCACTCACACGTTGATCAACAGTAGAATGGATACATAAATTGTGGAATATTTACACAATGAAATACTATGCAGTAGTACAGATGAATGAGCTAATGAGCTACAACTTTGGAAATCTTTGAAATATAATTTTAAGTGAAAAATCAAACTACAAAAGAATGTAATCTGCATGATTCCGTTTATAAAACATCTAAAAATGAGTGCAACCAAAAAAAAAAAAAAGGAATTTCTGAAGATATAGACACATGCAATAAAGCTTGAAAGAGAAACTAAGGGAATGCAGAAAGCAAAATTTAAGATAGTGGATACCTCTTGGCAGGGAGGTGTGGGGTGGGGTCAGGGAAGCACACATGTGTATTTTCTATTTTTTTTTTTTAAATTAAGGGGTGGATTATTTTGTGTTTATTTTTATGCTTTATTTCTTTGTGTGCTACATACATTCTTTTATATGTAATAATTTTATAAGAAAAAAGTTGAAAAGGGAGAAGGAATTACAAAATATGTGTAGAAAGAGAAACAAATTGGTCCAAAGAGTGCCAGAACTACTTAGCTGAGGTGAGAGAACCACCTGTGGTTTTGAGAACAGAAAACACAGGAGTGTTCCTTGTCTGTCAACCCTGTACCCTGAACTGAGTGGCCTCAGGGTTACAATGTTTGAAAATTCGCCCCTTGCCCTTAGGGCCTTAGTTTCGAAATCTGAAATAAAAATAGTGGGTCCTGGATTAAAAGCCAGGGTTAGTAAATACATGTATATCCTATTCAATTTTATGCTCCTGGCAGATATGAATAATTCATTGCAACATACATTCTTTCTGGGAAGAGGCCTCCCAACTGATTTCAACATAGAACTTCAGGTAATTGATCACATGTAGCAAAAGAAAATAGGTCTGTATTCCTAAAACTTGATCTCTGAAGGCTCTTAAAGATTTTTCCCTTCTCATCCCTCAATCTTCTACTTAGTCACCCTAATTATTTTGAGAGTTCTTTAAATGAAGGGACTATGTCTCATTTCCATTGTACCAGCCATTTTCATTTCTCAAGGCCAATGGACAATAAAGTTTCAGTAAATACTGGCTATCTGGAAAGCACTTTCTCTTCTACCTTTTGCACCATTCACATCCCAGATCAAGAATGAAGCAAATCTGCCAGAGCCCATTAAATGGTTCCTGCTGTTTATGTACTAACCCCATTCAGTATGCTAGGGCCATATTAAAAAGGCCCAGCCTTGGTTTCTGCTGGAGGTTTGTGAAAAGGACAAGAGAACTTGGAGAAGCCATGTGCAGGAGTGAGGAGAAGAAATGGGCTCAAAATCTGTCAAGAGTGCCTCTCTTAAAAAGTTGATAGAGGATGTGGCATGAAGGGCTCTTTAAGGATAATATTACAGAGAAATAAAGGCAGTAGAAATGGCATCAGGCAGATTAAACACACTTCTCTCTGTTGACTTTGCTAACTCACATCGTCTCTCCAGGCTGCTCCTCCTCACCTATTAACTGTCAAAAGAAGGAGGTGGTTTCTTTCATTCTTTGACACCAGTTCAATGGACTGAAATTGAGCTTGTGTGCAAGACAGCTAAAACCTGGAAGGACATTTAACAAACAAGTACTGCACGCCCTCCAGTGGCAGAAAACCAGTAAGTCAAGTGGTAATTTTTGCCTCAACTAATTTTTGGAAGTATTATAATTTTTTTCTTTTGCTATCAACTAGATATTCAGGATTCTATACAGACTTTTAAAAAACACTTAGATGCTTCACAGGAGTGTTATAGAATTTTATCAATTCACAAAATGTCAGAGCTGAAATTAATCAAAAATAATTTATCCAATTTTTATTATACCTAAGAAGAAATGAAAGTTCAGAGAGGTATAGGGAGAGGGCTGATACTATGACCTCTGTCCTTTGGCTCAAATTCAGTGTTTGCTTCATTTTTTTTTTTTTTTTTTGAGACAGAGTCTCACTCTGTTGCCCAGGCTGGAGTGCAATGCCATGATCTCCACTCACTGCAACCTCCGCTTCCCAGGTTCATGGGATTCTCCCACCTCAGCCTCCCAAGTAGCTGGGACTACAAGGCAGGTGCCATCACAGCCAGCTAATTCTTTTTGTATTTTTTTTTTTTTTTTTTTTTTTTTTTTAGTAGATATGGGGTTTCACCGTGTTCGCCAAGCTGATCTTGAATTCCTGACCTCAAGTGATCCACCCGCTTCAGCCTCCCAAAGTGCTGGGATTACAGGTGTGAGCCACCATGCCCAGCCTGTTTTTGAGCATTCCCAATGAGCATGGCACCATGTTGGCTCTTACTGGGGGAATAACGATAACAGTAGCCAATTACTGAGTCTTACTCCGTGCTGGGCACTATTCTAAGGGCTTCATGTTGATTATCTTATTAATACTCACCATCAGTCTATGAGATGGGATTATTGTTCTTATTTTGTAAATGCAGAAACTGAGGCTCAAAGTGGTCAGAAGGGAGTTACTAAAAGAAGTAGATGATACGCACCTGCCCTCAAGCCATTTATACTCTGGTCAGAAAGACAAGGTTCTTTATCTTAGCTGGAAGGAAAGATATATCTGTTACTGACTGTGGCTAATTTGTCTAGGACACACAGAGTTTTGGAGATAGGACAGTAAGGTCCCAGAAGGGATGTGAGTTTTCTCGGTGGATTTCTCTGTAATGCTGCTGTATGGGACTCACATCAGTCCTCCAGGTTTCATCTCACATGACCATTCCTATAAGCAGTGCCTGCTCGCTGCAGTGCTCTATCTAGTGGACAAATTTAAGCTCAGGAGGAATTATGTTTGAGCAATGAGTGATTGCTGCTATGGTTGAGGGATAGGGGGTGGTTGGCATATAACACATATTTGCCATAATTGCTCTAAATGAATTAAAAAATTCAAAGCCTACCCGTCTTCCAGTGTTATCTACAGACACAGAAGGGCATCACCTAGTTGTTATACTCAGGCCCCATCCCAGACCCACTGAATGAGAATCTTCATCCTAATCAAAGCCCCAAGGAATTTATGTACCTATTAAAGTTGAAAAGAGCTGCTATAAAGCCTTTTTTTTTTTTTTTGCAAATCTAGTTGTGACATTTCAGAGGACAAGGACAAGACTTGACTTCTGCTATATATAATTCAACGATGTGATTATTTTTGCTTTTTGCCACATTTGTTAATTTTATTTTTAAATTATCATACAGTGAAATGGACTTTTTTGCTGTACAGTTCTATGAATTTTAAGACATGTATAGATTTGTGTGACCACCATCACAAGGAGGATGCAGTACAGTTCAGTAAGCCCCCATACTCTCTTGTGCTATCCCTCAGTAGGCACACCTGCCCCATCCTTAATCCTTGCTGATTACTGATCTATTCTCTGCTAATATAATTTTGTCTTTTTTACAATGTCATTATAAATGGAACCATACAATGTGCAACTTTTTGAGACTGGCTTTTTCCATTCAGCATAATGCCTTTCATAACTGGATTTTAATAGCATATTTATTTCTTTTTCCCAGCTGTAAAGAAAATACTGTAGCATAACATACTGTGACGCCATAGAAAAATGCTGATTTCACTTACATAAATGTTGAGGCTAGATGATTCCAGGAATATATCAATATATTCCCTCCAGAAGGTCTATGCATATTTAGGTGTGACTGTATATGGAGTTTACTTCCTAGGCACACTCAACTGTTACATGGTATTTGCTCTACTTCATAAAATGCTCATTCGTATTCTTATTAGGCTAACATTTGCTTTATTACTCTTTTTTAAAATAACATTTTAGGTTGGGTGCAGTGGCTCATGCCTGTAATCCCAGCACTTTGACAGGCCAAGGCAGGGGGATCACCTGAGGTCAGGAGTTTGAGACCAGCCTGGCCAATGTGGTGAAACCCAGTCTCTACTAAAAATACAACACTTAGCTGGGCGTAGTGGCAGGTGCCTGTAATCTCAACAACTCAGAAAGCTGAGGCAGGAGAATTGCTTGAACCCAGGAGGTGGAGGTTGCAGTGAGCTGAGATTGTGCCACTGCACTCCAGCCTGGGCCACAGAGTGAGACCCCATCTCAAAAAAATTAAAGGGGGCTGGGCACGGTGGCTCACGCCTGTAATCCCAGCACTTTGGGAGGCCGAGGCAGGCGGATCATGAGGTTGGGAGTTTAAGACCAGCCTGCCCAACATGGTGAAACCCTGTCTCTACTAAAAATACAAAAATTAACCGGGTGTGGTGGCATGCGCCTGTAATCCCAGCTACTTGGGAGGGAGGCTGAGGCAGAAGAATGGCTTGAACCCTGGAGGCAGAGGTTGCAGTGAGCCGAGATCATGCCTCTGCACTCCAGCCTGGGCAACAAAGTGAGACTTGTCTCAAAAAATAAAAATAAAGAATAAAAAGTAGGCCAGGCATGGTGGCTCTGCACTCCAGCCTGGGCAACAGAGTGAGACTTGTCTCAAAAAGTAAAAATAAAGAATAAAAAATAGGCCAGGCATGGTGGCTCACTCCTGTAATCCCAGTACTTTGGGAGGCCGATGCAGGTGGATCACCTGAGGTTGGGAGTTCAAGACTAGTCTGACCACATGGAAAAACCCCATCTCTACTAAAAATACAAAAAGTTAGCTGGGCATGGTGGCATGCAATCTAAGTTACTTGGAGGCTGAGTCAGGAGAATGGCTTGAACTCAGGTGGTGGATGTTGTGGTGAGCAGGAATAGTCTCTTAAGAAGAACAAAGACTTTCTAATCATGGTAGTTTTTTTTTTTTTTACAACCTCATGAATATTTTGATAGTAATCCTTTTCTGTTCTTTTTGTTTGATTCTGGTCCCACAGAGCAGGCAGGTTTGAGGATACCACTCATTTGCTGTTACAACCACACAAATAGACATTTTTGTTTCCAGAGAGTAAAACTGTAAAATACCGAATCCATTTTCTAGTTCCCTATTCCCCTGCTTCCCATTTTAGAGCCTTCCAAAAATAAAGTCTACTACAAAGCAGGACTTAATAGAAAATAAGACAGGATTCTCTTCTCCCTTGTAATTGCCATGGGATCTGGTAGCCATTTCTTTATACCCTTGGGATCAGGTTTATGGGGACATTTTGCAATCCAGGGAATAAGTAATATTTCAGCGGAAGTGGTTATGATTTTAGTTCATCTCTTCACAGACATTTTGTTTGGGATTTTATCTGAAACGTGCTGCACATTGATAATTTGAAAACCATTATGTTCAAAATCATGGAAATGAAAGCTGAGAGCCTCATTGAAGCTGGTGGTCTTAATAATGGAGGAAGGCAATGCTCAGCCCCAGTGCGTAAAAATTGCTTTATTTTCAAAATGGAGATCTAATTAGCCCCATGTGTACCCAATGGCCCTCAATGCAGAATGTTAGGGAAAGTGCTGTCTTAAGCTTGAAGACTAAGTTGGGCTTTAAATCTCACAGAAGACTTGCATCTGAATCCTAACCAGGTCAGTACTATATAGTGGCAAACAGCAGCATGCTCAGGCATGCATATGGAGATATAATATATTTGGCCTACCTGGATGTATACTCCCAGCCATATGAAGATAATGGGACAGATAGCTTTGTGCCTTTAACACGTAGTGATCTTGCCCCCAAAGAAAATATGACATGAAAAATATTCTAGAATTTTGATCAATCACATTAGTCACTTTCTCTCTCTTCAAAGGCCAGGGTGGGAGCTAAGAAGGGGTGGCAGAGGTCAGCATGACGTGGAGAGAAGGTGGGAGCATTCCTGCCACGACAGGCATCAGTGGGTGAAAAGTTGGGGGAACCTCTATGAACCAGAAAGACACAGGTTCTGGATGGCAGAAGACAATGGAGGGCAGGGGTGGGCTCAGGTTCTAGAAGCGGTCAGGAGCTGATAAAGTTGGTGGAGTTCCTTAGCCACAAAAAGGTGGCTGGTCAAAGGACGGGGAGGCTGACAGGAAAGAAGGAGCAAGGCAAGACAAGCAAGAGAAGGAAAACATGCTACTTACAAGGCAACTGGAAGTTTCAGTGTCCAGCTTTCTTCTTGCTGAGATCAAGTCCCTGGTGAATGTCAGGCAACGCTGACCGCCAGCAGCTGCCTTGGTAGTAATGGAGTGGAGGGTGTGGGAAGACATTTAACTGGGGCAGTGAAAAGTAGTGTTGGCAGAAGGCATTTTAGGCCTCTCTACCAACTCTAACAAGAGCAGTTGCACTGTGTTACATCTTGATGTGCCATGTAAAGATATTCTTTCCTTAAAGAGGGATTTTGATCTTTTTGAAATGTTTGAAAACCTTCAGTATGGCAGAAAAGTTTGTATTGGAAATCAGCAAATAGGAGTGTGAGTGCCGATTCTGCTATTTCAGCTACATGACCTTAAACACTAATTAAAAACTGTAATGATCCTGATGGTCACTAATTGATATTGTGTGTTAAACTGAGTGTGAGATGGTATATGTAATAAGTACCTTATATGTACTACTTAATTTAATACAATAACTCTGTGAGATAGGCATATTATTCCCATTTCACAAATGAGATGCAAAAAGTAACTTGCTCAAGGAGATGCAGCTGATATTAGACCCAGCCCTCAAACCCAGGTCCAACATCAAGACTAAGCTTTTATTGTACTCATTCTACTGCTTATTATGACTGTCACTCCCACCTATAAGAGATGAATAAGGATCCATTCCTATTCTCCTCACAGAATATGTTGGGGGACCAAATGAATGAATGTTTGTGAAAATAAAATTATAAACTAAAAGTGCTTTAAAAAAGAAGCAATTATTACCCAGTTCAAAGCTTGGTACTTTAAAATTTTTGCTGAATTTATGAATACTTAATTGGGGATACATTCTCTCTGTTGATATTTTTTAAGGTCCCAATTGTGTGAAGAAACTGTTCTAAGCCACAGAAAAATGATTTTAAAATCTTTCAGTAGGAGACCTTCCTTCAAAAATTTGATTGGTTTAAATGGGTCTAAAAATATTGTCCTTGTGTGACCTTTGTGAAAGGAATCATAGAAGAGTTCCCTATTTGTTTATTTTTTAAGGCAGGGTCTCTGTCGCCTGGGCTACAGCGCAGCGGCACAATCACAGCTTATGCTGCAACTTTGACCTCCTGGGATCAAGTACGCCCACCTCAGCCTCCTGAGTAGCTGGGACTATAGGCACACACCACCACATCTGGCTAATTTTTAATTTTTTTTGTAGAGACAGGGTCTTACTACTATGTTGTCCAGGTTGGTCTCAAACTCCTGTGCTCAAGCAGTGCTTTCACCTTGGCCTCCCAAAGGGCTGGGGTTACAGGCCGGAGCCATCACACCCAGCCGAGCTCCCTTTTATTAAGCAAATGGTATTTGTCAGGTGTATGTGATGATGTCCCATTTAAGCCTCAAGTGTGGGCATTCTTTTCATTTTTTTCAGGTGAGTGAACTTAACCTTTAAGAGGTTGAGCAATCTACTCAAATTTAGCCAGCTCTAAATGCAATCATGAAACCTAAAAATATTTGACAACATGAAATGTGAACATAGCCTTGGAGGCACAGTTTGGGAATAACTTATAACCTTTCATTTCTTACCAAGCCATGAAAAGAAAATGTGTATCACTGCCTATTAGAAAGGCAATTTCCAAAAGGTTTCGATAAATAAGAAAAGTTTCAGCAGCCTGTGTCTCTGAAGAATGAGGAACGGTTTGGGGGCCAGGGCTGGGGGCCAGTTACTCCCTGGAACCTGGGTGTGAGTCTCCAGCTCTTCCCAGTAGCCTTGGCTCCAACACCCATCTGGCAAGAATTTTGTTTTTCTCCCCAACATGGCTGGACTGGAGTATTTTGATAGTGTTCGACTTCAGCAAGTCTCTACATGAGCCTCTGATCTAGTGTTGGAACAAAGCAATGGCAAAGGGAGGCCCAGCTTGGAATGAGTCAGGGACTGATGCCTTGTTTCTTGTTAAACACCGTTCTCCCTCCAGGTATGTACTTTTCCCCAACAGTCAAACTCTGTCAACACAAGTCTGGGCTTCCTTCTGCCACTAAAGCAAACACTGTCAATAGAAGGAAAGGAGAACAAGTTGATGGCTGAAATTTGCAAACCTATGTTTTCAGATGGAGGATCAAGAGCCCTTTACCTTGCCAAACATTATTTGAATTTTGTAGAACAAACACTGGAGTTTAAGTTACATCCTCAAATTCAATATTTGGCATAGGTGATTTCTCCCACTTGGTGTACCTGTTAATTGCTTTGAGATAATGCGACAGGCACTATCAGAGGATTTTAGAAGTTTATATGCATTACTCCACCTCCTTTCTAATTAGTGAAGAACCTGAGCCCCAGATACTGAAGTGATTCACCTAGGTTTACATAGCTACTTGAAGAATGGGCTGTAAAGAACCCAGGGCTCCTAACTCATATTACAGTGCCCTTTCAACGGTATGAGGTTTAGTTTTAGTTGGAATTAGTATCTACTAAAATAAAGCTATTTGTCTTGGATCAACTTGAAAACACAATCTTTTTTAAGTTTTCTTAAATTTTTTTTTTTTTAAATCTCAGCTTTTATTTTAGATCAGGGAGGTACGCATGCAGATTGGTTACATGGGAATGTTGTGTAAGGCTAAGGTTTGGAGTATGGATCTTGTCACCTTGGTAGTGAGCATAGTACCTGATAGATAGTTTTTTAATCCACCCCATCCTCCCGCCTCCCTCCAGTAGTCCACAGTGTCTATTGTTGCGATATTTGGGTCTATATATGCTCGGTGCTTAGCTCCCACTTCTAAATGAGAACATGCAGTATTTGGTTTTCTGAAAGACGTATTCTTAAGAAGTGATCTGCTGGTAAATAACACTATTTACTATTGTTAAATATTCTGATTTAATTTACCAGCACCTGTAAGGACGTGGTTAAGGGTGAAAATTGTAGAGTCTGCCTGTTTTTGTATCTCAGCTGCATTCCTTACCAGCTGTATTCTCTTAGGAAGTTTTGTTTACTGCTCTGTACCTCAGTTTCCCTTTTCATAAAATGGGGATCCTAATAGAAACCTAAAAGAGTTGTGAGAATCGAGATTATCCATATAACCAAAGTTAGAACAGCGCTAAGTGCCTAGTAAATGCCCAATAAATGTCAAGTTATTTGTTGCTAATCTTACACTGAACCTTGAGAAATTTTAGTTTTGGGTCTGTCATAAACTAGTCTCTTTGTGCCTCAGTTTCCTCATCTGTTAGATGAAATTCTTTTGCTATTCAAAACTGAAATGAGTTTATTTACATGCTGTGCAACGGAGACAGTAATCCATTTAATTTATTCATTGATGGGTGAATATTTACTGCATGCCAACTCTGCCAGGCACCGTGTGAGTGAGACTGACAAGTTCTCTGTCTTCAAGGTCTTTATAGCCTGTGGGAGAAGACAAGTAGTTATGGTAAAGGATGATAATTGTTATGATAGTTTCAGCATAGAGTGCTGTGGAAAGCAGGGATAACTCACATAGTTTGGAAGTGGCAGTGAAGAAGTTAAGGAAGACTTCTTAGAAATGTTGATTAAGCCAAAATCCAGAGGATGGTAGGAGTTACCCAAGCAAAGGGAAAGAGAAAAGTGTTTTAGAAATGGAGAACAGAATACATGAAAATCAGAGGTCAGAGAAAGCAAGAGAATAAGGTGGCTCCACTGTATTTAATCTACTTTGAGATATCATTGATTTTAAGATACACCATCATTTCATATACCTCTAAGAAAGAAAAAAACATTGCCAGTTAAACTATGGCACAAGATTTTCTTATCACTTAGGGTTTTAATACTTTCTGAAAGAACATTTTTAAAATCCTCAGTTGGATATGTATTTTATTATACAGCACTCTATCAAATATAACAAAATAAATATAAAATATGGCAAAATAAAAGTATATATGAAATAATTTGCTTTCAGTATTCCTGAAACTTCACTTTTACAATCAGATTCTTCTGAGAGACTTTTTTCATTCAGAGGCATCGACTTCATGCTTTTCCACACAATATGGGCAAGAGCATTGCAGATGCAGTATTTCTTAAAAGAATGCATGGAAGATCTGAAAACCATCAGGACGGGGCCTTTAAGCTGGGTTTGTGAGTATGTGGTGTTAACCTACTTTTGATTCTCATTGTGCAGTGTTGATAAACACCTCTGGTCTGCTGCCCACCACTACCTCCCCATTTGGCTCCTAGGGATTGAAAGGATTGCCCAGTGTTGTTTTTGAGATTTTCTTCCAAGCAAATATTCATTCTGACAGTTTTGAAGCTGGTGCTTTTCATGTTTGTGCATGCAAAGCCGCAACAATCAGTTAAAACTCTTGTTTGTTCTACAGTGATTTTCAGGTGATCTTAATCTCAGCAGTGTTAGGCTGTGTCAACATTGTGCATCTTCAAGGATAATGGAATATGGCTGAAGCAGAGAGGGGGTGTGTGTGTGCACTCACGTGTGTGTGTTGTTGTAGTGAGTGGGGTGAGGTGGATAATCTGTAGCTTATTATCAGCTCAAACATCTTAAGGCATTTAGACTTATCCACAAAGTGTTAAGCTAACAAGGATATTAATCAGAAGAATGATAACCCTTGCTGATGAGTGTGGAATAGATAGAATAGGAGCAAGATAAAATTTAGAGGATCCAGAGAAGAGGCAGATTTTAGAGGATTCCTGCTTTGTGGGTTATTATTATAAAAAAGAGACAGAATGTTGATCATTTCAGGAGCTCTTCGTAGGGGCTTTAGCAATAAAGATTGCTACTCCATGGTAGCTAGCTCCCTACCCAATTCCTAGGAACACATGGTATCTCAGGCAGAGGATTAAACACAGAAAAACTGCTAGCTTTTCACCTTGAATGAATATCCCAGATAACTGAAACTTATCTCTTTAAAAACTAAATTCTCTTTCTAATGAAAATCTCTTTCTTTTTTTTGAGATGGAGTCTTGCTCTGTTGCCAGGCTGAAGTACGGTGGCGCCATCTTGGCTCACTGCTACCTCTGCCTCCCGGGTTCATACGATTCCCCTGCCTCAGCCTCCTGAGTAGCTGGGACTGCAGGCAAGCACCACCACACCTGGCTAATTTTTTCCTATTTTAGTAGAGATGGGGTTTCACCATGTTGGCCTGGGTGTTCTTGATCTCCTGACCTCGTGATCTGCCCCCTATCTATTTTTAAACTGAGGGCTACATTTAAGAATATTAATATTAACTAAAGTACTTGGTGGCAGTGCAGTGCATTTCAGAAGGCTGTTATTGGGTTGTCAAAACAATTTGCCCCTGTATTTTAAGAATAATTAAAACCTAATATTTGTTTCTCGGTCCATGGTTTTCAAAGAATGTTTGCATTCATGATTTCATTTGATCCTCAGGGCATCCTCCTGTGTCAGGTCATGTCCTCCTGGAAGCAGATACTAAGATGAAATGAAAAGTGCAAGAGAGTTATTGCAGGAAATGCCTGTGAGAGATAAAGGAGAAGATATATAAATAAGTGTTATTATATATAAATATATATAAAAAACTCAACATCTCTAATCATCAGAGAAATGCAAACGAAAACCAGAATGAGATATGACCTCAAACTTGTTAGATTGGTTATTATCAAAAAAAATGATGAAAGGTAGGGGTCTAGTTTTATTCTTCTGCATATGGCTGGCCAGTTATCCCAGCACCATTTATTGAATAGGGAGTCCTTTTCCCCTTGCTTATTTCACCATATATAAAAATTAACCCAAGATGGATTAAAGACTTAAACAGAAGACCTCATACTATGAAAATCCTAGAAGAAAACCTGGCAAATACCATTCTGGACATTAGCCTTAGCAAAGAATTTATGGTTAAGTCCTCAAAAGCAATTGCAACAAAACCAAAAATTAACAAACGGGACCTATTTAAATGAAAGAGCTTCTGCACAGCAAAAGAAACTAGTAGCAGAGTAAATAGACATCTTACAGAATGGGAGAAAATATTTACAGACTGCATCCGATAAGGGTCTAATATCCAGAATCTATAAGGAACTTAAAAAATTCAACAAGTAAAAAACAACCCTATTAAAAAGGGAGCAAAGGACATGAACAGACACTTCTCAAAAGACACATAAGTGGTAAAGAAACATATGCAAAAAGTTCAACATGACCAGTTATTGTAGAATTGCAAATCAAAACCACAGTGAGGTGTGATCTCACTCCAGTAGGAATTGCCATTATTAAAAAGCCAGAAAATAACAGATACTGATGAGGAAGTGGAGAAAAGGGAATGCTTATACGCTGCTGGTGGGAATATAAGTTAGTTCAGCCACTGTGAAAAGCAGTTTGAGATTTCTCAAAGAACTTACAATAGAACTGCATTCAACCCAGCAATTCCATTACTGGGTATATACCCAAATGATAATAAATTGTCCTACTGGCCGGGTGCAGTAATCCCAGCACTTAGGGAGGCTGAGGTGGGCGGATCACCTGAGGTGAGGAGTTCAAGACCAGCTTGTCCAAGATGGAGAAACCCCCATCTCTACTAAAAATACAAAATTAGCTGGGTGTGGTGGCACATGCCTGTAATCCCAGCTACTCAGGAGGCTGAGGCAGGAGAATTGTTTGAACTCAGGAGGTGGAGGTTGCAGTGAGCCAAGATCACACTATTGCACTCCAGCCTGGGCAATAAAAGCAAAACTCCATCTCAAAAAAAAAAAAATATCCTACCATAAAACCCACATACACTCATATGTTCCTCACAGCATTATTCACTACAGCAAAGACATAGAATTAACCTAGGTGACCATGGTTGGATGATTAGATAAAGAAAATGTGATACATATTCATATACGCCACAAAATATGATGCAGCCATAAAGAAGAATAAAATCATATCCTTTGTAGCAACACAGATGCAGCTGGAGGCCATTTTCTAAGTGAATTAATACAGGAACAGAAAACAAATACTGCATATTTTCACTTATAAGCAGGAGCTAAATATTGAATACACACGGACACACAGAACACAAGGAACTACTAGAGAGGGGAAGCAAAGAAGGGGAAGAAGGGCTGAAAAACTACCTATAGGATACCATACTCACTACCTGGGTAACAGGACCATTTGTACCACAATCTTCAGCATCGTGCAGTATACCCATGTAATAAACCTGCACATGTATCCCTTGAATCTAAAATAAAAATTGAGTGTTGGCAAGAGTATGAAGGAAAGGGAACCCTTGTATACTATTGGTATTGTAAATTGGTATAGCCATTTTGCAAAGCAGTGTGGAAGTTTTTCAGAAAACTAAAAATAGAACTACTATATTACCCAACAATCCCACTTCTGAGTATATCCAGAGGAGTTGAAATCTGTATGTCAAAAAGATGTCTATACTCCCATGTTTATTGTAGCATTATGCACAATAGGCAAAATATGGAATCAACCTAAGTGCCTAATCATGAGTGAACTCCCATTCTCAATTGCTACAAAGAAAATAAACTACCTAGGAATACAACTTACAAGGGTTGTGAAGGACCTCTTCAAGGAGAACTACAAACCACGGCTCAAGGAAATAAGAGAGGACACAAACAAATGGGAAAACATTTCATGCCCATGGATAGGAAGAATCAATATGAAAATGGCCATAGTGCCCAAAATAATTGATAGATTCAATGCTATCCCCATCAAGCTACCATTGACTTTCTTCACAGAATTAGTAAAAACTACTTTAACTTTCATATGGAACCAAAAAAGAGCCCATATAGCCAAGACAATCCTAAGCAAAAAGAACAAAGCTGGAGGCATCACGCACCCTGACTTCAAACTATATTACAAGGTTACAGTAACCAAAACAACATGGTACTGGTACCAAAACAAATATATAGACCAACGGAACAAAATAGAGGCCTCAGAAATAATGCCACACATCTACAACCATCTGGTCTCTGACAAACCTGACAAAAACAAGCAATGGGAAAGGATTCCCTATTTAATAAATGGTGTTGGGATGAATAGATTTTTAAAAATATGGCATATTTACACAGTGAAATACTATTAAGCTTTGCAAAAACCAGAAAATTCTGTCATTTGTGACAACATGGATGAATCTAGAGGGATGATATGTTAAGTGAAATAAACCAGGAACAGAGAGACAGATACCATATGATCTCATTTATTTAAACTCATAGCCCTAGAGAGTAGCATGGTGGTTACCAGAAACTAGGGTGGGAGTGGAGGTAGTGTGGGGTTGGATGGGAAAAGTATTTTAGTAATACTAAAACTAAAAACTTTGGTAATAAAAATTAATTCTGATAAACCTCATTACTAGTGTAAAGTTGATCATAGGTACAAAGTTTAAGTTAGGAGGAATAAGTTCTGATGTTCTATTGCACAGCATAGTTACTATAGTTAATAGCAATTTATTGTACATTTCAAAATAGCTATTAGAGAAGATTTAAAAATGATAAATATTTGAGGTGATGGATTTGCTACTTAGTCTGATTGGATCATTCCACAATTTATACATGTATCAAAACATCACATTGTACCCTATAAATATATAATTATTATATGTCACTTAAAAACAGAATAAAAAATGAATTAAAAAAGATAAAGGGAAGAGGGACTAGGAACTTGAAAGGGAGAGCTTTCAAGTTCAATGCAGGTTTGACATGCATGAAAAGACAAGAAGAGGAAGAATTGAGTAGAAAAAGCCTTAGACTGCAGTGTAGCCCTAAGTCTCTACTAGGTTGATGGGGAGTTTCTGAAAGAAGAGGGCTTGCTAGAGGAATTCTGTGACAAGCAGAAATGGTTTGGTTCTAGTTCCACTGCCATACTTAGTCACTGGGGAAAAGCAACCTGGGGATGGTGTGTTCCTAGCATGAATGCTATAGCAGATCCCCAAAATAAGGCAGCTGGAGGAAGCTCTTGGATAACTATCTTCCTCTGGCAAATTTTCTCTTTCTTTTCTTTCTTTCTTTTTTTTTTTTTTTTTTTGAGACAGGATCTCAGTCTGTCACCCAGGGATAGAATGTAGTAGCATGATCACAGCTCACTGCAGCCTCAACCTCCCAGGCTCAGGTGATCCTCCCACCTCAGGTTCCTGAATAGCTGGGACTATAGGTGTGTACCACCACACTCAGCTAATTTTTGATAGAGATGAGGTTTCACCATGTTGCCCAGACTGGTCTCTAACTCCTGGGCTCAAGTGATCCAACCACATCAACCTCCCAGAGTACTGGGATTACAGGGAGGAGCCACTGTACCAGGCCAGTTTTTCTTCTTTAAGGAAGATCTTAGCAGCAGTCCTTTGTGGCTACCACACCCTGTGAAGTGGGCAGAACAAGAACTATTAACTCTAAAGAAGTTTCAGATAATTAAAAATAATCACTATGATAACAGCAGATTCCTAGGGTTCACAGTTGTCTTACTAAGTAAGGTTTTACGAGTATTTTTGTAAATCTAATTGTGATGGATTGATAGTCTTCAAAGATGGTCACTGTCTATTACTTCCATTCTGCATCCAAAAGTAGATTCTATGGCTTCTCCCCTTGAATCTGAGCTGGCCCTATACCTTGTGTTGACTAACAGAAGGTAGTTGAATTGTTGATAGCTACAGGCTTTAAGGGGAAAGGCAGCGTCCTCTCTTCCCTTTTAGAAGCCAGCCATCATGTGAATAGTCTGACCAGAACTTCATCCAATTATGAGAAGACATCAGACAGAACCAGACTGAGAGAGATTCTGTAAATGTACTTGTCAGTGTGTGGAGACCATGAAAGACAAAGTTAATGAACTGCTATAAATTGGAGAAGAAGAAGAAATAACAACTAAGTATAATGTGGGATCCTGAATAGGCTCTTGGGATAGAAAAAGATCATTAGTAGATCAAATGGTGCAATTTAGTACAATCTATAGTTTAGTAGTATTGTGCCATGTTAATTTCTTAGCTGTGATGACATGTCTAAGGTGTTAACATTAGGGAAACCTGGGTGATGAGTATATAGGAATGCTACTCTTTTTATAATTCGTATGTAGGTGTAAAATTAGTTCACAATAAAAAGTTTAAAAAAATGGAAGTGTCAGATCATCCTGATATCTCTGTGCTGAATGAAAGCCAAAATTAGCTTTAAAGAGAGAGGGGCTACATGGAGGAGCACTGAGTTGCCACACATGTGAGTATAACCTTTCTGGATCAGCTAGCCTGATTTAGCTGTCTGGATATAGTCAGCAAGTGACTCCAATCTATGTCACGTGGGGCAGGAGAGCTTCTCAGCTGAGCCTTCTCTGAATTCCTGACCCAGAATCATGAGGAACTGTGCCATGGTTGTCTTAAGCCACCAAGTTTCAGAGTGATTGTAATGCAGCAGTAGGTTCCCGAAACATCTGTAAAAGAGGCAGCAGCTCAGATAATCCCATGGAGTTTCTCTTGGGTTGGGACTGTTGGAAAACAGGACTGATCCCAAGATTGAGAAGTAGGTAGCCTTATCTGCGATGTTATTGAAGGGGTCATTAGGTCTTTGCTTACCAAGCAACCTTTTTACTTTTCTATCTGAATCCTGAAATTCCATTTTTTAGATAATCCATTAACCTAAGGCAAGAACCAGAGAGGTTATCTCGTGTAACAGTAATATTGGGAGATCAATCACAAAAGAAAAATCTTTCTTTAATGTTTGAGAAACAATTAGATGGTTTACTTCTTGAAGATTGACCATAAACATTAGCAGATGAAAGACTTGAGAAATCCTGCAGTGAAAACAATCTAAGTAACTTTATTTTATCTAGCATTTATTTCATAAATTTATTACCATGAAATCTTTTTTTTTTTTTTTTTTAAATTTTTGAGACATGTCTCACTCTGTCTCCCAGGATGGAGTGCAGTGGTGTGATCTCAGCTTTCTGCAGCCTTGACCTCCCAGCCTCAGGTGATCCTCCCACCCCAGCCTCCCAAGTAGTTGGGACCACAGGTGTGCACCACCACGCATGTCCGATTTTTACTTTTTGTAGAGCTGAGGCCTCCCTATGTTACCCAGGCTGATCTTGAACTCCTGGGCTTGAGTGATCCTCCCACCTTGGCCTCCCAAAGTGCTGGGATCACAGGAGTGAGCCACTGTGCCTGGCCACCACAGCATCTTAAGTGTGTGTATATAAGCATTTTTCCATGGAAGATACTTTAGAAAATGCCAGATGAAAGCATTTTGAACTACAAGGGACTTCAAATAACAAAAGTGAATCCTCTTTCCTTAGAAGAGATAAAAATGAGGCTGAATATCAAGATTAATAAAAAGGTCCCCCACATTAGAAGATAGTTTGGACTCGCTAGCCTCTACATATTCTTTACCACTTAAAAAGTCTGTCAGTCAATAGAAGGGTGTGTATTAGTCAAGATTCTTATTTGTGAACAACAGAATCCACTCCAGAGCAGGGATTTACAACAGAACATTATTTAGTTCAATTAATTAATTAATTAATTGATTTTATTATTATGATTTATTTGAGATGAGGTCTCACCCCATCACCCAGGCTGGAGTTCAGTGGCACAATCTTGGCTCACTGCAACCTCCGCCTCCCAGGTTAAAATGTTTCTTTGTGCCTTAGCCTCTTGAGTACCTGGGATTACTGGTGTGTGCCACATCACCTGGCTAATTTTTGTATTTTTAGTAGAGATGGGGTTTCACCACGTTGGCCAGGCTGGTCTCGAATTCCTGGATTCAAGTGATCCACCTGCCTTGGCCTCCCAAAGTGTTGGGATTGCAGGAGTGAGCCACCATGCTGGCAGTTTATTCAATTTAAATGTGGGCCAGGGAACCTGTTTTAATACTACAATACTAGAACAACACAGGAAGGAGAAACCCTCAACTGCATTATGAAATCCCACTGCCAGTGATATCCACCTGTCATCGCCTGTGATGCCAGAACGTTAATCATAGCTACCCAGAAGCCCAGAAGATCTCACAGACTATAAATATCCTAGCAACAAAGAACTCTGGGAAATATAATTTCGCCCTTTTTCTGGCAGTAATGGTATAGAAACACACCTTAGAAGGATTTTTTAATATTTATTGGGTAATCTGATTTGCAGCATTGGCCACAGGGTTCTACATTTGCCTATTCTTCATTTGACACATGCATACATGAGATTGGTTTCATACCATGATTGTCATTCGCCACCCCCTCTTCTATGTAGGTCCTAAAAGTAATTATTAAAACTCTAAACATTATAGCAATAATAAAATCCTGAACTGTAACAATGATAATAACCATCACGATAAAGCCCAGTACTAAAATAATGCATGCAATATAGTATTAATAATAAGCTAAGTATTATAATAATACTAAAATTCAAAACTATGGTAATAAAAATTAATGTTAATAAAATTCATTGCTCAATTAAAGTAAAATTCATTATTGTAATGGCAATACAACTTAATACTCTAATTACACTCAATAACATAGTATGAACCTTAGTATTTGAATTTAGTTTCTTTCCTCTTAGTGGTTAAGAACTTAGGTTCTGGAATCAGAATTCCTGGCTCTATCCTGACTTTCTAATGGACATTAGGTTAGTTAGGTAAGCAATTTAGTTCTCAATTTCACATTGTAGACTGGAGATAATAGTTGTATCTTCCTCATAGGGCTGTTGCGAGAATTAAATAAGAAAATGCTTATTAAGAAAAGTATCTTGCATATTGTAAGTATCCGTCTTAGTCCATTTTGGGCTACTATCATGGAATACCTGAGACTGGATAATTCATAAAGAAAAGAAATTTATCTCTTATAGTTCTGGAGGTTGGGAAGTCCAAGACCAAGGCACCGAAAGGTTCAGTCTCAGGTTCTAAGATGGTACCTGTTGCTGCATCCTCTGGAGAAGAGGAACCTTGTGTTCTCACATGGCAGAAGAACAGAAGAGAGAGAGCCCATTTCTGCAGCCCTTTTTATAGTGGTGTTAATCCATTAATGAGAGAAAAGCTCTCATGACCTAAACATCTTGCAAAAATCCTTACCTCTCAACACTATTGCATTGAAGATTCAGTTTCCAGCACAGAAATTTTGGGGGTCTTAGTTAGATTATAGCATCACTCAATAAATATTAGCTTATGGTTGGCATTCTCTGCTTCTGTGAGACAGGAAGTCTGCCTCTATAATCCAGCCTTCTATGACACCATGATATTTAGTCATTTTCCACTGTCATACCTACCTGTATTAAGAGGGTTATGCCATTTGTTTCTATTTTTAGATTGATCCCTATTTAACAAACGTGGAGGTTGGAACTTGCATTCCATCAGCACTGTGAGGACCTTTCTGGCTCTCCATCTGTAGGACCTAGGCTTCCTTTGAGCTTAGGGATCTGCCTATAACTTTACCTATCCAAGACATGGGCTTTGGAGCCAGTCACAGTTGGACTCAAATACTGTCTTCATCATCGATTAGCTGATCATAGGCAAATTATTTTTCCTCTCTAAACGTTGGTGCACATGTAAAACGGAGTCCATGACACTTTTCTCAGACAGTTGCTATGAAAAGCAATGAAGTGATGCTAGATGGTATCTGGTCTGGTTCTTAGCATGGAGCAGGTGCTTTGCAATGAATATTCCACTCCCTCCCTTGTCCCCGCCCCTGTCTGCTCTCTGCTCTGTTTTCTTTTCTGATTAACGTCCCTATGGTGGAAGAGGATGGAGGCTGAACCTTGAGTTTGTTCTGACCTCAAAAAACCCTCAGATGTGATTTTTGTTTTAGGTCAAGAAGAAAAAAACCACAAAAACCAGCATGTTCCCTGTGTATGTGTGTCTTTTCCCCTAGAAGTGGGACTCAGCTGAAGTTCTGGGAACAGAGTTCAGGATAGCTGTGTGCTGCTTGAGAGGTTTTTCTGTGTCTCTCCATCGGGCATGTTGGTCCCGGGTCTGTTGCTTGGGGAGATACTTTATTTTTTATTCAATAGGTTAATGGCTACATTTTCTTCAGGGCCTTGAAAGAGTTTGTACAGCTTCTGAGACTCTACTTTGAATCTTAGGATGATTGTATAATCTTAATGTAATTATTAGCACAGTGTTGGAATTTACTACTTTGGCTATAGAGCAGAGAGCTCAGGAGGTCACATTTTCCTGTAGGGTAGACTTAGGTTTAAGTTATAGGCTGTGGTACATTGAGAAAATTATATCAGAGCTTCTTGTGTGCCTTTTCACAATTCACTAGTGTCCTCAACTCTTGGGTGGCTAGGTAGGGCCTGAGGTGGCCAGCGCCCCCACAGATGCTTTATTATGCCTGCCAGGACCTACGACGTGCTGCACAAATGTTATCCTTTTTGATTTGTGCCTTGACATGATAAGCCTTGTGTTCCTTATCTGTAAAATTAGTATAACAATAGTATTTACCTTAAAATAATGAATATATACAAAGTGTTTAGAATAAGACCCGCCATATAGTAATATAAGTAATTATTGTTATCAGCTATAATTGTTTTCAAAATATTATCTATAAAAGGGAGATTAATATACATTTATTTATACTTTGGATAACAAACTAATACTACATTATTTTGTTCTTCAAATTATTTTAGCTTTGGCCTTTGGGAGCTCTTTCAGGTTGACTCTTATATACTTTTATCATCCATTTGCTTTTTGAATCCTTCCTTACTTTCTGGCACTGAAAGATGATTCAGGCTCACTTTGTATTTTCCCTGCCCCAGCTCTGGAATCAGCCATTTCTCCAAGGATCCCTGGTTCCTTTTATTGAAAAATAGTATTAGACATCAAGATCTGGGTACTGGGTGAGCCACTAGATTTTGATCCAAATACTTTTGCTATTATGTTGGTGTCTGTTAAATGACACATTGTGATGAGTTGGTCAACGGGGCACTGCAGGGTAGGGTATGGGAGTTATATCAAGCCAGGGTTACAGAGTGAAGAGTGTTTACTGGAGCTTGAGTATACTCAGAAGAGAGTGCTGCTGAGGAGAGTCTGTGGAAAAAATTGAGGATGTTTTTATAGACAATGTGAGTCACAATGATTCTCCAGTGGTAATTATGTTCTAATGATTCCTGACTTCTTTAGAATTGTCTCAATGCTTTCTGTTCATTCCACTTATCTACTGCTGTGTAACAAATTACCCCAGAATTTAGCGGCTTAATACAACAATTGTTTTATCATCTCTCTTGGTTTCTGTGTGTTAGTGATTTGGGGAAAGGCTCTTCTGGATGGTTCTGGAGTCTTTCATGTAGTTTCAGTGAGCTGGTGGCTACAGCTAGAACTGCAGATGTGGAGCAGCTGGGGACAGCTAGATCTCTCTCACTTATATCTCTTCTTCAGGTAGTCTCAGGGCTTCTCCATGTGGTCTCCTCATGCAAACTAGTACATAGCATAGCAGCCTCAGAACAGCTGCCCTGCTCGTGTGGGAACTAAAGACCCCAGGGTTCCATGGGACCCTCACCTTTTCTGAACTCACTTTAGAATTTCCTTTCACTGCAATTTATTTGTTATAAGTTAGTCACAGACCGCTCAGATTCAAGGGGAGGGTACACAGACCCATCCCCCAATAGGCGGAATGCCAAAGTCGCATTTTAACAAGAGTCTCTAGGTTGAGAGGCATTGTTTGAGCATCTTTAAGGGAAAAAATACTCCACACTTTCACGCGTGCTACCAAGATTTCTAGCATTTGAAAATATGGCATACATTCACAGAAGCTGAAAGCTGCTGCCCTAAATTGGAAGTGTCTTTATCTGTTGTCTTTCTGTACATTTCTTCCTTTGTATTCACACTGTCATGACTTCTTAGAATTTCTTTCTTATCCACTATCACTCATCTGCTTTCCTATGTCATGTTTTCTGATTCTCCCTTGAGTGACATAAAGATTTTCTTTAAATGGGCTGTTTGCTCTTAGTGTGGCTGAAAGGAGACATGTCTAATAAAGAAAGCACACAAATGGAGAAAGATGACACAAATGAATAATGGAAAACAGAAGGAAAAATGAACAATGATGGGGAAAACAGAGTTAGTGGCACTGAATAATATGTGAGAGCACACAAAGCAGGGACTGAAAAATGTTTAAGAGTGAAAATAAGGAAATATTAAAGAAAGGAAGAAACTGTACCAGTGCTAAGAATTGTCACAGACCTATTTTCTACAAAATAGTAAAACTAGGAATCAGGGATGTCCTTAAATCATAAAAATTGTATACAAATATGTAAGTGGGAGAAGAGGGTCCATAGTGCTTATCAGACCTGCCAAGGGATGTGTGACAGCCAAAGCAGCTTTAAGATCCAGTGACAAAATGTCAGAAGCTCACATGGAGAAGGACTTGTTCAAAGTTGCAGGTAGGAGCAGGAGAGCTCTGGAAATCTGCCGTCACTGGTTCAGGGCCATGAACTCTGTATGTCCCAGCTGATATTCAGCTCGTTTTGGTCCCATTCTACTTCCTGGTCCTGTGAGGCACCATGCCGTTCTCCCTTGCAAGTTCATGCATCTGCTTTTATCTCATTGTCCAATTAACATTCATCCATTCTCTTGTTATTCTTACTAATACATATGCTATTCCACACATTTACCAATTGCTATCGTCTATTCTACAGCTGAGCTCTTTCTTAGCACACTCTACTTACTACACACACACACACACACACACACACACACACACACACACACACACACTTTGAGCATCTTTGGGAGAAAAAGTCCTCCACACATTCACGTGTGCTGCCAAGATTTCTAGCATTTGAAAATATGACATACATTCACAAAAGCTGAAAGCTGCTACCCTAAATTGAAAGTCTTTATCTGGTATCTTTCTATACATTTCTTCCTTTATTTTCACACTGTCATGACTTCTTAGAATTTCTTTCTCACCCATTATCACTCATCTGCTTTCCCTGGATTTAAAATCTCCACTTTCATAGACTGGGTATGAAATCTCCATGAATGGAGAGGGCATGGCAAAATCTAGAGGTTAAGAATGCTGCTCAGCAAGCACTGAAAGGACAGGATTCATTGGGTTCAGGAGGGAAATTTTCCTCTGCCAGGCTACATGAGGGAGCTCTATTCTTCTATTTTCTTCAAGTTTGTGAAAAGAAATAGTGTGCATTTAATAAAGGCTGTGGGTTAATTTCCAGGGCAAACCACTAGGTGGAGGCCCTGCCTAAAGAATGCATTTGAAGGCTGAGTCGCTCCAACCTGCAAGTTTCTTCTTCCAGATAAAAACGTGAATTGGGGGCACCAGGTGAAATCCTAATTTATCGAAAGGGCTCTGTAATCTTGCCTTGTTGTGGAACATGTTTCCTTTCTAACCGCTTTATCACTTCTCCATTTTCTTACTCATGAATTGCCCCAAATTTGGGTCATGCAAAGCCCCATGGTTCAGTACACTTATACACTAACTATAGGAATGTTTTTTACTCTTTAAAGACTTTTTGCCTCTGAATGCCAGAATGGCCAACTTTGTATTTATTCTCCATTTCATAAGCTTTAAGTGCTACCTGTCCGTGAAGAGTTTTTTTGTTTCTTGAAAGGAATCCTTGCCATCACAGGCAATCTCCCCAGTATGTGATTTTGAGTCTAAATAGTAAATAAACGGAGACAAATCTGAAGGTAGCTAGCCTCTCTTTCTGGGGGTGGAATTAAGTTTTTCTGACTGATACAGGTTACTCCGTAGCTAAAGGCACTTGGGACAGGCCTTATTTTTATTGGGAGGATTACTAGAAGCAAGCATACATTTACTCTGCCAATAAAACTCCATTAATTTAAACATATTATAGCTGGATCTCATTAGCTATTAACTCACAAATATTTGACATTTTTGTCAAATAAATCTTCACAGTTGAGATATACAAGTCAACCTACAATTCGGTTTACCTGCTTTTCTTTAGTGTATAAGAAAGCAAGAACTTTGCAGTTGACAAAGAATGACCTGTTTTCTAGCTTAGCCAGTTGAAGAATTGGGCTACACTAATGTTAGCTTTGGGAAAGTTTGATAGTGAGTAACCTCTGAGTCCCTCCTTGCTAGGCTGGCTAAGGTCAAGATGGTGGAAAGAAAACTGGAGGCTCTCTAGTGTTCTCCACATTCTGTTAGGGCCCCTGCCACTGTTCAGCTTCCCTTCACATCTGCACCCCTTGCAGTCAGGAGAAGGGGACGTGCTTGTCAGTTTGCCTGCTTGCCTACACCCCTGGTCCAAAGTCTGGGACGGGGGCCATGTTATCTTACCATCCTAGCTAACTGGACCAGAGGCGATTCTGTCAGAATTGACCAGGATAGAAAACATAAATGCCTATGATTTAGTAGCATCTAAATCTGGTGACACATTCTAAAGAATCACTAAGATAACTTTTCTGATAACTGTTGCTTTGTAATATAATAATAAAGAGGCAAAAATAGAGTGCTTTTGGGCATACTTGGGTTGAATGTTTATACATGTAATCCCCCCAAATTAAAAAAAATGCTAATGTCTTTCATTTAGCAGAAATTGCTCTGAATTTTCCAGTTACCTCAGCACCTGCAAGAGAAGTATTTTCTAATTAAATATCATAATGGTCTACTGAGAAAAGTCAATTAAACGTATCATTAATTTTATACTTATTAAGCATAAAATACCACTTTGAAGTTTGCAATTTTATGAAAAAAATTAAAAACAAGATTGTGTAAAGAGAGTCTTCAGAAGCATAACAGTGATATAGTTTTAGACCCAGATACGTGTTTTAAGATACTCTGCTCAGTTATTTTTAAATGTTCATAGTTTAAATCAGCTTTGAAAATTATTTAATATATATGGACCTATGTTGTTTTAACTTTAAAAAATGAATACTTAAAAATAGTTTTAGTTGGGCACAGTGGCTCATGCCTATAATTCTAGCATTTTGGGAGGCTGAGGCAAGAGCATTGCATGAGCCTAGGAGTTCGAGACCAGCCTGTGCCACATAGTGAGACTGTGTCACTACAAAAAAATAGAAAAATTAGCTGGCTATGGGGGTGCACGCCTGTAGTCCCGGCTACTCTGGAGGCTGAGCTGGGAGGATCGCTTGAGCCTAGGTATTTGAATGAAGTTACAGTGAGCTATGATTGCATTACTGCACTCCAGCCTGGGCGATGGAGTGAGAGACTCAATCTCTGAATATTAATAAGTAAATAAATAAAATACAAATAGTTAAAACTATTTTAGTTTTTAAATTGATCTGTTTTCTAGGTCAATATAGTGAAGTTTGTATTATCTTGTAATAAAAGCACAATTTGTTGGTCAGCAAATACATTTAAAAATATTAAGAAATATTAAGGGTGGGCACAGTGGCTCACGCCTGTAGTCCCAACACTTTGGGAGACTGAGGCGGGCAGATCACCTGAGGTTGGGAGTTCGAGAGCAGCCTGACCAACGTGGAGAAACCCTGTCTCTACTAAAATACAAAATTAGCCAGGCGTGGCGGTGCCTGCCTATAATCTGAGCTATTTGGGAAGCTGAGGCAGGAGAATTGCTTGGACTTGGGGGCAGAGTTGAGGTGAGCCGAGATCACGCCATTGCACTCCAGCCTGGGCAACAAGAGTGAAATGAAACTGTCTCAAAAAAAAAAATAATAATTCAGAAGTAGGTCTTAATAAGACCCACTTCTTCCAAGAAGCCTTTTGTGTTAGGCTTAGAAGAGCTCTTTACTGACTTCGAGCTCCCCGGACCACCCAGGGGGAAGTAATTAAGCTTTCGTCTCATACTCCTCTTTATTCTAACCACTACTAACATCTTAGCTTACCATGGGTAAGCCCCTGGTGCTCAGAGAGACTCCGAATTGTACTTGTTATATAGTTCCCTGATTCACAGACTACTAATAATTCTTACTAATATCTAGAAATTACCAAGAGAACAAATTGGTAGGTCCCTGAAAAAGAAAACATTCTACTTCTCTTGCTTGGATTATAGGCTATTCCTAGAGATTATTTCTTTATGCTTTCCAGTTATGTAACTTAAATAACCAAGAAAGGTATAATAAAAATTAATTAGTTAGAAAAATTTAAAAAATGCTAAAGCAACTAAAATTAGAATAAAAATAGGATAAAACAAGTAAAATGCAATCTTGATAAAGCCCTAAGAAGAATGGAGGTAAGAAAGCAGTATAAATAATTATGAAGAGGCAAAATAAACTCAGAACAATGAAAATAGAGTAAAAGACCAGGCGTGGTGGCTCACACTGGTAATCCTAGCACTTTGGGAGGCTGAGGTGGGAGAACTGCTTGAGCCCAGGAGTTCAAGACGAGCCTGGGCAATGAGGTGAAACCCCATCTCTGCAAAAAATTAAAAAAAATTAGCTCGGTGTGGAGGCGTGCACTTGTGGTCCTAGCTACTTGGAAGACTGAGGTGGGAGAATCACTTGAGCCCAGGAAGCTGAGGCTACAATATGCTGTATTCAGGCCACTGCACTCCACCCTGGGATCCAGAGTGAGACCCTGTCTAAAAAAAAAAANAAAAAAAAAAAACCAAAAAACAACAACAAAAAAAGAAAATACAATAGAAAAGTTAACACAAAAAGAATAAAAGAGTCAAAGAATAAATCCAGCTAAAATGGTTTTTTAAAAGTGAGTACAGATTTAGGTTTGTAAAAATCTAATCAGTTAAAGAGAATGTGCATTCAGCAATATTAGGAATTCTATGTTCTGGCCCATTATATGAAAACAATTTGGGCTAACTGGCTAAACCAGGCCTGTAAATTCTGGAGGCCTTGCAGGACTCTGTGGAAAGAACTCTAGGGCAGAAGACCCTCAGTGCTCTGAGGTAAAAGCTGGAAAGCAGCTTAAACCCATTAAGAAAAAACCCTTTTTTAGGCCTATTTAGGTCACAGGTCATGGTACAGTAGAAGACTCCTCAGAACAATTATCTAGTCCAATCTCCTTTCTATAGATCTGTGAACTAAAGCCGACATTGATGAAAAAGGTACAATTAAATTCTTATGTTGAATCTGTAACACCCAGTGTGGTGGTGTTTGGAGATGGGGCCTTTGGGAGATAATTAGAATTTGATGAGGTCATAAAGATGGAACCCATATGCTAGAGTTAGTGCCCTTGCAAGAGAGACTAGAGAGCTTGCATCTCTCTCCCTTCTCTCTTTCTCTTTGTGTGTACAAAGAAGAGGTCATGTGAGCACAAAATGAGATGGTGGCTACTTACAAGCTATGAGAAGAGGAGTTAGAACAAAATCTACCTTGCCAGCCGCCTGGATTATAGACCTCTCAGTATCTAAAACTGAGAAATAAAATTCTATTGTTTAATCAAAAAAAAAAAAAAAGAAAAAGAAAAACGTACAATTTCAGTGATGGTAGTAGAGAGAGGTGGAGCCACAGGAAACAGTTCTTGGCAGCACATTCTGATTGGGAGGCCTACACAACTAAAGTTTTATTAGCACCTTCTTGAGTAATCCTTGTTTTTTGTACTCAAAGTTTGGAATTGACAAAGGTTGTGTCTAATGTGTCCTAGGTGGCCATTTACCTCCCTGGGCACTTATTCCTTAGGCTGTCTGAGTATATCTAGTTGCACAATGGAGAAGTATCTGAGAACAGTGATTTCTTACAAAGACACAAGCAACCCTGCTGGCTTGGGGTGAGTCAATGTTGAGGCATAGGTGGAAAGTGGGGAAGGGTAGTCTTGCAGAGCCTTGCCTGGATTTGATGGGGCAGCTGGAAAGGGCCCTGAAGGGGGAAAAAGGAACAGAGTGGGCAATAATCCTGGACTGCCCCAGCTTCACTCAGCCTCCCAGGTGGTGCCTGGGGATCTCTGCAAGGCTGCTTGTGGGAAGAGAGCTGCAAACACAGAGCTGGTGCAGGTAGATCAAGGCAACTACTGTAAGACTCAAAGGGCTTGCAGGGTTCTTCAGTTGTGCCAGTTCTGGAGCAAGGGACTGTGTTAGTTTCCTGTAAGCTGCAGTAACCACTTATCACAAATTTATACAGTTCTGGAGGTCAAATATCTGAAATGAGTCTTACAAGGGCTAAACCAAGATATCAGCAGGGTGCATTTCTTCTGGAGGTTCTAGGGAAGAATATATTTCTTGTTTTCTTAGCTTCTAGAAACCACTTACATTCATTGGCTCATGACTTTCTTCTCCATTTTCAAGGCCAGCAACATAGCATCTTCAAATCTCCTCCCGACCCCTTTCGCTCTTATCTTTGCTTTTCTCTGACTCTCCTGTGTCACTCTTATAAGGACCTTTGTGATTATATTGAGCCCATTAGGATCATACAGGAACCTCTTCCCATGTCAAAATCCTTAACTTTATTGTATCCACAAAGTCTTTTTTGCCATGTTAATACAACACATTCACAGATTCCTTGAGGGATATCCTTGAGGGATATTACTCAGCTTACCACAAGAGTTGTTCATTCCCTGTCATTTCAGCAGATGTGTCCTTGTAGGAGAGCCCACACTGAAGATGTTCTTCAGCTCCTAGTGGGAGCTGGAGGCAGGCACTGACTTGTGATTTCATTAAACATAATGAGTGATTGAGCCAGCTGCTTTAGGACTAGCTTGTGACTCCACTTCCTCTTGGAAGTTTCAGCAGCTTAGGCTTCTAACTGCTTAGGCAGAAGGGAGCTGAGGATTGGCTAAAAGTTTTATAGTACCAGACATGTTAATTGAGCAAATTTATTCTTAGTACTTAATGGATACTGAATACTGTGCCAGCACAGCAGTAGAGCCCATTGGTGAATAAGATTGATTGCTCTCAGATATTAATTTTATTCATGTGCCCTCTCCCCTTTTGTGCTAGAATCTAAGCTACGTTAGAGAACATATTTTGTCTTAATCATTACTAAGTCCTGATGGCCAGCTTTTCAGGGATTTCAATGGTAAATTCTCAATAAATTCTTGCTGGTTTAGTAAAAGATAAGATCTTTGACCTCAGTGAGCTTATAGTTTAATGCATTGGACTAGAAGTTGGCTAATTATGGCCCTTGGGCCAAATCTGCCCCACTATTTGGTTTTGTAATAAAGTTTTATTGGAACACTGATGTGCTCATTCATTTACATATTGCCTTTGGCTGTTTTCCTCTATAACAGTAGAGTGGAATGGCTGTAACAGACTGTATTGTCACAATTTGGGGCTCAATATTTACTGTCTGGCTCTTTACAGAAAAAGTTTACCATCACCTGGGCTGACAAATGGTAGCCAAAAATGGTAACCAAAAATGGTAACTATATCGAGTATAATAAGATCTGTGATAGGATGCCTTAGGAGCTCATGGGACAGGCAACACTTTTGTTATTCTTGGAGCTTCCCATGCTTCAAAGGTCACACATTTACAGAGACCCTTTAGCGTATCAATCATCTGACCACGGTGGTTGTCATGGAGAACCCATTGTTCCAGCCTTCATATCCTTTTGGTTTCTGTAGGTTTATAGCTTTGTAGTCACCTATAAGAATCTTTGTTAAAGTGAGAACTCTAGTGTCTGGGATCTAGATTCTCTTGTGTGCACCATTCTGCCTTTTATTCTGAGGTCTCCCTACCTTTCTGTTGCATTGTTGAGGTGTAGGGTTTAGAGTCCTACTGTGTGTACATTTTTCTATTTCACCCCCCATGTCCTACAGTTGTTTCCTATTACCTCATCAGTTCTGTCTCCTTACCTTTCAGGTGATCTAACATAATCTAAGTTCTGTCTAAGTCTTCAAAAGATGTGGACATTTATAAAAGACTTCGGTTTCTAATTGTCTCCCATCAGAATCTCTAGGGCAAAGAATTACAAAGCCTGGTTACCAGTTTAAAAGTGGCATTAGGTGATAATGGAGATGAAAAACAAAAATGGCATTTTAGGAAATTATCTTGCCTGGTTTGCATTGGATTATATCCCAAAGGTAATACATTTTAAATAAGAGAATGGTTTTAAGGAAGAGAGTTTCATGCTCAGAACTCCCAGGATAATATTTAATATTTAGCAAGTGGTACATATATTAACCACACAGATTTAAACAATTATGTGGCAGTATGGATACTTACTGGCTAAGGATCAGCACGATTTGTATTTTGGAAGTTCATCTTTCAAGGGTAGAATGGATGGAAGGCATTCCCAGAAAATTAGAGGGAGGCTAGGAAGGAGGGTATTATGTTAGTCTAGGGAAGGGATAGCAGGGCCTCTACTTGGAAATTGACGGTGGGAATGGAGTAGGGTATACAGCATCCAACACCATTGTACATATGGAATCAAAGGGATTTGGTGAACAGTTGGATATCTAGAGTGAGGAAGTGGAAGAGGTGTGGATTGTTCATAGTTTACTGACTTCAGCAATGGGATGGTTGGTGGAACTCTTATGGTGAAGAAGCAAGTGTGGAGTATGTTAGGAAGATGTAAAATTAACCTTGGTTGGGGGATTGGACCTTCTGCTCTACCTCTGGAATATTACCTTTAATTGCTTAGTGATATGGTTTTGATATGTGTCCCCACTCAAATCTCATGTTCAGTTGTAATCCCCAATGTTGGAGGTGGGGTCTGGTGGGAGGTGATTTGACTTTGGGGACAGATTTCTTCCTTGTTACTGTTCTTGCAATAGTGAATGAGTTCTTGTGAGATATGGTTATTTAAAAATGTGTAGCATCTCCTTCTTTCTCTTCCTTCTGCTCCAGCCATGTGAAGTGCTTACTCCCCTTTGCCTTCTGCCATGATTGTAAGTTTCCTGAGGCCTCCCTAGAAGCAGAGCAGATCCTTCCTTTACAGCCTGAAGAACCGTGAGCCAACTAAACCTCTTTTCTTTATAAATTACCCAGTATTAGGTATTTCTTTATAGTAGTGTGAGAATTGGCTAATACAGAAAATTGGTACTAAAGTGTGGGGCATTGCCATAAAGATACCGAAAATGTGGAAGCAGCTTTGGAACTGGGTAATAGGCAGAAGTTGGAATAGTTTGGAGGGCTCAGAAGAAGACAGAAAGATGAGGGAAAGTTTGGAACCACCTAGAGACTTGTTGAATGGTTGTGACCAAAATGCTGATAGTGATGTAGACAATGAAGTCCATCTAGGCTGAGGATATCTCAGATAGAAATGAGAACTTATAGAAAACTAGAGTAAATGTCACTTTTGCTATGCTTTAGCAAAGAGTCTGGCTGTATTGTGCCTTGCTCTAAGGACCTGTGGAAGTTTGAACTTGAGAGAGATGATTTCGGATATCTGGTGGAAAAAATTTTTAAGGAGTAAGGTGTTCAAGACGTGGGTTGGCTGCTTCTAGCAACCTATCCTCATATACATAAGCAAAGATATGACCTGAAACTGGAACTTATATTTAAAAGGGAAACAGCATAAAAGTTTGAAATATTTGCAGCTTGGCCACATGGTAGAAAAGAAGAGCCCATTTTTAGGGGAGGAATTCAAGCAGGCTGCAGAAATTTACATAAGTAAAGAGGAGCCAAATGCTAATAGCCAAGAGAACTGGGAAAGGTCTTGAAGGCATTTCAGACCTTCTTGGCAGCCCCTCCTATCACAGGCCCAGAGGCCTATGAGGGGAAGAATGGTTTTTCCTTGACCAGGCCCAAGACTTACTGAAAAGCGCAGCCTTAGAACCCTGATCCCTGTGTCCCAGAAGCTCTAGCTCTAGCCATGGCCTAAGGAGCCCAGGTAGAGCTTGGACTGCTGCTCTGGAGGGTACCAGCTATAATCCTTGGCTGTTTCCACATGGTATTAAGTCTGTGGGTGCGCAGAATGCAAGAGTTGAGGCTTGGGAGCCTCTACCTAGATTTCAGAAAATGTATGAAAATGCTTGGATGTCCAGGCAGAATCCTGACTGAGAGGTAGAACCCCTGTGGAGAACCTCTACTAGGGTAGTGCAGAGGGGAAATGTGAAGCTCCTCGCAGACTCCCCACTGAGGCACTGCCTAATGGGTCTGTGAGAAGAGGGTCATAGTCCTCCAGACCTCAGAATGATAGAGCATGGTAGAGTCACCAGCAGCTTATACCCTCAGTCTGAAAAAGTCATAACCACTCAACACTAGCCCTTGAGAGCTGCTGCAGGGGCTGAATTCTGTAAAGCCACAGGGTAGGGCTGCCCAAGGCCTTGGAAGCCCACCCTTTGCAACACTGTGGGATGAGACGTAGAGTCAGAGGAAATTATTTTGGAGCTTTAAGATTTAATGACTACCCTGATTGGTTTCAGACCAGCATGGGGCTGGGAGCTGCCTTCTTTTTTTTTGTTTTTTCAATTTTTTGGCTGATTTCTCCCGTTTGGGATGGGAATATTTACTTAATGCTGTACCTTGGGAGCAATTAACTTGTTTTTGATTTTACAGGCTCATAAGTGGAAGTGATTTGCCTTGTCTCAGATGAGACTTTGAACTTTGGACTTTTGATTTAATGCTGAAATAAGTTAAGACTTTGGGGGACTGTTGAGAAGGGATTTTCGAAATGTGAGAAGGACATGAGTTTAGGGAGGGGTTGGGGGAGAATGATATGGTTTGGATATGTATCCCTGTCCAAATCTCCTGTTCAATTGTCATCTCCAATGTTGGAGGTGGGGCCTGGTGGGAGGTGATTGGATCTTGGAGACAGATTTCTCCTAGAGTACTGTTGTCACAGTAGTGAGTGAGTTCTTATGAGATCTGGTTGTTTAAAGTATGTAGCACATTCCCTTTCACTTTCTTTCTCCTGCTCTTGCCATGTGAAGTGCTTGCTCCCCTTTTGACTTCTACCATGATTCTAAGCTTCCTGAGGCTTCCCCAGCAGTCAAGCTGGTGCCAGAATCATGCTTTCTGTACAACCTGTAGAACCATGAGCCAATTAAACCTCTTTTCTGTATAAATTATCCAACATCGTCTATTTCTTTATAGCAGTGCAAGAACTAATACACTTAGTAAATGCCTCAGGTATAGCAGGGAAGAGAAGTCCTTTTATACAGAAATGGTCAACAATCCCTGTATCAAGTCCTGTTTTATGCAAGGGGTCTTGGAGGGTTGCATATTGTGATGGGGACATAACTGTTTTCTAAGTCACTTTCTGTTAGCCTGCCAGAATTTCTGTATGTGGATTTTATTTTATTAAATTTGGAGGCTTCTGGTATAATCTCTTTCTCCTCTATTTTAGGTCCAGATAGTTCTACGTAGCGTTTAAGATCACATAAAATCACAATAAAACCTTTCCATTCTCATTCTATTGAGTTACTTTAAAAAATTTTTTGTCCCTTCAAAATAAATTATATAAACCACATAAAACACAACACATGCTAGTTCCATTTACTGTGATTCTACAGAGAGAGATTTTTCTGACAGGACAATACAGATAAGAGCATAGGACAAAATTATAAGAAGAGAATATTTAAAACTTTTTCTTCTTCCTTCTTCTCCTCCCTTCCTTCCACAGTCTGTCCTCTTTTCCCTTTTCTTCCTCATCCTTCTCTTCCTTCTTCCCATATTAGTAAGTACTGATTATCATAACAGTAGCCTAAACACACTTCTCTGCCCAGTATTCCCAAAATAGCAAATAGAAGAGAGGTTAAGTAATGCATTTATTTAAAAAATCAAATTATGAAACCTATTCAAAACTTTTCCAATAAAATTTTGATTCTGATTCAGTCCAAATTCTTTTTTATTTAAGTGGTTGGCTCAAACTTAGGAGCTCTTCAGGGAGTAAAATGAAATATTAAAAAGCAAAATTCTTCTGGCAATTTAACAATACTAGAGCTTGCTGTTTTTGTCTTTCCATTAGATCTAAAGCCAATGTCCTTTTAGTAAATGTGCTTTTAGAGACAGTTTTATTATTATTTTTTAATTAAGAAGTTTTATTTATATAGAAATTTTAGTTTTAGAAAAATCGAGCAGAAGGTACAGAGTGTTCTTGTAAAGTCCATGTCTGCACACGCATACAATCTACCCCACTATCCACATCCCGCACCACAATGGTACATTTGTTATAATCAATGAACCTGTGTTGCCACATCATCACCCGAAGTTTACATTAGGATTTTCTTGGTATTGTACATTCTATAGGTTTTGACAAATGTCTAGTGGCACGTATCTACTACTATAGAGTCATACAGTTCCCTAAAAATCATCTGTGTTCCACTGATTTTTCCCTTCATCCCTACTAAACCCTGCAACTACTGATCTTTTTCTATAGTTAACCCTTTTCCAGAATGTCATATAGTTGGATTATATAGCATATAGCTTTTGAAGGTTGGCTTCTTTCACTTAGTAATACATATATAAGTTTCTTCCATGTCTTTTCCTGGTTTGATAGCTCATTTCTTTTTAGTGCTGAGTAATATTCCATTGTCTGATCTTCCATCATTTATTTATCCATTTACTTACAAGGGACATCTTGGTTGTTTCCAGGTTTTGGCAATTATGGATAATGCTATTATAAATATCCATGTGCAGGTTTCTGTGTGGACATAAGTTTTCAGTTCATCAGAGTAAATACCAAAAAGTGCAATTCCTGGGTCATATAGTAGTTTACTTTTTAAAAATCTAAGAAATACTTAGTGCTCTTCAATAAACCCTGGTAATGACTAGGCAAGTTAACTCATCCAAAATAACTTTATGGAGCAGATGTTAAATATAATTGCACTTAATGTTCAAATTATATTTAAATACAATTATAATTAAATATTTAAATATAATTATAATTTTTTTTTCTAATTTTACTTTAAGTTCTGGGATACATGTGCAGATGTACAGGTTTGTTACATAGGTATATACGTGCCATGGTGGTTTGCTGCACCTATCAACCCATCATCCAGGTTTTAAGCCCCATATGCATTAGATATCTGTCCTAATGCTTTCCCTCCCCTTGCCCCTCACCCCTTGACAGTCCCTGGTGTGTGATGTTCTCCTCTCTGGGTCCATGTGTTCTCATTGTTCAACTGCCACTTATGAGTGAGAACATGTGGTGTTTGGTTTTCTGTTCCTGTATTAGTTTGCTGAGGATGATAGCTTTCCAGCTTCGCCCATGTCCCTGCAAAGGTCATGATCTCATTCCTTTTTATGACTGCATGGTATTCCAGGGTATATATATACCACATTTCCTTTATCCAGTCTATCATTGATAGACATTTGGGTTGGTTCCATGTCTTTTTTAAATAAATTTACAAATATGCAATTATGATTAAATGTTTCAGAATCTTTCATATTCCAAAATGTTGGTTTTCTACAATGACTAGGATGTTCTTGAACAGGAAATTTTGTCCCAAGTCAACAGTTATTTGATGACTATGGATCAGAGGTAGGGGAAATGAAATGTATTGACCTGTAAGTGTGTAGCAGTCAATGTAAAGTTATCTTTTGAGAGAGAAGACACCTTCCTCACATGCACTTTAGTCTCATTTGTGGGCATATATAAGCCACTGCATTTTATTTCTTACAAATGCTTTTCATTTTTTATCTTGTGCTTAATTTCTTAGACAACTCATTTCTTCCTTTTTTTTTTTTTTTTTTAAGTTTTTTGAGATATTTAATTGAATAATATTTTACATGCGATAAACTGCAGCCATTGGAGGAATATAGTACATAGATGAATCTTGACATCAGGAAAACCACAGTCACAATCAAGTTACATAACATTCCCATCACCTCAAACGTTTCCTTGTGCTCTTTTGCAGTCCAAACTTCCCTCTGCCCAGCCTAGGAAACCCACTCATCTGTTTTTGTCATTATAGATTAATTTTGAGTTTTCTAGAATTTTTTAATAAATGGAATCACACACATTGTATATTCTTTGATTTTTTTATACTCATGCATGATGCATGTATCAGAAATTTGTTGCTTTTTAATTGCAGATTAGTAGTTCATTGTATAAATATACCATATTTTATTTATCCAGTTTTTGGACATTGGCTGTTGTGAATAATGCTGCTGTAAAAATTTGTGGGCATGTTTTCATTTCTCTTGGGTACATATATCTAGGAGTTGGAGTTGAATGGCTGGATCACATAGTAAATATAATACAACTTGTGCTTTAAGTATTTGTATGTATTTTAAAGACATTAAGAAAGAAAACTTTTATGGGACACGATGGCTCATTCCTATAATCCTAGCACTTTGGGAGGCTGAATTGGGAAAATTGCTTGAGGCCAGAAGTTCAAGACCAGCCTGGGCAACATAGTGAGATCCCATCTTTACAAATAATAGAAAAAGTTATTCTGGCATGGTGGCATGAGCCTGTAGTCCTAGCTACTCAGGAGCCTGAGGTGTGACAATTACTTGATCCTAGGACTTCTAGGTTTCTATGAGCTATGATTGCATCCACACTCTCTAGCCTGGATGACAGAGTGAGACCCTGTCTCAAAAAATAAAACAAAAAAAAATTGGTTCTTATAATAACCAAATTTTTATTATTTGGATGCTTTTTGTTTATTCTTAAAAGATCTGTGTTTAACTCTGTCAAATTCATTTAATCTGAAGAATTTTCTTTTAGCATACCTATTAGTGCAGATCTTCTGGAAATAAAGTCTTAGTTTATTTTATACGAAAGTGGTTTTTTAACCTTTATTTGTAAAGGATGTAGAATTCTAGGCTGACAGTTTCCTTTCAGCAATTTAAAGCCAATTATACTGTTTTCTGGATCTCATAATTTCTGAAAAGTTCATGGTTATTTGAATCCTTGTTTCCTTTCTGCAATATGCTTATTTCTGATTGTTTTCACTTTTTTTCTTTTTGTGTTTGGGGGTTTAGCAGTTTGACTATGATATGCCTAGATGTGGTTTTAGTAATGCTTATCCTGCTTAGTGTTTGCTCAGGTTCTTGAATGTGTGAATCAGTATGTATGTCCTTTACCATATTTATAATTTTTCAGCTATTCTTTCTTTGAAAAGTGTTTCCTTCTCTGTTCTTTCTTTTCTTCTTTTGGACAAAAATTACACATATTCTATATATTTTGAGATCTCTCCACAGGCTTCCGAGGTTCTGTGTATTATTTTTCAATTTTCTCTCTGTCTTTTTCAGATTGAATAATTTTTATTGATTTATTTTCAAGTTTATTGAATATTTCCTCCATTATGTTCATTTGTGACTTTAAGCACATTCAGCTAATTTTATTTCAGATTTTGTACATTTTAGTTCTAAAATTCCAATTTACTTTCCGTTTTCTATTTCTCTGCCAAGATTTCCACTTTTTGTTTCATTTAAACATATTTTTCTTCAACTTATGAACATAGTTTTAATAGCTTCTTTAAAGTCATTGTCTGATAATCTCCAAATCTGGGTCATTTTAGGTTGACATCTAATATTTATCTTTCTTCATGAGAATGGCTCATATTTTCCTGGCTTGTTATATTTCAGATAATTTGGGATTGTATCCTGAATGTTGTGAATATATGTGTCAAGATGTTATGTACGTTTTAATCAACTCAAAAGTGTTGATGTTTTTGTATTACTAGGCACTTAACTTGATTAAATGCAGACTGGAAAGTCTGTCTCACTTGCAGTGGAGGTTTAGATCTCAGATTAGTTTAGTTTTAGAGGAGCTGTTTGAGTATACCCAGCACGTATGTTTCAGAATTCTTTTGTTTGTTTGTCTGTCTGTTGAGATGAGTCTTACTCATCACGTAGGCTGGAGTGCAATGGCGCAATCTTGGCTCACTGCAGTCTCTGCCTCCTGGGTTCAAGTGATTCTTCTGCCTTAGCCTCCTGAGTAGCTGGGATTACAAGCACCCACCATCATGCTAGGCTAACTTTTGTATATATGTAGTGATGGGATTTCATCGTGCTGGACAGGCTGGTCTTGGACTCCTGATCTCAGGTGATCTGCCCACCTTGGCATTCCAAAGTTCTGGGATTATAGGCCTGAGCCATTACACCTGGCCTGTTTCAGAATTCTTACTCATCATTTGGCACCCCCTTCTTTAGATTTCTACCCACCAAGACTGCCTCTTCATTTTTTGGTGACTGTGGATTCTCCAGGCTCAATTGTTCAGTCCCTGCATGGTGGAAGGCTTTCTTTCAGAGCATTAGACTCCCCACATAATGTCATCATTGCAATTTGTCCTCAGACCAAAGGAGCAAAAATTCAAAACCCATTATATTTCAATTTCTTCACTCAAGTTTTGAAGTCTCATCAAAATTTGCCTGTCTTGCTCATTCTGCAGAGACCACAGTTAGGCTTTCTTTCCTTACAGTATTTTCTCTGTTTTTTTTAGTCATCTATTAGAGGATCATTCTATTAGGGACTTTCTCTACCATACAGTAGGGTCATCTCTTTCCTTTATTTTTAAATTTCTTTCTTCAACTATTTACTAAATACTGTAGCAGTTTTCAGGAATTTCAAGAGGCAGAAGGCATAGTAATTGAAATATGGACCACAGAATAGAAAGACTGGATTTGCATAGTGATTCCCCACCTTAATCACCCAAAGACCATGTGCAAGATATTTACCATCTATCTTTGTCCATTTGTGTTGCTATAAAGGAATGCCTGAGGCTGGATACTTTATAGAGAAAAGAGGTTTATTTGGCTCATCCTTCTGCAGGCTGTACCTGAAGGATGGTGCCAGCATCTGCTTCTGGTGAGTGCTTCAGGCTGCTTTCACTCATGGTGGAATGGGAAGGGGAACCAGCATGTTCGGTGATCACAGGGTGAAAGAGAGAAAGAGAAAGGGGGAAGAAGTTCCAGACTCTTTTTTAATTAAACAGTGCTTATGGGAACAAATAGAGAGAACTTACTCATTATCAGGAGGACAGCACCAAACCATTCATAAGAGATCTATCCACATGTATCAAAGATCTCCTTTTAGGCCTCATTTCCAACACTGGGGATCAAATAGGATTTGGAGAGGTCAAATATTCAAACTATACAAGCATTTATTTCTTTACCTGTTAAGAAAATATTGAAAAAGGTAATGTGGAATTCTAAACAATGCATTTCAAATGGCAGGGGCATACTTAGTTTCTCCTACTTTGGGTAGCTCCAGCAAGTAAGGGAGGTTACATATACTAGATAAATATAATACAAAGGGAAAAACATTTTAGCAGAGGATTATAGAGAGAAACAATGAAGAACGCTCTATTGCATTATGGAAAGAAATAAGGAGGAGATGATCTGTATTAAGCCTTATAGGAAGAGAAAGGAGACAGACTCAAAAGCACAGAGATTCCAAAGCAAATGGCATATTTGAGACACTGGAATAAGATGTTTTATGTAGAGTGAAGACATCAAAAGATACTAGGGGAGGAAATAAAAATTGGCTTGGCTGACTCATTCAGTGTCTTGGACTTGATCTTGGATGTCATAAGGAAACATTAAGAAATTTTAAAATAGGGAATTGCCATAACTATTATTTTGGAAAGATAATTTTGTTACAGTAAGACCAGGGGATGGTAAGATTGAAGATAGGGAAATTAGTTAGGAATTTCTTATATATCAATAGCTACCATTATAAATATCTCATTAATATTAAGATAATTAGTAGTATTAGTCATAACTACTAAGACACTGGGCTAACCTTTCAAACATATCATTTGTTTTTTACACAATATTTAATTTTACAATAATCTACAGAGATCAATATGGCTATCAATCTCATTTTACCAATTAGGAAGTTTAGGCTCAGCAAAGCTAATTAACATGCCCAAGATCACACAGCCAATAAGAAATCATGGTAAAGAACTGAATCAAGTTCTGCCTGACCCTAGAAGTTCAAGTTAAAAATGGTGAAAACATGAAGTAGAACAGAGGTAGAAAAAAATATTTCCTTTGTATTTTTTGAATAAGATCTGGTACTGGAAGCCTCAGAATCATTCTTTTCAAGCTCTACGTTATGTCTTATTGGCTGTCTTTCAGATACAAGTCATTTTAACTGGTGTGAGATGATAGCTCATTGCAGTTTTGATTTGCATTTATCTGATGATTAATAATGCTGATCACCTTTTTATATACTTGTTTGCCATTTGAACGCCTTCTTTTCAACAGTGGTTCTTCACCAATTATTCCATAATAGCATCTTAAATCTGTGGCAGCCAAAAAGAGCTGCATAAAAGAAACGATGCCTGCTTGAAAAGAATGATTCTGAGGCTTCCCAAACAAGATCTTATTCAAAAAACACACAAAATATATTTTTTTCTACCTCTGTTCTACTTCATCTCCTTCACCTGCTGCATTGTTTCGTATGCAGATACATATATGTTTATATACTAGTCATATACATATATAATACACACATACATGTACATATATATGACTGAATGTGTTTGTGTATATATATATATGTATGCATATATAAAACACATATAATATACAGTGTTTTATAAGCGTAATTCATCAATGTAATCATAAAGCACTTTTACTTTTGTTTTCTTATTGTCCTTTTGAGTCTTATCTGGAATGCTCGTTTTTCCTTTGCCCTAGATGAAAACACATTTAGGTCTTATGCTTTCTCTAGTCACGTCAAGTCACAAAAGACCATCTCAGCCCGTGAATAATCATGTTCAGTCTGAAGAAACAATAAAAAAGTCTGGATTTGATTTAAAGGTGAGGCTTTGTCTTGTCATGTTGGCCTTGCTTCAGAAGAGGAACAGTTGGTTTCATGTCTCTTTCCTTATTTATAGCTGCCACGTGTTCTTTCTCATCTCACGAGATTTGTCTTTCTCACTCCCCTGGGTTACAGTATGCTTTCCCCCACTTCTGTCTCATGCTTTGATATCAGTCTTTTTGTATTCTACTAGTCCGATATATAAAAATATCTCATTGTTGGCTGGGCCAACTTTGGTTTGAAGGTAATTCTGGCTTCATTAAGTGAGTTTTGAAGTATTTTCTCTTCTTCATTTTTTTTTTTTAAGACTTTGAGGAGGATTTGTGTCCATTCTTTGGAAGTTCGGTAGAATTTACTACTGAAACCATCAGGTCCTGAAATTTTCTTCATTGGCACGTTTTGAATTACTGATTTAATCTTTCTAAATAAATTTTCTATTTCTTTATGATAGTGTCTTGGTAGGTTGTGTGTTTCCATAAATTTATCAATTTTTTTTTTAGGGTATCCAATTTGTTGTTTGATAGCTGTTTCATAATAGTTTCTTAAGATCTTTTGTATTTCTGTGGTATCAGTTGTAGTATTTCCTCTTTCATTTTTGTTTTTTTGAGTTTTTTCTTTTTTCTTAGTTATATAGCTATTTGTCAATCTTATCTTTTAAAAAACCAACTATTATTGTTACTGATCTTTTACATTCTTTTTCTAGTCTCTTTGTTTATTTCTGATCTGATCTACATTGTTTCCTGCTGCAAATTTTGAGCTTGATTCTTTCTTTTTCTAGTTCCTTTAGGAGTAAAGTTAGGTTGTTTATTTGAGATCTTTCTTTTTTAGTACATAGATGTTTATCCCTATAAATTTTCCTTTTAGAATTACTTTTCCTGTATTTTAAAATTTTTGGTATTTTGTGTTTCCATTTACATTTGATTTAATCATTTAAAAAAATTCTCTTTTAATTTCTTCTTTGACCTACTTGTTGTTCAGGAATGTTATTTAATTTCCAAGTATTTGTAAAATTTTCAAAATTCTTTCTGGTATTCATTTCTAGCTTTACATCATTGTGATCAGAAAAGATACTTGATATACTTTGTCTTTCCCAAATTGTTAAAATTTATTTTGTGACTAACATATGATCGATCTGGAGAATGTTCCCTGTGTTTGAGAAGAGTGTGTATTCAGCTACTGTTGGATAGAATGTTCTGTATATGTTTGTTAAGTTCATTTGGTCTATAGCATTGTTCATGCCCACTGTTTCTTTATTGATTTTTTTTTGTCTATATAATCTATGCATTGTTGAATGTGGGAATATTCACATTTGAAGTCCCCTACTATTATTGTATTGCTGTCATTTTCTCCCTCTGTCTCTTAGTATTTGCTTTATATACTTAGATGCTCTTATGTTGAGTTATATCTATTTATAATAGTTATTTTTTTTCATGAATTGAACCCTTTATCATTATATAATGACCTTCTTTATCTCTTGTGACAGTTTTTGACTTCAAATCTGTTTTGTTTTATGTAAGTACAGGTACTCCTTTCTCTTTTGGTTTCTATTTGCATGAACTGTCTTTTCCAATCCCTTCACTTTCAGCCAACCTCTCTTCTAAAGCTAAAGTGAGTTTCTGTTATAATCAATGTATAGTTGGATTTTTTTCTTTCTGTACATCAGGCATCCTGAGTCTTTTGATTGGAGAGTTTAATTGATTTGCTTTAAAAGTAATTATTGATAGGTAAAGGACTTATCATTGACATTTTGTTAATTGTTTTTGGATTTTTTTTTTTTTTTTGAGACAGAATTTTGCTCTCGTCGCCCAGGCTGGAGTGCAATGGCATGATCTCATTTCATTGCAACCTCTGCTCCAAGGTTGAAGTGATTCTCCAGCCTCAGCCTCCCAAGCTGTGATTACAGGTGCCTGCCACCATGCCCAGCTAATTTTTGTATTTTTAGTAGAGACGGGGTTTCACTATGTTGGTCAGGCTGGTTTCGAACTCCTGACTTCAGGTGATCTGCCCCACCTCAGCCTCTCAAAATGCTGGGATTACAGGAGTGACCCACCACACCTGGCCCTGAATGTTTTATAGTTTCTTTGTTTCTTAATTTCTCCCTTGCTGTCAACCTTTGTGATTTGATGATTTTTTAAATAGTGTTACACTTCGATTTAATTCTCTATTTATTTGAATGTACTACCAGGTTTTTTTCATAGTGGTTTCCAGGAGGTTTACGTAGAACATCTTATAATTATACCAGTATTTTATGCTGATAATATGTAACTTTATCTAGATACTGTGCACTTAACAAAAACTACATGTTTACCTCGCCCTCTACATTTATGTTACTGATGTCATAATTTATACCTTTTAATATTGTATTTCCATTAACAAATTATTATAGAGTAATTTTTAATACTTTTGTATTTTAACTTTTATATTAGAGCTAATAGTAATTTATGCCCCACCATCACCATATTAGAGTATTCTGAATTTGACTATACTGTTATCTGTATAGGAAATTTTATACTTTCATATGTTTTCATGTGGTTAGTTAGCATCCTTTCATGTTAACTTGAAGGACTCTCTTTAGTATTTCTTGTATGGCAGGTTTAGTGGTAATGAACTTCCTTAGCTTTTGTTTGTCTGGGAAAGTCTTTATCTCTCCTTTATTTCTGAAGGGCAGCTTTTTGGGGTAAATTATTCTTGGTTGACCATTATTTTATTTTAGTAGTTAAAGTTATCATCCCACTTTTTCTTAGCCTGCAAATTTCTTCTAAGATACTTGCGAATAGCCTTATGGAACTTTCGTTGTATGAGATGATTTTTTTTTCTTACTGCTTTCAAAATTCTCTTTTTGCCTTTGATTATTGAAAGTTTTATTATTGCAATATGACTTATGAAGTTCTTTTTGAGTTGACCTTACATGGAGACTTACGAGTTTTAGGAACCTGGATGTCCGTAATTCTCCCAAGATTTGGAAAAATTTTTAATTTTTTTTTTTGTTTTTTTTTTTTTTGAGATGAAGTCTCGCTCTGTTGCCCACGTTAGAGGGCGGTGGCATGATCTCGGCTCACTGCAACCTCCACCTCCCAGGTTCAAATGATTCTTCTGCCTCAGCCTCCCAAGTAGCTGGGACTACAGACATATGCCACCATGCCCGGCTAATTTTTGTATTTTTAGTAGAGACAGAGTTTCACTATGTCGGCCAGCCTGGTCTTGAACTTTTGACCTTGTGATCCACCCACCTTGGTCTCCCCAAAAGCTGGGATTACAGGCATGAGCCATCTCACCCAGCCAGATATATATATATATATATATATATATATATATATATATATATTTAAATAGGCTTTCTGGTTATTTTTCTGGCTATTTTTCCTTCTGTATACCTTCTGGAACTCTCATAATTTGAATATTGTTTACCTTGGTGGAGTCCCATAATTCACAAATGTTTCTCCATTGCTTTTCATTTTTTCTTTTTCTCTTCTGAATGGATAATTTCTAATGATTTGTCTTCAAGTTCACAGACTCTTCTGCTTGATCAAGTCTGTTGTGGATGCTCTCTATTGCAATTCTCATTTCATTCATTATAGTTTTCAGCTTCAGAATTTCTGTTTGGTTCTTTCTATTGATTTCTGTCTCTGTGTTAAACTTCTCATTTTGTTTATATATTCTTTCATTATTATCTTCCTGATTTCAATGTATCTTTTCTTAGAACTCACAGAGCTTCCTTAAAACAATTAATTTGAATTCTTTATCCTGGAAATTTTAGATCTTCATCTTTGGGGTTTGTTACTAAAAAATTATGTCTCTTTGGTGTTGTCATCTTTCTTGATTAAAAATTTTTTTTTGTAGTCTTGTGTTGATGTCTGTACATTTGATGGATCCAGTTAACTCTTCCTGGTTTTATGGATTGGTTTTGGTGGGGAAAGACCTTTTTCTGTGGGTAGATATGAGGGTGCCAGCTGGGTTGAGTGTGTCAGTTACAGTTCTGGGAAAGACCCAGTGGTATAGTATCTGTGCATCTCTGTCACCTCTGATCAGCATCATTGAAGATTTTAGGAGTTCTCAATGGCCAACGTTGGGGTATCTTCAGTAGCAGCAAGGGCTATTGGTGTAATTGGTAGAAGGCTGCTGAGGACTTCTTGATCTCTTTTCTTTGTTGTCTGTTTCTCATGGGGGATTTCATGGCTGATGGGATTCCTCTTGGTTTCAGGTTCAATTCATAGGTGCCTTTGTGCTAGCTAGCCCATGTGTCAGTCGCTAGCCCACAGTGGTGGTAGCTTCAGGGTGTGAAGTGCACATGGAACAGCCATGGAGCTGAGGTTAGGATCACAGACATTTGTGGAATGACAGTGGCCATAGGGTCCAGGGCATCGGATAGCCAGCCCACAGTGGTTGTGGCTTCAGGAATTGAGATGGCGATACATGCTGAGCAGCCATGAAGTTGGGGTTGGGAGAATAGGTATGCATGGAGAGACAGTGGCTCTAGGGTCTGCGTTGCTGCTGAAGGAAAGTAAGTAGCATCCTAGATTGTCTTAACTTAAAAAAGATTTTACAGGGGGACCTTGTTTCAATGTTTCACCCAATAATCCCAGTGGTAAACAACTTAGTGATGGCTTCAGATATGAGCTTTTTCAAGCTTGAGACTAGGTCTCCCTTTGATTGCTAAGAAAGCATGTTACTCATCATTACTAGAACTTTCAGCTATATTCAAGAAAATGTATAGGACATTCCAGAGATCATTAAATGCTAGCTTTCATGAGAGTTTCATTTGAATTCTGGTTGAATCCAGTATTTCAAGGACCCTGGCTAAATTTACAAACAAATTATATAGGAAAACAAAAAAATTTTTATAAATAAATTTTCTTTTCCCTTGTATATTTATATTCATTATATCCTTTTCCTCCATCTGCCTTTGTCCCACCACTGGTCTGAGAATGAGGACGTAAACAACTGGGGTGGTAAGAACTGAGTTTTGCATAGGTGTATTAAAAAAGGAAATGTTATGATTTATGTCTTAAAGTGAAGCAGCATATGCATATTCACTGCCTCTTCTGCACCCTGCTGCCCTACCACCAGCTGAATAATTAGGTCTCTCTGTGTATGACTTAACCCAGATCACTCAGGTGACAACTTCTGCAATTTTATATGAATGTATTAAAAGGGAAACCTTGTATACTTTAAATGTATAATGAAAAGTAAGCATCTGGGTCAGCACACTGATATTTCTTGGAGAGAAACCATAGCAATATTTGGGCTCATAAAGCATCAGTGACACTGATATTTTCCATATGGCTTGCAGAGATTGTCAAGCTTAGGTCAGGGGTTCTGCTTACATCACATAAAAATAAACAAAAGCACTCCTTTTTTACTCAGTGTAAATGTTTTATTATTATATTGATTTTAGTAATTTAGGAGCATTTATAATCAGCATATTCCCAGCCACTTAATGGGATCATAATTATAAATGCTACTTTCTCCAAAAATAAAAGGAAGGGACAATGTCTTCTTTTCTACTTATCAAATATGAATTTTGGATTATTTTCAAAAGAAAAATTCTATACTCAAAAGTGATACTTTATTTATTGAGCAACTGTTTATTGAGTGTTTGCTGGGTTCCAGATATGCCATGTGTTGCTAATATAACTGTGCCAATGCCATCATGTTTGCCTAGGGAGGAAAAAAGAATCTGGATCATTAATTATGCAGAAAACCTTTTGATTACAGCTGTGGTAAATGCTTCCAAGGAAAAGTTTAGGTTATAAGGAGAGCATGTGGTAGGTGGAGAGGCTGAGGAAGAATTATGTCTTACTGTGGCTGAAAAAAGAATCTAGTTATCAATCCCTAATATTGTAGAAGAGAGTAAGCATATCCTGTCTGGATGCCTCTCTTTGCTACTGACATACCAAAGGAAAATAAGGGAAGTCTTTGCCTGAGGAAAGTGAAACAAGTACAGACAATGCATGGCCATTAAAGGTCTCTCAGGACTTTTCAGTCAGAATGAAATGCTTCTTTTGGACCAGGTAATATGAAAGTATGGTTCATGGACCACCTACAGCCAAATCCTCTGGATCCTGGTTAAATATCCAGATTCTTAGACCTAGGTTAGCTGAATCTAAATAGGGGCTGCCTAGGGGTCAGCATGTTAAATAAGCTTCCCAGGTGATTCAAATGTTCTCTGCAATTTTAGAGCTTTTGCACTGATTTAGATTCTCATGATTATTAGACCCTCAAATGTCCTCCTTGCCCTGTCATGTTTGTTCCTGAATCATTTCTGGGATTGCTTCAAAGGAAATGTAAAGTAAAGCCATTGGTCAGACATTTGGAAGCAGCATGGAGCCAAGCTAATTCCACATGAAATTGAAATCCTTACAGTGTGAAACAGTGGAATGAGAAAAGAACTGGAATCCAAAACTTGTGTTTGAATTCTGGCTGTCACTCACTATTTATGGCTATGGAAAGTAGTTTCTCTTCTATGATTTTGTTTGCTTGTTCATAAAATGATCAGCATTTCCCAAACTTTGGTCAATTTAATACTACCTTCAAAATAGTACCACCTGCACTGTTAGTAGTATTTTAAAAAAATACTTAAGTTTAATTTTAAAAGGAGCTTTGTCATTATCATAAATGGAAAACCAACATTATTTACCATAATTAGAAAGTTTTAACTATAAAATATATAACAATTAAAAATGTTTTAAAAGTTTATTTCAGAAATTTTAAAATAATTTTATCTACTGCTAATGATATTGTTATACTTTTGGAAATAGTGAATTTAATGATAGTTAAGACTATTTTCTGTTTTATAGATCTAAGTATTTATTAGAGTGTAGTGCAAAAGGTTATTTCATTATTTCTAAGGGGAAGGGGAATCCAAGTTTATGAAGCAATTTCTGAAAAATCAACTTTGGGTGATTATCAGACAAAAATTTTGTAATAAAAGTTGTCGAAAAATAATGGCTTTTCCCCTTCCTCTAAAAATGGCTTTTAAATGCTACTCTAATATTTAATTAAATGCTTACACTGGGTATGTAGCATTTAAGCAGGAAATATTTTCTTAATAACATCTGCTAACCCCATCTGTTTCTATTTTCAAATCTTTAGAACTAAATTGGAATTAGAAAAAAATTTACAATTTTAAGAGAAATAAAATTCCAAGACTGTTCACAGTACACTCGTTGTGCTTTCTTTAGGTTACTGCGTATGTAGTGAGGATGGGGAAAGTTGGGATGTAGGTGTTTGCGGTGATGAATCTGAGGGTAGTCCTTCTAAAGGGATACTTCCTAATAATTTCAGATTGTACTGTAGAGTTTTACACTGACCTTTTCACATTATTTATTTTAATTATGGGGAGGGGACAGCTTCCATTAAGACTTGCTCCAGTGGTCATCACTAAAGATATTTATTATGGTTGTGTACAAAATAATTGGTTAATTCAGTAGGAAAAAAAGGATAATCAAAACTAGCTATCGCAAAGAGTATTATTGTAAAGAGTAATAGTTAGTTTTGATCATCTTTTTCTTTTCCCATGAGACTAATCTTGTCCACTAGCAGCATTGAAGTAAAGATGAACACAAATGCATCTCATTTTGATGTAGTGTTCTACCAAACAGAATGAAAAGACTGTCTCCTCTCCTGGGAAGAGGGCAGAACAACCTTGCCTTTTTCAGAGATCTGTTATAAACATAAGCAAATGAATGGATTGGAAGTGTTTTTGAAAAGCTGTAAAAGGCTAAAACGTAAGCGATTATATTTTGTGTTTTTTCATCCAAGAGCTCAATAAGAAGTTTATAAGAACAGCCTTGTCTTGTCTTTTTTCCTTCCTTCCTTCCTCCCTCCCTCCCTCCCTCTTTCCTTTCCCTTTCTTTCTTTCTTTCTTTCTTTCTTTCTTTCTTTCTTTCTTTCTTTCTTTCTTTCTTTCTTTCTT